>NC_064564.1:113445613-113749051 GCF_937001465.1 Orcinus orca | reverse complement strand
CCCCCTCAGAAGGAGAGGCGGCTCCTCCATAACCGGCGTCTGGACCTGGATGCCTGCAAAGCACGGCTGAAGAAGGCCAAGGCCGCAGAAGCCAAAGCCACGGTAGGTGTCGTGCCAGCCTCCTGCCCCCCACCCCCCACCGGTCCTGGTTGGAGCCAAGGAGGGGGTGAAGGGACCTGGTGTTTGGCATGACTTCTCTCCCCTGTCCCTGCCTGGAGAGGCCTGGCTGGGGGCTGCTGCTCTGGGCTGACCACTTCAGGTCACACCTCTCTGCCCCACCTGCAACGGACCCCTGGCAGCCCAGAGCCCTGGGACCCAGGGCAGACGTTGATGGGGTGGGCGGACCAGCAGTGCCCCGACCTGGGCTCAGGTCGGCCCACAGCCTCCCCAGACCGACAGCCAGTTGGCTTCTTGCATGCCCCTGCCCTGCCCTCCCTGGGTGCTCGGCTCTGTTCCTGGCTCTGCCCGGGCATGGCTCCCCCTACTAACTCCCCCACCTGCTGCTCCAGCGCTGGTCGCAGGGTGCCCTGTGCTCAGGCTCCCCTGTGGTGGTGCGGAGGGCCCCGGAGCTGGACCACCCGCCTGCCCAGGGGCGTGTCTGAGGGGCCCTCTGGGAGCCCCACGGCACTGGGTAGGGCCTGGGCTCTCTTCGCTCCCCCTTCACTCTCGGCTCACGGAGGCCTGTTCAGCCAGGCCGATGGGACACAGTGTGGGACACTTTGACCAGGGCTAGGCCAGGGTTGGGAGAGCTGGGCCTGAGGGTGGCCAGGCTGCTTGGGGTGCAGGGCCCGAAAGGCCACCTCACGCCCTGGGGAGGGAATCCCCAGGTCAGGTCCAAGGCACGCCATGGAAACATCCGGCCTGGGCTCCCCGCTCCCCTGAGAGTTCCAGCCTCCAGCCCTTCTCACGTTCCCCTCCCTCAGTGTGGCCACCTGGGGCCGCGGAGCCTGGGCAGTGCGTCTGGCGAGAGCCGTGGGCAAGGTCCCGGCTCATCCAATTATGTGGGGTCCAAACTGGAGGCAGGGGCTCAGCCACTGGAGTCTTGTTGGCTTGGGCAGGATGACCGATGTCTGTCTAAGTCACCTGGACAGGACAGTCTCCCCGCCACTCAGGGGTGGACCACCTCTCTGGAGTAACTTGGCCAGGACAAGCTCTTCCTACATCAGCCAGGCGGGGGAGCCCTTCCTTAGTTACTGGGACGGCACGACCTCCCCTCCAGTTGGTTGGCCCAGAGTCTTTGGCTTGGGCAGGACACCCCGTCCCGAGCTGGGCCCTGGCAGCCCAGATACAGCATCCCAGAGGACTCCGGCCCAGCAGTGCACCCCGTCCTTCCTACCCCTCTCAACACACACACACACACACACACACACACACACACACACACACACACACACACGTGTCAGGACTCCTTCCAGAGGGCAGGGTTGTGTGACCCCAGGGGCCTGCTCCCGCCTGCGCTGTGGACTCACTAACTCTTTTGTTTTTGTTCCTTTCTGTTCTGCTTTGGGTAACTTGGCTCAGTGTGAGGGAGATGTGAGTATACCTATCCCACGTGCTGTGCTGCTTCTGGTTTGCCCATCTCGGCCTTGGTCGGCCGGGGACGTCCTCGGGGCGTTTTGCAAGCAGCTGGTCTCCCCACTGGAGGCTCTACCATGTGTAGCCTCTGCTTCGGGGGGACGCCAGGCATTGGAGCCTGTGAGTCAGCTTTTTGCAAATGTTGAAAGCCTGTCACTGTGTCCATCCATGCATCCGTCTGTCCATCCTCATTGTGGGGAGAGGGGCCTGGTCCTTGCTGCAGGAGCGAGAGACGTGGTGTGCGGAGGTTCTGGACGGAGAGAGCTGGGTGGGGCGGGCTTTGTTGGGAGGACGGTGGGTCTAGTTGGGGCATCTGAGTGAGGCCGGGGCCTGGGGACGAGGGTCCGTGGCCGCCGGGCCAGGGGCTGGACCCGTCTGTGGCTTGCCCCAGGTAAGGGCCCTGATGGCAGGCATGTCCACCCACTTAACCTTGGTCTGGACTCGCCTCAGCCCGCCTCCTCCGCAGGTGGTTGGCTTGGGGAGAAACGGGGGCTCCGTGTTGTATTTGTCTGTACCCTCCTGTCCGTGGGGTCGGGGGCTCCTGGCATCTCCCATGGGAGGGTCTAGGGCAGCCTTCCGGCCCGGCCCCGGCCCCGCATGACCCCCTCCCCCCATGAACTCTGTTCCCCGCCAGACGGTGCCTGACTTTCAGGAGACTAGACCTCGTAATTACATTCTCTCGGCCAGCGCCTCCGCGGTAAGCGCCCCTGCCCCGCCCCGCTCCCCCTCCCCTCCCACACTCGGGCCTGGGCCTGATGTGCAGCGAACTGGAGCCAGAGGGGCAGGCAGGGGCCGCGCCCCTGGTCAGGCAAGTCCTGTCCACCCGCCTCTGCCCTGTGCCCTGTGCCCGTGTTGCCGGCCTTGCTTCTCCCTGCCCAGCGCTGAAGGTGAGCCTGGCCCACTGCGCGGCACAGCCCGGTGCACTTGGGGCGGCAGCGGCCCCACCTCCAGGGCACCTGAGAGTCTGCCCAGCCCCGACCCCCCCAAAGCAGGCACCGCCCCCTCCCACACTCACCGTCCCGGAGCGACCGGCCGTGCGGCCCGGAGGAGAGGGAGGAGGTCTGGGCCTGGCCTGCCACGGGGTCATGGGAGACAGGGACGGCGCTGTCCATCCAGCTGCCTCCATAGCACATCTGCTAGGTGTCGTGGAAGTGCTTGAGACTGAACAGGGAGGGTGGGAGGGCACAGCTGGGTGGGGGAAGGAGCCGCCTGGGCCCGAGGCCCAGAGGTTGGAGAACAGAGCGTGTCCCGAGCTGGCCTGAAGCTGAGCGTGAGGGTGGGGCGGGGGCGGGGACTCTGGAGGTCGGATGGGCGGGGACTCTGGAGGTCGGATGGGCGGGGCTGGATCAGGAGGACGTTGAATGTCTTGGTGTCTTTTCTTCCTACAGCTCTGTTGAGATTTGTGGTATTTACTGTTTAGTTTGGGAAATAGGCAGATCACACCTATCCCATCATGCCTGTCGAAACCACCACTGTGTCTTTCTCTGCCTCTCTCTCTCTCTGTCCCTTCCACCACCCCCACCCCACCCCCCGACGGGTGACAACCTTCTGCAAAGACCCTCTGGCTCTTCTCCATCTGTCATAAGCATGTTGCTGTGTGCAGTCATTTGTCCTCGGGGGCGTGAACCACAGTGTAGTCCACCGGGCCCCTGTGGCTGGGTCTCCGACGTGTGTCCACGTGGAGGTTGCTTCCCGTGTTGTGATTTGCTAAACGGCACTGAGGTGGGACACATCTGTCCAAGGGCTGGCCTTGTTTTGCTTTCCGCATTTCAGGTCACATCGTAGGGTAGCAGCGGGCAGGAGAAATGGGTCTCCTAAGCCGTGGGGGGGGGAGGGGGGTCTTTCTTCTTTAGACTCTGGATGACACTTCCCGCCCCCCTTCCTGGGCCGAGTGGAAAGAGGAGTATCCAGGAGGGTGGAGACGGCCCTGTTTTTTCCTTGTGCCTTTGAACCCCAGTGTGACTCGGGCACGAGGCTGCCTTTCTCTGCCGAAGGACAGAAAGGTTCAGTGACTGGTCCAGGGTCACACAGTCCTGCCTCCCAGCCCACCAGCCTTAGCCAAGTGTCAGGGTGGGGTGCGGGACGCTCAATCTCCCTTGAGACCCCAGTCAGAGCCTGGGGACTGGCACTGTAGGAGAAACCCAAGTAGGACTCCCCAGCTGGCTGTCCCCCCTCCCCGCATGTGGCATGTGGGACTAGACGGACTATGATGTCGGAGCCCCCCCTTTCACACCAGGCCTCACCCCAGCCTCAGCCCCTCGTTGGGCTGTGGGGAGGGAGTTGGGGAGAGGTTGGGGTCTCAGGGAGCTGGGGCAGGGCCTGGGCTCTGGGGTTCAGCCGTCCTCCCCTCCCCTGCTGACCGGTGCCCCCCTCCCTCCCCCGCTGACCTGTCCTCTTGTGGTCTCCGCAGCTCTGGAATGATGAGGTGGACAAGGTAAGTCGGGGCTCAGGGAAGAGGCTGCAGGGGGTGGGCAACGGGAGTCCAGGCTCACCTGCTGCCGTCAGGGGCAGGTCTGTTTCTAGTTCTGGGCTCTGCCCTCACTCTCTGGGGCCACGGTAGGGGTTGTCACTTCACCTCTGCCCTGTTGCACACAGTGGGCCCTCCGGAGGCAACTGTTGGTTGGATTTGTCCCTGATGCGTGATGGCGTCAGATGGGCAAATGAATATGAAAGGCCAAGGCAGGGCGCCCGAGGCTCTGTCTGCTTGTCCAGGAACTGGCCTCAGGAGGGGGTGGGGTCCAAGCGGGGCTCCTCCAGTGGTCAGGGCTTCAGGCCTGAAGTCAGGGGTGGGAAGTGCACTCCTGCCACCGATGTCTGCATCCCCGGGGGAAAGTGACAGCTGCCACAGAAGGGAAGAGGAGGCCGCTCCTGGGCGGCTTCAGGGGCGCGGGAGAAGGCGGTGGGAGGGAAGCTGGGGGGCGGTTCTTGTTCTCGTGCTCATGCCCCACCCTTCCCAGGCTGAGCAGGAGCTCCGAGTGGCCCAGACAGAGTTTGACCGGCAGGCAGAAGTGACCCGGCTCCTGCTGGAGGGAATCAGTAGCACGCACGTGAGTCCTGCCCCCGTTTCCTCCTTCTGTCGTCCACCGTCTTCTTGCCGCCCCTTGTGTCCCCATGAAACTAGTCCATATTGAGGCAGCGAGTGAACCTGGATCTCGAAGGCAGGTGGGGAAGGGTGTGCTTGAGCCCGCAGTCTGTAAGGATGGGATTCAGCCTCGGCAGAGCAGGTCCCAAAGGGTGGGTACCTCCCTCCAACCCCAGGGAGCAAGTGGCCTGGGCAGAAGACATCAGAATGCCGGGCCAGGGTCTGCAGAGGACAGGGTGGAGAATGGGATGTTTTGGCCCCTCGCATCCCCCCCGTCAGCCATGGGCGTCTTCCCCGCAGGTGAACCACCTTCGCTGCCTCCATGAGTTCGTTGAGTCTCAGACCACTTACTATGCCCAGTGCTACCGCCACATGCTGGACCTACAGAAACAGCTGGGCAGGTGCCCACCGGGGTCCCCTGGCTCCCAGCCCCGACCGCCCCAAGCTCGGAAAGCCCCGTGACACCCAGGGCGGGGTGGAGGGCTGCCAACTGTGGTGGGACATCACACTGCTCTCTGGGCCCGGGCACCCTCTCACAATGACAGCGAGGTGGCTGGCCTTGGGGACCTCTGGCGCGGTTTCTTGAGACTGTGTGGGGTGGGGGGTGGCGGGGATGGCGGGAGCATCTCACATTCCCCGTTTCCCTCTTCCTTTCATGCCGCCAGCTCCCAGGGAGCCATGTAAGTAGCGGGGTCTCCTCGCCTCCGCGGCCGTGGACCTAGCTGGTTTGGCGGGGCACAGGGGACTCCCGGGGGTGTGTGGCTCCCGGCTGCTGAGGTGTGCCCCCGCTCTCCTCTCCAGATTTCCAGGCACCTTCGTGGGCACCACAGAGCCTGCTTCCCCGCCCCTCAGCAGCACCTCGCCCACCACCGCCGCGGCCACTATGCCTGGGGGACCCTCTGTGGCCAGCCTGGCTCCTCCGGGGGAGGCCGCTCTCCGCCTGGAGGAGGTGGCGCCTCCCGCCAGCGGGACCCGGAAGGCCCGGGTCCTCTACGACTACGAGGCGGCCGACAGCAGCGAGCTGGCCCTGCTGGCTGACGAGGTAGGCCTGGGGGCCACGAGGACGGGGGGAGGGCCGGCTCACGGGCGCCGGGAAACTGGAGCTGGGGGCATGGGGCCTGCAGACCCTGCACCGCGGGCTTCCAGCCTCCGAGTGGCCCTGCGGGTAGAGCTGGGGCCAGTCGGGTAGGCAGAGACGGCTCCAGCTCTGAGGAAGCAGCCTCTCTGATCTGTCTCTGTAGAGCAGCTGAGGAGGTGAGCAGCTCAGGAGGTGTCGTTTCCTATGTATCAGGGGAGACCGCAAGTCTGTTCCCCCTTAGGGCTGGGGCCAGTTCTGCCTGGCCGGGGCGTGACCCTCCTTCTCCGCCCTCCTCAGCTCATCACTGTCTACAGCCTGCCTGGCATGGACCCTGACTGGCTCATTGGCGAGAGAGGCAACAAGAAGGGCAAGGTCCCTGTCACCTACTTGGAACTGCTTAGCTAAGCAGGCCCCCTCCCAGGCCCCTGCCCATTCTGGCCTGGGCAGGAGAGGATGGGTGCAGCCCTGCCACTTGTCTTGTCTGTTGGTGACCCAGCTGCTCAGGGTGGGGAAAGTAACCCCATCCCATCCCGCCCCTGGTCCTCCAGCTGCGAGGGGCCCCAGAAGCTGAATGATCCCGGCCCCTCCCCCAGCCCTGCTTCTGGAGATCCCCCCCCCACGCCCCCCCACGCCCCTGCCTGCATCTCTGAGCGTCCCAGCCCTCCCAGCTCCTGCTAAGGAGGGAGGGCCTGGCTGCAGCAGCTGCACTCAGCGCCTAGGCCCGTGGGGGTCAGTGCAGAAGGCCTGAGGAAGCCCTGGGGCGCACCCTGGGGGAGGGAGCTCCTGCCTTTTAGTTGCCAAAAGCAGCAAAGGGGGAAAGGCAGGCAGGTGTGTGGAGGCCTGAGGACCGGATTCGTCCCCTCTGGATGAGCTGGAGCAGAGGGGAGCCTGGGCCACGGAGCGGCATCTCCCCGGTGCTACCCTTCCCCTCATACAGCTCAAGCCAAGTATGGTGGCTGCAGCCTGCACCTCTCCACACTCACTTTTTAACTGATCTTTTTACTCTGCCTGTCTGCTTGCTCTCTAGCCAGTGACAAATAATAAACCATCCTTCGTGTGCATGTTGCCTGGGCTCCGGTCGGGTCGCGGGCCTCACAGGTGGGAAAGGGAAGAGGAGACTTCACATCTGCACCACCCCTCCTTCTGGGGGGAGGGCGTGATGTAGAGAGAGCAACGTGCGTGCCTGCTGTGGGCCCCTCCCAGAAGCACTAGGGCAGAGGGAGGGAGAGCTCTTAGGGCAAAGCCAGTACCTCCCTTCCTCCCACACTGCCTGTGCTGCTCAGGAGGGAGTGCTGTTGTCCTACTGCAGCTGCGTAATTACGTTTTTTTGAGGGGGGCGGGGGGGGGGGGTTGTTTGGGCCACGCCGTGCAGCTTGCAGGATCTTAGTTCCCCAGCCAGGGGTTGAACCCAGGCCCCCTGCAGTGGAAGCGCAGGGTCCTAACCACTGGACCCACCAGGGAAGTCCCAGGAAGCTGCATAATAGATGTTTTATTCCTAAGAAAGACTTGCCTAAAATCGGGTAGAGGGGACTGTAAAATTTGCACGATAGTTTAAGCTCGAGTAATTGCCGGCTGACAGTGCTTCCCAGGGGCCCGGCACTGAGCCAAGCATGTTCACGTGTATTCTCGTGTCGTCCTCGCAGATGAGGGAAGAAGAGATCAGAAAGTCACCTCCGCAACGTTCCATAACTGGCAAGTGGCCACGCAGGGACTCTAACCCAGGTCAGTCTGGTTCCAGAAACTTCAAGTGGTAGCTCTGGGCTACAAGCCAGTTTTAGATTAAGGCCTGTAGCCGGGCCCAGAACTCTGCGATTAGGTCCCAAGGAGGCTAGAGGCTGGAGGCTGGTGGGCCCCACTGGCGGGCCTTCTGAAGGGAGGGGGAGGCACAGAGCTATAAACAGGAGCAGAGCTTCAAGGAAGGCTCTAGCCGGTGGTGAGCTCAGCCAGCTGTAAGTGGAGGTGCGTGGTAGGGGTTGGGGGGGCGGAATCTGAGCGCCCACCCAGCACCCCCAACACCAAGATGTGAACGGAGGAATGTTCGTTAGGTCAGTGGTGGCTATCTCGCCTTCCCCAAACCTCCACTCCACTCTGGGCCCTCGGCCGAGGGAGGCGGTTCGATGCTCTGAGAGCTGGCTAGTCCTTGGGCTTTGAAGGTACACCCCACATGGTTGTGTATAAACAGTATTTTAATATTTGTATAAATAGACCACAATATTACCCAAAACTGCAAGAACAGAGCGTGGAAAACAGATTCTCAAACCCGTGCGTACAGCCTCTCCTGGTTGCACGTGACACTGGCTCCCCCATCTCTCCCCGGGGCCAGGGTCAAGTGCTGTGGGGAATGCTTGAAGGAAATGAATACACCTCTTGGGGGCATTCTGAACATGAGACCGTGAGCGCAGCAGACTCGTGGCTCCCCGCTGTTGACCTCTTGATCTATTACAAAAATAATGCTGGGGGCTGGTGGCTGGAGTCGTGGCTACTCTGGGGAGGGTGACAGGAGCTGCTCTCAGCCCCAGACAGGCCCCTCAGGCCAGCAGCACCCCTACTGCCCAGGGCCCCCATGCAGGCTGGTGGAGAGTGGCGGCGGGCCCGAGGCCCTATCTTTGCACGTGCCGGACAAAGGCCTGCACTAGCTGGATCAGAGGCTCCTGACTCTCAGGGCTGACCTTGGAGAGAGAGGTGGACTTGCCCTGAGGCGAGGGAAGGATGCCAGCAGCAGGGGAGCTGGGGGCTCCCCGGCGGAAGTAGCGTGAGAGGCTGGAGAGCAGAGTGCTCTGCAAGAGAAAAAGCACCTGATGAGGCCCCGCGTCCCCCACCCTCAGGGCTGGCCACGGGAAGTGGGGGACTGGGACCTCCTAGGGCCCCTCCCCAGTGGCCCTGCCCCACCAGGCAGGGCCCCCTACCCATCCTACCAACTCTGAGCTGAGCTCCTGCTTCATCCGCTGCTTGTCCCGGGGGTGCACAGCCGGGTCCCTAAGGTAACGCATTGCCTGGGAGATGAGCAGGTAGAAGCAGTTCTCCATGGTAAACATCAGGAGGGACCTGGAGGAGAGCAGGTTGGGCGCTGCTGCAGGGAGGGCCAAGCTGGCAGTGTGCGGTGGGCCACTGCGCCAAGAGAAGAGCCAGCCCAAGACTGCCCCAGCCCCAAACCAATCCCGGAAGGAGGCTTTCTTACTTCAGTGTTCTGCTCCCTTCCGCTTGTGTGCTGAGCCCCACTGCCTGGGTGAGAGGCTCCTTTTTCTTGTCCAGCTGGAGAAAAAGAAATGGGGGTTAAAAAAATAAGGTGACAGTAACAGCTCCAACTCATTGAGAGCTTCCATTTTGCAGGGCCTACATTAAGCTATTTCATCAGTTATTCATTTAAGTCTCACGCTAATTCTTACAGGTCGGCTCTATCACACTCACTTGATGAAGGGAAGGCTAGATAAACGTGCCCACGGGAAGACTTGGGTTGAGGGGCCAACTTACCTCACCAAGCATGTTTAGGGCCACATTCACTGTGGCCAGAAGGGTCCCAAAAGAGGGGGCCACTTCGGAGTCAAAGGTGGGAGTGGTGAAGCTCAGGGCAAACAGGAAGTCGTATTCAGCAAGGTCCAGGGACTGCAAGGCAAGGCAAGATGAGAGCGATGTAGGGCCCCAGAGGGCCCAGGCAGCTCTTGGTGCAGAGCAGGGCACAGCACAGCCTTCACGGCTCCACTGGAGGCTGGTGGCACAGGTGGCTGGTACCTGATCCAGCAGGATCTGGCACACGTCGGGGGTGAAGTGGCGCAGGGCCGCCAGGGTCCTGCTGAGGATCTTGAGGAGCCCGTACTGGACGGTGTGCAAGGCCCGCTGCTCCGAGGCCTCTGTGTCAGGAGTGGGCTGCTTGGAGGAGGAGCAGGAGGGGGCAGCTGTGGGTGGCCGCTGAGCTCGGGGGGCGACAGCCGAGGGGATGCCCTCCCCGTTTTTGTTCTGGGGAGGAGACAAGAGATGGCTGGAGCCCACGGAAGCCAGGGGTGAGGCGGTCCAGGCAGCAGCAGCGGACAAGGGCTCAGTTACCTGCAGGTAGTGCTGCAGCATCTTGCGGCTGTGCAGGAGGGAGGTACAGGCCTGGCACAGGTAGCCCAGGTTTACCTGTAGCAAACCCAGGGGAGGGGTGAGGGGGAGCCTCGAGGCAGCAGCCCAACCAACTAGACCGACCATGCAGGTCTCTATGGTAACAACGTACTTCTCCGGCCCCCTGAGCCCCTCCCTACATTCTCTAGCTCAAAATCTCACGCCACCAAGCACGCTTGACTGCAAACTGTGGGTCAACAGATGCCTGGACGGTTTCCCTGGGACCCAGCTAGATGCCAGGCACAGTATGAGGTCCTAAGTAAATAAGTAAGATGGGGATAATTTTCCCATCTTACAGAAGAAGAAAAAGGCTTAGAGAGAGGTGAAGTAACTTCGCCAAGCTCACACAACCAGCAAATGACAGGCCTGTCTGACTCCAGAGCCTGTGTTCTTTCCCTGCCCCCCTCTTCGGCTGGCTCCCAAGTCCTGTTCTAAGGGATGCGAACCAAGGTCGATCCCACAGAGCCCAGCTTCTCAACCTATGAGGCTGCCCTGTCCTGTGGAGGGAAAATTCGGCTCCAGAGGGGAGCAGTGTGAAACCAAACCCTGTGATACCTAAAGAAAAAGCCCACATTCCAGGAACAGGCCTGCGATTCACTGCCTGCCCCATCCCCTCCGAGCATTTCCCCAGACCCTTCAAGAAGCAGGTCTGAGGCCCCACCTGGACGTCCCGCATAAGCTGAGGCAGGTGGAAGTGCCACTCCTTCCTGAAGCTGGAGAGCTGCAAGAGGAAGCCCACGGTGTGGTCCGCCTCCTCCAGGCACGCCAGACTCTGTACCGTCCTCACCGCATTGAGGCACTGGGAGGGGGGACACGGGGAAGGATGGGGTGACTCAGGGACCTACCACGCCTGCTCCCGCCCTCCCGCAGGGAGGAGAGGTCCTGGGTCCACATACGCTGAGGGGGCAGCGTTAACAGGGGGCTGGACGAAGCGGTTTCTGACTAAGAGGTTTCTGTCTGAGCGGATCCCAGACCGTTCCCCTCCCTCAGCAGGGCAGCCACACTGCTCGGCCTGTCAGCCAACAGTCCTCACGGCATCTCAGAAGCGGGAGCACTGGCACCGCTCAACTGCCAAGCCTCAGACCCGAACAGTCCAGACACCCCTGAACCCCAAGCCCCGACCCCAAGGATCCCAGCGGCCCCTCACCTGTAAGGCCCGCTCCTGGTGAACCCCCACGAAGTCCAGGGCCTCGGTCAGGAAGTTGTAGCGCAGGGTTTTGAGGAGCCGCTCCATCAGGGACATGGACAGGCGGTAGACACCCGGCCAAGAGGGGGCGTCCAGCGACTTCCGAGAGGTGCCGGGCGTCTGAGACACAAACAACAGACAGAATCACGACAGCGCCGAGGAACCCAGCTGACAGGTAGAGCGGGGCCTCCCTGCAGCCCAGCAGCTGAGGCAGCCTGGCTGGTCGGAATAGAAAAGCTCCTGGAATGGACGGCAGCAGGGCCAGACGGGGTCCGAAGGCAGCAGTTACAGGAATCTAGGTTCTAGACCCGTGTCCAGCACTAACTAACTGTGTGAGCTTCTCTTGCTAGAGGTCAGTCTGGGGGCAGGGAGGATTCTGCACCATCAGTGCATTAACTAGGCCACTAAAGAGAGCAACTTCTGGGGCAAGTGAAGCACCAAGGGGGGCTGGGGGGAGGCAGTGGCAGGCCACTGGCACTCACCTGCACTGTCCCATTGGTGCTGAGCTGGTACACACTGAGGAGGGGCAAACAAATGCTCTGGGTGATGCCGGCTCCAGCCACTGCTGTGGCCCCCTGGGAGGGAAAGATGCAGAATGAGATGGAAGCTGTCACCGCAGCCGCCCCACCCAAGGGCAGGTGGAGGTCTTGGGCTGGGAGACTCACAGGCAGCATCAGAACCCACCCAGCATAAGCAAAGAGGCTCCCTCGGGCTTGCCTACCTGCTGGGTGCGAGCCAGGGTAAGGAGCAGGTGCAGCGCGGCCTCAGTGAAATGCAGGTTCTGCTTCATGCGAAGGCTCACCTCCAAGGTGGTGAAGAGGGTCGGCAGGAGGGGGAGCCTGCGGGTCACCTGCAGCCACGAGTCGCCATCCTCGTCCACCTCACACAGCTCCTTGGCCAGATGCAGGCCCAGGACACACACCTGCTGAGGCCCAGGGGCAAAGATGGGTGAAAGGGAAGGAGGCAGTGCAGGGGGAGGAGGAGGGGAGGAAGAGGACGGACTGCCCCCAGTCACCCCCGCTCCGAGTGAGCCGGCTGAGACAGGACTCCAGCGCCCTCCCCACCACCCGAAACTGCCATCAAGCCGTGTCAGCGCTCCTCCCCATCCCCCCGCCCGAGCCCGCGGCTGCGTGGAGTCAAAGTGGCCTCCCCTCTAGCTGCACTATTGCAGTCACCTACTAAATGGGCCTTCACTCTCTCTGGATCCTCTCTACTCCATTCTTCATCCCAGTGGCTTTTCACACTTACTGTTGACCATGAGCCACCCAAAGTAATAATACGGTTTATACTACGCTCCAGTATAGGCATACTTACATGTTTTCATTAAACCTACCCTTATCTCCTGCAAAGCACAGATATTTTCGTTTATGTTTTATTCTACTTCGTTTAAAAAATGCTGGTTGTGGGGCTTCCCTGGTGGCGCAGTGGTTCAGAGTCCGCCTGCTGATGCAGGGGACATGGGTTCATGCCCCGGTCCGGGAAGATCCCACATGCTGCAGAGCGGCTGGGCCCGTGAGCCATGGCCGCTGAGACCGCGCGTCCGGAGCCTGTGCTCCGCAATGGGAGAGGGCACAGCAGCGAGAGGCCCGCGTACCGCAAAAAAAAAAAAAAAATGCTGGTTGTAACCAAATGAGCTCAGGACCCATTTATAGGTCCTGACCCACAGTTTGAAAAAGTGTTCCATACTACATCCAGCACACTTTCTAAAGTACAAATCTCATGTTTCCTCTCCCTTGCTTAAAATCCTTAAATCGTTTCCTATTTCACTTAGGAGCCAGACCAAAGACCCTGACAAGGCTGCTGGTCATCTAGCCCCCAGCTCTCCAGGCCTCACTTCATCTTGGCTCACACCAGATGACTGTTACCACAGCTCAGTACACGCTGTCCTTGCTGCCTGAAGCTCCCCTGCTCCCGTGGCCTGCACGGCTCTCTACCAGTTCTTTAAGTCACTGCTGAAAGGGCACTTTCTTTCTGAGTCCCTAGATGATGTGAGAACTCCATGCTGCACATTCTCCCTGTTTCACCCCTGCAGGACTTTCCACAATGGAATTCTGACACATCTCTGCACAGTCTGATTTATTAACTTTCCCCAGGCTGTGACTGTCTTGGTCACTAATCAGCCCCAGGGCCTGGCACAGACGAGGCAGCAGTTCATATCTGTGGATGGGTGTGGGAAGGACAGACAGGGTGCCCCCTCACCCCATCCCGCTGGTCCTTGTGCCGGGGCCGGGAGCAGTCGTCAGTTTCCATGCTGTCCTTGTCCTCTGTGGCACTGCCTGATGCCAGACTGTGGCGGGTCTGGTCGAAGAGTGCAATCACCTCTTCTTGGAGGGTCTCACAGACGTTCAGCACCAGCTGGGAGTACTGGGGGATGTCGCTCACTGCAAAGCAAACGGGAGGGGATGCTGTCATGCTCACCAAGGCATCTGTCCCATGGGAGGGGAGGAGAAAAAGAGTTTTCCTGAAGATAAGAGTTCCGAGACCAAAAACTCAAGCCTCACAGGAGAAACATCTGGCTCTGAAGTGGAGGAAGCCCTGTCCAGGCTGGCTGGCACAGGGGCCAGGAGACCGCTCCACCGGCTCCTCTCTGCCCCTCACCTCTCATCTCCTTCATCTGCAGCACCGTGATGAATGCTGAGAACACCTTGGCCTTGGTCTTCTCCATGAGTTGCTGGTCTGCCTGCAGCACTCCCTCCAGGATCTCCGTCAAGGGTCTGAGGATTTCATCCACAGAACCTAACTCACTAGAAGCAACGTGGAGAGGAGAGGGCGGGGAGAACACACCTCAGAAAAAGGCCACACACTGCCCTGCTCCCCCTCAGGATGCCTGTGGAGCAGTGAGCCTCACATCAGGTGTCTGCCTGAGTCTCGTGCCCCACGAGGGGAGCCCAGCCCATTTCACACCCACTTCCTCCCCTTCGGGAAGGATAAGGCAAGCATCACTAAAGAGGATGGGACAGGCCGCCCCTCCTGTCACAGGGCTCACCTCTTCCACTGCCGGAGAAGAATAAGCAGCAGAGTGCACGTCATGGAGCCCAGGCGGAGGCAGTTCACGGAGGCGGGGACTAGGAGCTGAGGGGAGACGGCACACAGTTAACATCAGGCTTCCTGTGAGCTGACGAGGCGGGAAGATGTGAGCTCCGTCCGCAGGCACCTTCGGCCTCAGGCCTTTCTTTCCCAGCAGCAAGCTCACAGGGGTGGGTCACGGGGAAGAGGCCAGGGGTTGGCACGGCGGCAGCAGGCCTCTGCCTCCCACTGCAGCCTCGGGCCTCCCAGGCCGCTTGAGCCCTTTGACCTGACCACTCTTGCGGCTGCAGGCTGCGAGCAGCTATTTGACCTCGGAGACCTTCTCCCTGGGAGGAATGGGAAATCTCCCAGACACACTTACTAACGCCTTGGTCCCATCGAGCACATCAAGAAAGAGCTGGCGACGCACTGCAGAGTCGGTCAGGTGCATTATCTCCGCCTGCAAAGGAACAGGAAAAAAACGTCTGGAAAATTTCCCAGACTCTAAAAGCCAAGAAAGGTGGGGTCCTCACCGACTGCCTGTTTAAAATGGGGCTTGAGGGCCCTGCTGTTTCTTTGTCCACCTTAGTCATGGTCAGAACCAAGCCCAGGTTCACCTCCTCCCCCTGACGACATCCTTCCTCTGCTCAGACCCTTCAAGGCTTCCCAGTGGAACCCATCTAGAAACACAAACTCCTCTACAAGGCCTGGGAGCCCCTTAGGATCTGGTCCACCTGATTTTGGTATCATCCCCGTCGTGCTCACTCGACTCCAGCCCTACAGGCCTCCTCCTCCGTGAACACACCAAGCTCTTCCCACTTCTGGACCCTTGCATCTGTGACTCTGACTGCCTAGAGCACCCTCTGGAAGGTTCCTCACACACTCAGGCCTCAGTGTGGACAGCACCTCCTCAGAGAGGGCCTCCCGACCACTCCTATCCTCCTTTAGCAGTCGCTACCATAGCATCTTCTTTTATATATATATATTTAAAATTTTATTTATTTATTTTTGTCTGTGTTGGGTCTTCATTGCTGCATACGGGCTTTTTTCTCTAGTTGTGGTGAGCGGGGCTACTCTTCCTTGCGGTGTGCAGGCTTCTCATTGAGGTGGCTTCTCTTTTTTTTTTTTTTTTTTTGCAGTACGCGGGCCTCTCACTGCTGTGGCCTCTCCCGCCGCAGAGCACAGGCTCCAGACGCGCAGGCCCAGTGGCCATGGCCCATGGGCCCAGCCGCTCCGCGGCACGTGGGATCCTCCTGGACCGGGGCGCAAACCCGTGTCCCCTGCATCGGCAGGCGGACTCCCAACCACTGCGCCACCAGGGAAGCCCGAGGTGGCTTCTCTTGATGCGGAGCACGGGCTCTAGGTGCACGGGCTTCAGTAGTTGTGGCTCGTGGGCTCTAGAGCGCAGTCTCGGTAGTTGTGGCGCACGGGCTTAGTTGCTCCGCAGCATGTGGGAGCTTCCCGGACTGGGGCTCAAACCTGTGTCCCCTGCATTGGCAGGCGGATTCTTAACCACTGCGCCACCAGGGAAGCCCTACCACAGCGTCTTTCAAGTGAACTACCACAATCCCAAACTATATTTCTTTGTAAATTTGTTCACAATTTGCCTCTCTCATGGATCAAAGACTGTATTTGCCTTATTCACTGCTGCATCCCGGTGCCTGGCACACAGTAAGCATTCCATTACTATCCATTAAATGAATGAATGATCAATATCCTGGACTAAACCAGATAGGTTTCCTAGGGGAAAAGAGGATGGTGAGATTTTCAGAGCTGCAATTCAAGAACTGCTGCCCAGGTAGGACCTAAAAGGTAGGTGACACACAAATTACTGCCTGGGGAATCAATCATTCCCCCAAGATGGTTGAGCCTTTTAGTGTGTCTACAGTCTCAGGGGTCCAAAACCACTCTGCCACAGCCAAGCTCCAAGGCTGTGGGCAGTCTGGCACTAAGGAACAAGTCATGGAAGATGTAAGAGTGTGCCTGGAACAAAGGGCATCTATTAAGCTGAAGTTAGTCATGAAATCAAGATAGTAATCTGGATTCCCTAAGGCAAAATAGGTCAATATCAAGTCCTTACTCCACAGCATGGCATTGTCAAAGAGCACACGCCAAGGAAAAATGCAAATTCTTCCCAAACGTTAACTCTCTCTCTAAAAACCAATGCTCTGTAGACACACGTTGCAGAGACAATGGCCTCTGTTCTTTTTCTAAGAAGCCCAGGAAATGCCGTTTCTAGAACCAAGGAAAACCAACTGTTCCCTAGAGAGGGTGCTGCTGCAGCCGTTGTAGCTACCTGCTGACTAGTCAACAAATATGTACTTAGCGTCCACAGGGAACACAGCATGAGAAGGCCAACTATCCACATGCACAAGAGGTGGATGAATGAAGGGAGCCCCTGGACCTATCCAGGGCTGCAAAGGTGGCTATAGGAGGGTTTCATGAATGTCTGAAGGGATTCAAAATGACTTCTCTGCACTTTCTTTAAGGGTCTCTTGTTTGCTCCAAAGCCCTCAAACACCCCATATTTGGCACAGAACCTGTTACATTTTAGCTCTCAGAGAAAAATCCTGATTCATTCTTTATCCCAAGGGGCTGTATCTGCTAGGCATCCCAGCATATCGTTGCTAGGATACCAAAGTGAAAACCACACCCCAGGAGGTTCTTACGTGACTGGTGGCGATGATGAGAAACATCCTCCAGGCGGAGACCAGCATCTGATACTCTACCAGGGAGGTGCAGCTGCTGCCCTCTGTGTCAGCCGTGTGACCTGCCAAGGACTTGACATACCCTGACCAGTAGGCAAAGCGTTTCTCGCTGGAAAATTTCTCGAGTGTATCTTTTAAAGACTGGTCTAATGAGCCCCTATGGTGCCGAGAAAAACAAAACCTACAGTTAGGTTTTAAAAGCAGATGGGAATGTGATGGGCACAGACCGTTGCTGAGGCAGAGAAAACCACCTCACATGGGCTTAAAAGCAGACAGCTCCCAATCAGCTCTGATGTGTGGGGCTCACACTTCTTGCTCAGCATAACGGGTTAGGCTGAGGCCTTTTCTAGGATTCCTCCTCCATAAAATCCCAAGCACATGGAGTTTGCTTCACAATAACTCTTTCTGACAATCATAAATGCCATCAATGGACTGGCCAGGGACACAGACCAGTGGCCCTCCATAAATGGCTCCAAACCAGCTCTCTCCTCTGCCTTGGCTCATACAGCCGTGCCCTCAGCCATAGACTACCATGGTCCCCCCCGCCACAAACCTCTAATTAAAATCTCAAAAGGGGAAAGGACTCACTTAACTACATAGTATATCTCCAAGCAAATTATCTTCATGATTAGGGCACAGGTTTCCAGGATGCTGGGCTGTGGAGGGGGAGAGCAGAGAATCATGAGAACCTCTCCCCTGGTGCCCCGCCCTCCCACAAGGAAACAGAGCAGGGACCCGACACTAGAAAACGAGAAAGCACATTCCCTGTCGAATGTGAGTGGGCATCTAACTAGCAAGAGCAGAAGCATCAGGTCCACAGTGTCTCCAAGTGAGCAGAGACCACAGAGCCAGCAACACAGCAGGGCATGCCGCTCTCCTTCCCTTGCAAGACAGCAAAGGAAGAGGAGGCAAGCACTTCTGTGAGAGAGAAGTTTCTAGTGAAGAAAACATTCTGGTTGTTTAATTAGGGGAGGAGTCACTTTCCACAGCTCAGTCTCACAGCCCAGCCTTGACTCCCACGGACTTTCAGTCACTGTCCCTCCCTCCACCACTGCTCACCTCGGATGTTTCTGAGGGAGGAGAAAGGGTTCCAAATAGTGGACTGGTTAAATTCTCCCAGAACTTGGGTCTAAAAAGAAAATACGTGTTGGCAATCACATGTTCTCTTACCCGGTCCCTTCTCCTCTCTCCACCTCCCCTTGGTGGTTACTTCCCCACATTTTATCGCTCCCACAACCCTAACATCTGCTGCATGGGCCGCTTGCTCCTACATAAACATCAAGGGTTCCATGGACAAAACAGGCTCCAAGAGAAGAGCGTGCTCCATTCAGTCCAATGGCTTGAGTGAGCCACTCTCATCTGAATCTACCGTTTCTCACGAACAATGGTTTTGGGGGGTTGGCAGAAGGCAGAAATGCAAAAGGTGGAAACTCTAAGGTAAACACATCAGAGTAACGGTTACACCTGCTGGTGGCAGCTTTAAAAAGAGAATAAACTCCCACACACCGACCCAGGCACTAAGCACTTTTATGCATGTGCCCAGGGACCTGTCACAACAAATCTCTCAGAATGACTGTTACCCCATCTTACAGACAAGGACATGAGCTCTGGAGGTTAAGTAACTCCTGGAGACAGACTCACTTGGTTCTGAGGACCAGCATGGCACTGTCCCGACGGTCCTGCCACAGGGCATGCAGAAAGGCAATGGCTGCACGGTGCAGCAGCGGTGGGCACCAGTAGCGATCCTGCTGCTGGGAATCAATCAGCTCCAGCACCACATGGAGACAGCTCCACACCCCAAGGCTGAATTCCTGCAAGAGGGGCAGGTGAGAGTTCAGCCCCACAGCTTCTGCCATCAACTGGACCCGCAGAGTCCAGCACCCACCTCCCAGGGAGCCATCTCCCAGCTTCATCCCAGGTGCAGGCTCACCTTGGAGCCATCACTGCCATCCTTCACCTCCAGATTCAGAAACAGTTCAATGAGGCCTGGCTGCGTCTCTACGGCAACTGTGAGGAATTCCAGAATCATGACTTTGATGCGCATGTCCTCAATCTTGCTCTGCAGTCGGGTCAGGAAGGCATCGCGGATGGCAGCCGCATCATTGCCCAGGCAGGCATATACTGACATTGGGGCCACCTGGTGGAGACCGGGACACACAGGCTTAGAGCTCTACCTCCAGAGAAACCTCAACAGACTCCTGAAGAAAGGTGCTGAACAACTCTTGGAAAATGCCAGAAAGGGAAACATTCAGATGGATAGCTCTGGGTCAAAAGAGACATCATTCCAAACTACAGCAAAAGATGCCCAACGATTCCCAGAAGAAATAGTAATCAACATAAAAAGATGCATAACCTCTCTCATGGTTAAATAAATGCAAAGTTAAAAAAAAGATATTGATTTGTCTATTAGATTAGCAAAGATTAAAAAACTGATGAAGCCACTGTGGCAAGGATACAAGACTTGGGTTTTAGGAGCATAAACTGTTACAATCCTTTTTGGAGGGTAATTTCAAAATTTCTAATAAAAATTAAAATGCCCATTGATATCTATCTAATTTTTAGGAACTATAAACAAAAGTTTACAGAGTTCTATGGATAAGAATGTTCACTACAGCACTGTTTAACACTAAGACAGAAAATAGTCCAAATAAATTAGGAGGCATCCATTCTATGGCATGCCGTGCAAGCATTAGAAAATGAAGTAGCTCCAAATGTGCCCCCACGGCAAGACTGCAGGATATCGTGTTAAGTGAAGAAAGCTGGACACAAAACAGTATGTATTGTGGAATTCTGCTTTTGGAAAGAACAAAAGCTCACACCAAACATCCCTTAATATATAAGCACAGATTAAAAAAAATCTGGAGAAATGAGTACCAACCTGCTCATAGGAATTCTTGGAATGAGGAGATCATAGGGTACCTTAACTTTCTATGTTACATTTATCTGTAACATTTAAATAAACATTTTTAAATGAATTTGTATGTCTTTTATAAACGGGGGAAAAAAACACCTCTCATAAAACACAATTTGCGTGCGTGTGTGTGTGTCTTTATGGCTACATCACTTTAAAAGTCCAAGTTAGCTACTTCTCTTGGGAGAAAGCAAGAGTGGTCTCAAGCACAAAGTCAGTTTTCTGGGGCTTTGACTCGTTAGGTGGGATCCTACCGTGGCCAGACGTTTCAGTAGCTGGATGGCAAGACGGGGCAAAGCAGGGTCATGTTTGTGGTAGATGTATTTGGCAAGAACAGCAATAAGGTTGTTCCCATGGGCACCTGAAGAAGTATAGGAAACAGTTTAGACACCAAAGCATGCCTGATTCAAGCTCTTAAGAGAGCCTTCTGTTCAAAAAGGCTCACATATGTGAGGGAATTTACTCTCAAGTACTTGGAGGGCCAGAGCAAATCTAAGTGGCTGTATCATCCTCTTTTTTCAGTAGCCAAGGGGACAGGCAGGATTGGGGGTAAACAGCTCAATCCAATTCATTAAGAGCAGAAAAAGAGGGACTTCCCTGGCGGCGCAGTGGTTAAGAATCCGCCTGCCAATGCAGGGGACACGCGTTCAAGCCCTGGTCCAGGAAGATCCCACATGCTGCGGAGCAACTAAGCCTGTGTGTCACAACTACTGAGCCTGCGCTCTAGAGCCTGTGAGCCACAACTACTGACGCCCACGTGCCTAGAGCCCATGCTCCGCAACAAGAGAAGCCACCTCAGTGAGAAGCCCGCGCACTGCACAAAGACTGAACGCAGCCAAAAATAAAAAAAAAAATAGATTAAATAAATTTTTAAAAAAAGAGCAGAAAAGATACATTTTTAAGAAAACAGCATGCTAACAAATAGGTTAGGAAAACCTAACCACATTAAAGCATCACATTAAAGCATGACACTGAAATGCTAAAAGTCCCAAAATGATACAGCTTGAAAAAGGTCAGAGACATTACCCAAACGCCTACTTGAAAACGAGGAAACTGGGTCCCAAAGAGATTAAATGAGTAGTTTAAGGTCAAAGAGTAATAACAGTCAATACTAAACAGGTACCAGGTTTTACAAGTAGTAATTTAATCTTCATTATAATCTCATAAGGTAGATACTGCTATTATCCCCACTTCATAGACGAGAAATCTGAAGTAGATTTGTTTAATTACGTGCCCAAGGTCAAAGCTGGTTGAAGTCAGAATTTGAACCTAGACAGTCTAACTTTGAACATGTGTTCTTTACTATTATTCTGTCATCAATAGGAGGAAGAGATGAAGTATGATACAGTCTTCTTATTTCTAAGTCCAGGATGGGAACTGGTGATCACTCCCAAATTTCCTCAAAGAGTTCCATCAGAAAATATTGTTGACCTCTAAAAACACAGCCTGAAGTATGTACTTATGGGCAGAAATGCTGCTGAGTGGAAGAAAATTACATACCATGTTGTGTGAGAGCCTGTTCCAGGGGGGACACCACATTAGAAGGAGGTTTCAGCCGAATAACATTGTTGGTGATGGAGAATGCCAGTTTCACCGTCTTGATCAGCAGCTGGCCCTGCCCCTGGCCCTCTGCCCCATCACTAGGGTGCCAAATGGAAACCAAAGTTGATTCAGACAATATGACTTCATTTGCAATACATGTGCTCTCATGAATTAGATTCCAACAATAATCCCAGAGTTCAACAGCTTCTTTTAGAGGCCCCAGTCCAAACTAGGAGAGAGGAGGAGCAATCAACTCCCTTTGCTATGTGCCAGTCTACAGAGCAGCCACTAGGTTATACAAAGGCTATGCCCTAGGAAGAACAAGGTTGTCTTTCTAATGCTAAAGTTCTTACAACATGCAGGCACAATAAAGATAAATGGGGGAAGGTGGCAAGGGAGGCCTACCTGCGGGGCTGAGCAGCCATCACCATGTCGATAGTGTCCACGCCAATGCCCATGATATTGATCACAGTCTGTCCTGCTTCCGTATAGGCCAGGCTGCAGATGCAGAGAGACTGCAGACTGGGGGTATGACTGGAAGACAGACATGTTCTGAGTTACCGGGGAGCTGCCAAATTTACTACTGGAAGGAAAGGGTATTGTCCAAACCTAAACAATTGGACATTAGTGATACAGATCAGCTCTCGCTGCCAGAGGAAGCCATTCTGATTCCTTTCCTTAAATAGACCCTGAGAAACAATCTAAATGTCCATCAATTAATGGATATGCTTACTGAAATGAATCATTATTAATCCATACAATGGAATGCATGGAACCATTAACACAAGACAGATCTATATGCAGTGGCACAGAAATAAAAGGTACAGAGTTAGTACAAGCAGAGGAAAAAACCTAAAAGATACACATTAACTTGTTAATAGTCCTGTTTCCCTATGAACATGCATAATTTTTGTAAAGGTCATAAAAAAGGTCTGTGTGTGTGTGTGTGTGTGTGTGTGTGTGTACAATTTCACTGGGAACAACCTTGTTCCCATTTCATTGGCTCTTCTCTCTTCATAGGGAGAAAGGAGAAACAGCCTGGTGGAAAGCAAGTCAGAACCCAGGAGCACTGAGCTCTGGGCCTAACCAAGTTGAGTACTCTGGAAGAATGAGCTAGCTCTGCACAGCAGAAGCCTGTGTCTTCCCTTGCGGACTGGCAGCATCCGAGAGTACCGAGCTCTAGCAATCACCCGCCTCCTACCTGCTGTGCAGGTCTGTCTCATGACACAGGTTCAGTATTGCATGAATCAGCTCCAGGATCAGGCAACCTGGACTCCAGAAAAGACAGAGGAATGACGCGGCCTTGTGTGATGAACCTTATCCCAAGAGAGAAAAATCCAGGGAACCAGCAATTCCTCCCATCTTCCCTGCCCACGCTTTCCTTACCAATCTGTTCTCTCACTCCGTGGGAGTTGTACCGCCACTTGTGGTAACTCGGCAGCATCTCCTTCAGCACAAACATGACACAGGGCACCAGCCCTTGGCTCTGGGTACTACCAAGCTGCCCCTACAAGAAACCATGCTGTGAAGGTTTATGCCACTTAAAGGTAAGTCATTTTGTCACTAGAGATTTAACTCCAAAACCATAGGTCCAAATAGGTCCAAAGGAAATCTGGGCAAACCTTGGCCATCAGTGGAAAAAAAGAAAAGAAACATCAGAATACTCTAGTTCAACTGAATCCAAGTTGTAGGTTTCTCTAGAACAGAGAAAGGGACTAAAAAGACAATTTGACAATGTCACAAAAGGCACCTACAAGAAAGAGAGGGATGAAGGCTAAATCTGAGCAGAAGAGAGGTCTATCTTAAACACAGAGGATATAGGACTGTTGATGATGGAGAATGCCAGTTTCACTGCCGTGATCACCAACCACCCCCAACCTCTACCCCATCACTCGGATATCAGAAAGGAGATCTGACGGTCCAAATTCTTTGTCCTAATATTACTTGTTACCATCAGCTTCCTTATCTTAAAAATGGGGCTTCTTTATATAAACATCAACATCTATATCCCTACCTCTACATAGGATTGTTTCTATCTTTTTAAGCACTCACTGATTGACTGACTCCTGCAGGCAGGAAGTGTGCTGAGTATTTTGCTTGTGTGGCCCTCTCAACAACTCCATGAGGCAGAGATATTTATCATCCCAGTTTAGAGAGGTTCTAAGAAATTCAATACTTGCCCAAGGTCATGCAGCTAGTAAGTGGTCAACCTAAAAAGTAAACCTAATTCTGACTCCAAAATCTATGCTACACAAGTATTTTTCAAAGAGAGCTGTGACCCATTAGTGGATTGTGAGATAACTTATTAGAAAACATCTGAGTGCATCTTGCATAATAAAAGTAGTGTTGTACTGTGAAACTCTGCTTTAGAAGTAAACATACAATGTGTATCCTGGGATATGATGTAATGTGTACATATTACCCTGGGCTCTGTCAAAATAGCTTGAGAGTTGCTGCATTATACCATACAGCCTCTGAGTATTAAATAAGTTAACACAGATAAAGCATCTACTACAGAATCTGGCACACAATAAATACTCAATACACAGAAAACTGTCATCACCATAACCTCAGGACAACTGGTCTAGCTGCAAACAGAATGACTACAGTAGCTGGGGGCAGGGAAACTATTTCAGATGCTTCTATCTGATTAGATTTTACCTTGACAAGAGTGGTGATCAAGCGCAGAAAGGCAACAGTGACTCCATACTCGCCCTGGGGCTGTTCACTATTCATCAAGAGGTTTCCATACCCTCCAGCATTCATCCCCTCAGCACTGGGAAAAGACAGAGAGGCAGAGGGAAAAAAAGGCTTCAAAAAATTATAATCACAGAGCATTCTTCTTATTATTTAGATGGCTTGGGCATAAAACAGGAAAGCTCTGCAAAGGAATTAATCAAATCTAGGCTATTTAATACCCAGGGTAAGCATTAAAGACTTTATTGATATACAACCTCAAAAGTGAAAAATCAAATAAACATGAGGAAAACATCCTCGTCTTGTAAGCGAAAGAAAGCAAGGAGAGAATGTTCAGGTAGTAAGATGGAGCCTGTGTATTAATAACTGGTCTACCAGGCAAGCTCGAGTGGCCATGAATCAAGGAAAAGTACAGAGTGACTATGGGTTAAAAAGGGGAAGTTGAGCCTCTGGATCCAGAAACCTCTGGACTCTCTAGACTGGAAAGTTAACTCCCACGTACCTAAAGTGAATGAGAAATACCTCTTTCTCTCTCTGTCTCTCTCTCTCAGGCTTTGAAGACTGTGAACCATCAGTGCTGGCCTAAGAGGAAAGTAGCCTCTGTGCCCCAAGTCCCATCACCTCTTTTGCCTTGCCCCCACTCATTTCCGGTGAGAGGGCTGAACAGACAAGGAGCAAACGGGCAGAGAAGCATCTTTAAAACTAACGAAGCTAGCTTAGATCTGAAATGTATGTGGTACGCCCAGGGAATATACTCTAATCCCTAAGACCTGGCTCACCTAATCATCTGACTCATGTTGGAGACCTGGTGGGCCACGAAAGGTAAAAAGCCTGTGTGACGAAGATCAGTCCAGACCTGAGAAGGGAAAAGAAGAGTCAAATGTCCATGTGTCTTCAGGTATACACCAAGCGTGACGTTTTTCGGCTGTTAGGAAGACTTGGTGTCTCACCTTTGCTGGGTTCCGGGCAGCCAGAACGGTCAAGCAATTGACACAAGAAGCAATGACATCCACAGGCCGGGAGATCACGGTTGTTAACCTGGTTGGAGAACAGTGCACTGTACTCAGTAAAATGAATAATACGACTTGTTGCATCCCAAGTATTTTCCAGTTCTCTTCCCAAATCCCTCCTGGCAGCAGGGATGTGAAAACAGGAAAGCCCTCGGCTGGGGATAGATACCACACCAGGGCTGTCCACAGTGGAACATGTGCAGACTTTAGCCCAGCGGAGTTACCAGATACTGACCGCTGCAGCAGCATGTAGATGCGGGACGTGATGGGCAGGAGACAGTCTGCTATCGACAGGTCTGTACTGATGACCTTATGGACCAGATCAATGATGGGTCTGACCCGCTGGCAGTGCTGAATCACATCTGAGGGGGAAGGAAGCTTGTGATCTCAATGAAAACAATTCCTTTAAGATCACTGAGCAGTCTCTGAGACCCAGATGAACAAATTATGCTAATCACAATCTGGAAGGTTCTGAATCTTATCTTGAAATTCTCTATCTTCCAAATCCTCTAAGCATGTCCATTTTTCTTCCCACAGAGATGTCTCCCAAAGCTGACCTCACCTGCAGTGGAAACAACATGAAGCAGCATTTCAATCTCACAGGTGAAGAGGGTCCAGCTGCTATAAGAGTATTCCCAGCGTACCAGGTAGGCCCTATCGTCCAACATTACTTGGCCCACAGTGCCTTGAGGTATGCGAAGGTTGGTCTGACCCCCTAAGGAAGGGAGAGAGAGAAATTAGTCTAATAGGAAGAGGTGACTCCTATAACAGACAGCAATATTTAATCACTCAGAGATGCATAGTTTCTCTTCCTAGTATCCAACACTGCTACAGCTTTTTCCATTAAAAAGAAAAAGAAAAACAAAACCCCTCTCTTATCATTGGGGAAGTGACTCTTTCCATATGTCTGAAAAACAGCTGAGTGCAGAGTGGTTCTCCACTCAAATGATGACTATAGGAAGACCACCTTATGGGACAGTAAGTGCCTGGGTGACTGGGTAAGTCAGTAATGATGCCGAGATTAGGACAGTAAAGCTGTTACTCTTAGACACTGCCAGTAGGAAAGGAAATTGCTACAACATTTTTCTACAACTTAATTTGACATTACCATTCAAAACTTTTTATTATTTTTAAATTGTGGTAAAAAATACATAAAATATACCATTTTAACCATTTTTAAGTGTTCAGTCCACTAGCATTAAGTACATTCACATGGTTATGCAACCATCACTACCATCTACCCAAAGAACTGTTTTCATCTTGCAAGACTGAAATTCTATACCCATTAACCAATAATTCTCCATTACCCCATCCCTCAGCCCCTGTGACCACCATTCTCCTTTTGTCTCTGTAAATCTGACTACTCTAAGTACCTCATATGATTGGAACAGTGTTTGTTCTTTTGGGACTGTCTTATTTCATTTAGCATCATGCCGTCAAGGTTCACCCTTGTTATAGCATGTGTCAGAATTCCTGTTCTCTTTCAGGCTGAATAATATTCCACATTTTGGCTCTTAGGAAGACTTGATGTCTCACCTATATATACCACATTTTTTAAAATCCGTTTCATGTGTCAGTGGACATGCATTTAAAAATTTTATTGTATATACCCTTTTACCCACAATCCCACTTTGGGGATTCTATATACTAAAAATAAAAGCACTAGTATATAAAGGTATATGTCCCCAAAGCAGCATTGTTTATAGTGGCAAAAACCTGACACAGCCTAAATGTCCTCTGGAAGGGAAAAGATAAAAAATTATGGGACATCAAGAATAATTACATAGTTACTAAAAAGAATGAGTCAGATCCACATATAATAAAATCAGTTTGCAGAATGAATTTTGAAAGAACACAGAAATGTGCAAAAGGACACACACCAAACTATTAACGTTAATCATCTGATGGAGACAGGTCTAAAGAGAGATTAGCTTTTTAAAATGTATCTCTGCATTGTTTCCCTTGTTATAATGAACATGCATTATTTTTGAAGTAAAACAATCTAAAGATGGAAAAAAGTGAGAAACTAACTAATAATTTATTAGCAAATCAACAAGCACAGTGGAGAGGAGAAGGACCTGCTATAAAGGCATGCAAGTGAAATATTAAAACAGCAGTAAGGTCCACACAGAGGCCATGGAAAAGAGACAGCTGAACCAGGGTCTGCCTATCTTACCAAGAGGGTAAAGGAGTTTGGGTGTTTGCCTCCGCCAGAGAGTTCCGTCTTCATGGGAGATCACATCATGGGGCTTGTGCTTATAAAGTTCATTGTAGAAAGACATCTTATCCAAGAAACTATACACCTGCCAACACACAGAAAAAAAAACTCAGCCACACATTTACCAGGGGGACATTTAAGGGGTCTTTCCCATCTGCTTTTCTGCTCTTTCAGCCAGACTGTGTGGTCAGCCAGACTGTGCTGACTCTCAAACTTCTTACAAACCCATCCCTGTGACTCTTCTTAGACTTGCCTCTGCACTCCTTGTCAAATCCTTATTATTCTTTAACACCCAAGTCAAGGCCCCCCTCACTCCACACAGAGTTGCCTCTCCTGAACAGTATGGTCTTTACCACTCCGATGACATTAGTTACATACCACCTGGCTTTATTACTTATTTCTTAGACCCCTTACTCTCTTCCATCTAGATACTAAGGGACTTCACATTTTGTCTCACTCCCAAAATATCTACAATAGGTACTTAATAAAAAGATTTAAATTTAATTTTATAGAACTGATGCACTATCTCTGACATTTTTCATTCAACCTCAGACTAATTCTTGCCATGGCAATGAAATTTCAATGTGGAAAGCAAAAAGGATTCCTAAAAAACATCTCCTACTCTATTTAGGCATCTAACTGAATAACGTACCTTCTTGGCAGTAGACTTCCCTGATACGAGGGCTTGTAGCAATTGCAGGAGTGGGGAGAGGAGATGGGGAAACATTCCACATACACTGTCCAGAATGATCCCAAGACCAGAGGTTGGCTCCTATGATGGAAGGGTAGAAGTCACCGACCTTCACATTATCCACGGATTAACACATCTCTGAACTGCCCAGCAATCATAAGGAAGAGTAAAATTAATCCTTTCCTTTAGGCAGACATCATTCCTCTCTAATAATTTAAGACTTCCACGTTTCCACTGAAAAAGGCTATCAACAACTGATTGAGTCAGGACCTGAGGAGAGACTACTGCTGCCTCCAGTGACCTCTGCCGTCCTCTCCATAGGAAAACACCATTCACCTGTGCATGACCTGTTTCCAGTAATGTGAAAAGCACCCACAACATGTCAGCAGATAGCACCAAACACACGAGCAACACATCCTCAACCTGAATATTGCTTCCCACCGGATTCTCCCTGGAACACTGATTCTGTAAGACTGGATAGCATCTCAGGAAAAAGAGGATAAGATATAAAGGCAAATCAGTCAGGCCACAGTTTAAGGGAAAACAGATTTATTCATTAGCTGGACCTTGAGGCTTGAGGCCGTCAATGTTAAGACTAAGTACTGGTGAGAAACTGTTCTCTCCAAAGCCATATTTTTACTCTAAACCTGTTACAATATTCTGAAATCTCTTAAGACACAATTACAATCGCCTAGTGGTACGTTCAGGAGTTAATAGCACTACTGGTGCCTCAGTCTCTCAATGTAAAAAAAGACTTGATGGGTAGGAAAGAGAACACACTGGTTAATAATGTGGACTAGGGACTCAAGTCAGACAGAACTAGATCTTGATCCTGACTGTCTAGCTGTGACTAGCTTGGGCAAATCACTTCACATCTCCAAGCATCACATTTCCTCACACGCAAAATGGTGATGATAATAATACTACCCAATCCATAGATTTTTGTATAGATTATATGAGAAAATAGACTTAAAAGCTTAGTATAAGACCTATCGCAAAGTAAGTGTTTAATAAGTTCTTCTGCTACAGAGAATACCGTAGCATGGCTCCCTCTGACATACTTACTGTTCCCCAGAACAGTTCTGGAAGAGAAGGGTCTGCCAGGACTTCACATGCTGTGTCGATTACATCCTGTTGCGGAGGGAAAAAGAAAATGCTTATTTTCCCTAGTTGAACCAGTCCATCTTTTTTTAACTGTTAAAATAAAAACATGAATAATACCTTCATATAGTATGTCAGAAAGAATTCTGGGATTAAAAAGTAAGAGATGGGGCTTCCCTGGTGGCGCAGTGGTTGAGAGTCAGCCTGCCGATGCAGGGGACACGGGTTCGTGCCCCGGTCCGGGAGGATCCCACATGCCGCAGAGCGGCTGGGCCCGTGATCCATGGCTGCTGAGCCTGCGCGTCCGGAGCCTGTGCTCCGCAACGAGAGAGGCCGCAGCGGTGAGAGGCCCATGTACCACATAAAAAAAAAAAAAAAGTAAGGGATGTAATCTTAATCTGTTGTATGATGTTAGGCAAATTAACCTTTCTGAACTTCAAATTCTAAAATGGTGAAACTATTATCTGCTTCACAGTGTTGTCATAAGGATTAAATGAGATAATGTACGAGAAAATGAACTATAAAGTTTAAAACGCCATGTAAATGTGAGGTACTACTAGATTCAGCTAAACTATGCTCCTAGAGGTCAAGAATAACGCCTTTTTAAATTTTTAATCCCCAGCACCTGGCACAGAGTTTGGCACACACTGGGAATCTAGTGAAGGCTTATGAAATGATTTATTGAAAAATTCCAAGTACTAGGACACCTGTAACCCCAAAATGTTAATACCAATCCTCCAGGCATATAGTAGGGTCCAAATGTGACCAGAATTTTGGCAAAGGACACAAAGCTTGTTCTATGCTCCTAGAGCTTTGGAAATTGAGTCTTTCAATTAACACCAATTTCTTTTCTCTCCAATGATAAGAAATATTCATTTTCATCAACTTAATCAATTTCTTCAATTTCCAAAATAAGTCACTCATCGTAAATGAATAAAATGACTTAGTTATAAAGAACTCCTCAAATATCATTTCCCACTGAAAGGAACCAGGGCTCCTTGGAGAAATGGCAGATTCCAAGTCTAGGGCAAGAATCTTCTAAGATAATCCTGCAAGATTTTGTCATATCAGAAAGCAACAGAGCTATCAAAATGTGTAAGAGAAATGTCAAACAGATTCAGAAGCTAATCTGAAAAAGCTCTTACTGGCCAAAGATGGGGCAACCTGAGCCTAAGAATACTAACTGCAGAAAAAAAACAAACAAAAAAAAATGAGAAAAGAATAATGACTGCAATGAATTAAAACACAGCTAATATGTTTAAATCCATGAGTTCACAATGCCATGTAAAAAATAAACCTCAGTAGCCAACTTGGGATGCTACTAAGAATGCTAGGGAAAAGTGGTAAATATAGGAAAAGAAGCATGTATAGTACTCTATACCAGAGTATCAAATAGTTAACAAGAGAGAATTTCTTTTTTTTAATTGAGAAATAATTGAAAGATAACATTATATTAGTTTCAGGTGCACAAGATAATGATTTGATATTTGTATATATGGTGAAACAAATTTCTTTTTTATAGCAATGTTCTAACCAGTAAACAAAAGAGGAGAGATAGAGTCAGAATAGTGCCATTTCATAACTCCTAAGGAACTAATGGATCTAGACAATGATGTGTCTTGTGATTACCATAGTGGACAGCACAACTATAGACTAAAAGAAATTTGACAGACTTATCAACCAATAATGTACATATCTTATTTATTTAGATCCTGATACAAACTTATGATAAACTTATGACATTTATAATTAGAAATTTGAACCCTGCCTTGATTATTTGAAGATTTTTTTTTTAGATATGATAATGGTTGTGAAATTTTACTAAAATACTCATATTTACTAAATGATGTCTGGGATTTGCTTCAAAATAACCAAGGAGGAAAGGGGCAGAAATGAATAAGATCAGCTGTGCATTGATAATTTGGAAGCTGGTGATGGGATCATTAGACAATTTTTGTCTCCTTTGGAATAACTTTGAAATATTTCATTTTAAAAAAATATTGCACAAGAATATTAATTAGCATCCACAGCTGTTTGGGACAGATGCACTACAGAGTAAAAAAAACAGGTTACAAAACAGTATATACATTGTGATTCCATTTCTAGAGAATTATTATATTTTTATATTTGGAAGGGAACACATCAAAATGTTAACATATGTTATCCTGCAAGGTGGGATTATAGTTTTTTCTTTTTATCAGCACTTTCTAATTTTTTAATCATTAATATGCATCATTTTTATAATATAATAAGTGGAAAACAACAATAAACAAATCATACTTGAAGTAAATGGGTCTGTGTTATATCAGCTTCAAAGGGGTATCTTAGGAAGGTGATTGCAAAGTGGGGCAGGGTAGACAGTCTCATGAAAGCCAGACACTGACCTGCTGATTGCCCAGTGTGTGCAGCTCCAGCGAGGTCAGAACAAAAGAAAGGAGTCCATAGACACACATGCACGCGGTGCTAGTGGTACACTGTAATGACAAAGCAGTCAGTGGGTAATTCTGAGTAACACCACTCTTTTCTAGACTCAGCACAATCCCATCACATTAATATAGTCTCTGTAAACAAATGGGAAGAGAACCTGAGGCTTCACAATTCCTAATTTAGTCCCAAGATCAGGAAGACAAAGGGAGAAAAGAGAAAGCAGGAACCATAAATATTACAACATAGTCAAGAATAACATCAAAAAGGAACCATTTTCAAACTGATCAAAGATTTGTGGGGAAGAAAACCACCTCCAGCCTACAAAAAGGATAGAGTCTCTATGTGCTGGTATGAATGATGCAGCTGCCTGAACTGTCACCGAGATAAATCAACCAGTGCCAACAAGTTGGCTGAGGTTTCCTTTAGCATGTCAAAACAAGCTGATTAAACTGTGTCACTCAAATTAAGTCCCAACACGCAAGACTCAAGAGAATTTCTAATTCATCCTGTACAGTTGAATGAATAAGCTACCCAAAAAGATTTCTCCAGTCATTATGACCAAAGCTATCTTCTAAGAGATACTAAGTGGCGCAGCATAACATACTGGCAAAGAGTCAGACATAGTTCAAACTGTATCCACCATTTACTGCCAATTTATTGTTTCTGTGGGCAAATTCCATCTCCCTCAGTCTCAATTTCCTAATGTGTAAAATAGGATGATAAGCCCTAGTGCACAGTATTTTAAGGATGGAACAAGATATTGTACAGAAAGTGCCAAGCACGTCTGTCACAGTAAATGCTCTATAAAGGTTAGTTACAAAACTATTTTCATTATCCATGTCCTTGACAATTACTATTATTATCATGACTCATTAATGAGCTTCTGCCTCGCTCTTTGCCCACTCTCATGCTCAAACACCAATAGCCCGAGCCTCACATCATTTCCCCCACTGGCCAGTGAGCGGAGTAGTCGGGTCAAATACTGAAATACGTTCAGCTGGATGGCTGTGCCACCTATCTTCCGGACAACACTGCTTGTCTCTTCTGGATTCAGGGTGTGACGGAGGAGAGCCCAAGCCAAAAGCACTGGGGTGTGATGTGGAATGTCCCCGAAGGTCAACATCAAACGGTCCATATCCTAATGAAAAGAGAAAACGTCTGTGTCACTTAACAGAAAGGGTCAAGACCCTTCCAGAGGATCCTTCACCATGCTTAATAAGTCTTCCATTCATCCTCAGTGGCCCCTCTCTCCCATTCTGACATTTTACTCTTCCCAAGCCACAGCCACTTCATTACTAGACCCCTCAATTACTCTTCCCTTTACCCACAGTTTTCTCTCTTGATTTTAAGTAGTATTAAGATTATAACATACATGTTCAAATAGAGACTCCTTAGAAAATTTCCCTGATCCTTCTAGAACTTTCTCAGATCTCTCCTCTTTTTCTATCTTTCTGACCATTCCATCTCATGTTCTTCCCCTTTCCTCTTCTTTCACAGGCTACATGAATACAGACAACAGCCAAGGTTCTGTCCTTGGGCCTCTTTTGTCCTTATATCATCTCCCTGAGTCACTCTACTTGTTCTCACAGATTCAACTCTCACCTCTGTGAAAATAACTAACAAATCTGAGACTTCTTCCAGATCCAATTAACTTCTTAACAATGTAGAACCACAAATTCCACAATAAGGAAAATTGTATGTGGCAGTATAGTTGAGTGGTTAAAAACTTACTAACTACAAACCATCTGAAAAAATTAAGAAGCTGCTCCAAGTTCACCTGACAGATAAGCCCGTCCTGGGCAAACTGGTGCAGTTCTCTTCTGTCATCCAAAGCACACTTATGCAAGGATTCAATATCCATGCCTTCCACCAGGATAAGGGCACTGAAGTAGCTGGAAAGAAAAATATCATGGTGTCATACGTGCTACTCTGAACCTCAATGGAGACTAAGGTGAAATGTAAGACACTTTAGTGTCAAAAAGGTTGAGTTATTTTACATTCTTTTTTCATACCTTAGTATGAAAAAGAATGTACTTCTAAATGTACTTCTAAATGTTTTTCTAAATCCAATATGTATTTTACAATTCCAGCACATCTCAACTTGACCAGCCATATTTTATTTTTTTGGCTGCACCACTCAGCTGTGGAATCTTAGTTCCCCAACCAGGGATTGAACCCAGGCTCTCAGCAGTGAAAGCGCAGAGTCCTAACCACTGGACCACCAGGGAATTCCCATGACCAGTCGTATTTTATTTTTTAGTTTTTATTTATTATTTATTTTGGCCGCATTGCGCAGCATGTGGGATCTTAGTTCCCCGACCAGGGATCGAACCCGCATCCTCTGAAGTGGAAGCGCAAAATCTTAACCACTGGACCATCAGGGAAGTCCACCAGCCATATTTTAAATGCTTGGTAGGCTCATGTGGCTTCTGCCTATCAAAGCACAGATCTAGTACTAAAGGTTTCTACAGCCACCAATTACATCTAGGCCAGATCAAATGTCTCAATGGTCAAGTGTGTATTTTTTTTTAATATTTTATTTATTTATTTTTGGCTGTGTTGGGTCTTCGTTGCTGCTCACGGGCTTTCTCTAGTTGCAGCAAGCGGGAGCTACTCTTCGTTGTGGTGCACAGGCTTCTCATTGCGGTGGCTTCTCTTATTGCAGAGCACAGGCTCTAGGCACGTGGGCTTCAGTAGTTGTGGCGTGCAGGCTCAGTAGTTGTGGTGCATGGGTTTATCAATGCTCTAAACTCTAAACATTGTACAAGTTCTGAGACCTCAATTCAGACTTACCCAATCCGATCCACAAAAGGATCCATGGTCTCATCTACCAGGTGCCTGTTAGTCTGCCTACTACCAAATCCTTGCTCTTTAAACATCTTGGTTAATACCAATAGGTCAGTAGGTGCCATCTCAAAGTATGCATGATAAAGGAAAATAATTTCTAGCAGCATGGATTGCTCCCGAAGGCACTGAACAAACCAGCGAGACACCTGGCGCTCAGTCTGCACAACCAATGAAGAAAAATGGGAGAGAAATAAAGTCAGATTTTAAAACACATTTAAATTCTTCGAGTTATTTTTATTAGGTAAAACATGTATAAAAATAAGATTAAAAAAAAAGTATCCCTCCCTACAATTCCTATTGCCCAGTCATCCAAATCTATCCCCAGAGGCAACCACTGTTAGAGGTTTTTGTTTGTCCTTCCAATAATATGCCACACACATTCATTCATTCCGACTAGTAGTTGCTGGGGGCCAGGGGTCACAGACTAACTGCAAACTTACTGGATAGACAGAAATGTTCTATCAATATATATTGATCATGAAGGTGGTTACTGCATATAACTATATACAACTGCCAAATTCAAACTGTACACTTAAAATGAATGAATTTTACTGGATGTAAATTATATCTGAATAAAGCTGAGGGATGCTACAGATGTGTCATTTACACAGTCATTTCATGTAAGTGTGAATGTATCTATAGGATAAACTCTTAAAGTGGAACTACTAGGTCAAGAAATATGTGCTTTTCAATTTTTAGATATTGTCATAATGTTTTCCATTAAAAAGTATATAAATTCAAACAGCAAAGTATGAGTGCCCATTATCTCATCCCTTGGATGTGAGTTTTGTCATGTAAATATGTATTTCATTTGCCTGTTTTTCTGTTCGGTTTTGCTTATTGACTTACAGGTGTTCTTTCTATTTCAAGAACCCTTTAGGCTATGAGTTTGTCTTTTGACTTTGCTTATAGCACTATTTTTGTTTTTTTGCCTTGTAAAAGTTTTTGATTTGATGTTGCTGGGTTTATCTTTTCTTTTTTCTTTTATGGCTTCTGAGTTTTACTTTATTTTTATTTATTTATCTATTTTGGCCACATGGCACTTAGTGCTCTGACCAGGGATCTTAGTTCCCCGACCAGGGATGGAACCCGTGCCCCGTGCAGTGGAAGCGCGGAGTCTTAACCACTGGACCGCCAGGGAAGTCCTGTGTTTTACTTTAAAAAGTCTTCTCCAGGGCTTCCCTGGTGGCGCAGTGGTTGAGAGTCCGCCTGCCGATGCAGGGGACACGGGTTCGTGCCCCGGTCTGGGAGGATCCCACATGCCGCGGAGCGGCTGGGCCCGTGAGCCATGGCCGCTGAGCCTGCGCGTCCGGAGCCTGTGCTTCGCAGCGGGGGAGGCCACAACAGTGAGAGGCCCGCGTAATGCAAAAAAAAAAAAAAAAAAAAAGTCTTCTCCAATCCAAAAAAATAAAAACAAAACTACCTCCCATGTGTCTTCTAGTATTTTTATAGTTGAATTTTAAAAATTTAAATCATTGATATCTCTCTGATTTTCTTCTGGTAGAAGGAATGAGATAGAGATACAGTTTGATTTTTCTCCAGATGGCTACCCAGTAGTTCCAACACCATTTATTGAAAAACCCAACATTTCCCCATTAATTTGAAATGCCACCTTTATCATACACTAATTCCCTATCAGCATTTGGTCTACACTAGACTTTCAACTATGTGCTATTCATCAGTCTATTTATTCATGTACCAATGCCATGCTTTAAATTATTTTAGTCTTATTATCTAATAAAGCTTATCTTCCTTTCTGAAAAACTTCCTGGCTATTCTTATTTATTTTTCAAATGAATTTTAGAACCAGCTTGTCTAGTTCCAAAATAAAAGGCAAAGCAAATACTTGTATTTTTTCTAGGATCACAGTAAATTTATAGGTTAAAATAAGAAGGACTGACACTTGGTGCTGAGTCTTTATTTTCAAGAAGGCACCATGTCTTTCCATTTGATTATGACTGTTTATATCCCTTTAGCATTTTAAAGTTCCCTTCATTTAGATTTTGGATTATAGTAAGCTTATTCCTGAGAAATTTATGCTTTTGTTGCTATTACAAGTGAGCTCTTTTCTTCTATTAAGTATTTTAAATAGCTACTGTCTGTTTTTTGGTTGAATTGTTTTAATAAACATAATAATAATTTCAAAACAAAAAAGGTCATGTTCTAATCTATAAATGCACATTGGTTTAAGATTTAGGATAAAACAATTAGACTAGTGTCACACACTTAATAGATAATGATAATAAAGAAGATGAAATCTTGGGTTTAGAGTTTCATTAACCACTAAGAGAATATTTCAGGTAAGAAAAAAAGTAAATTAACTGGAGAGACAAAGTCAAGGGGAAGGTAAAAATTAAATACCATTAGTTAAAGTCAATGTTTTGATTCATATCACATGTTTAAACTATTCTAAAGAATGACAATTTATAAATGTTTTAAGTTCATAGGTGAATAAATAATTTCACCTAGAGCTCTATGAGCAGATATACAATTCTCCTGAGCGTTACAGGAGGGCCCAATAACCACATACCATGAGGTTTCCATGCGTCTCCCATGTTGGTGCTTCAGTTTTATAAAGCTCTTCAAATTGCTGTCTATATTTTGTAACTAGTTCCTTTTCCAATTTATCAACACAGTCTGCATATTCAACCTTAAAAAAAAATCCAAAACAGTAACTTATATGTTGAGTAAAAGGTAAATATTCAAATGAACAGAAATATGAATAAATTATAAAAAGGATTGAATTTTACAGGGTAAAGAGAAACAAGAGGACTAAATGGGCTTACCCTATAGGGGTGTCTTTCATCTTGGAAATAAGTGAGAAGATGTAAGACACAACGAAGAATATACGTTCTTTCTTCATAGTAATAATCTGCAATCTGGGAAGAACCCAAAGATTCAAAATCAGTTACTCATCTTTGCATGGAAGATATTCAATTTTAAATTTACTGATTAAAAAATCACTTAAAGATGTGAATGGGGGACTTCCCTGGTGGCGCAGTGGTTAAGAATCCACCTGCCAATGCCGGGGACACGGGTTCGGGCCCTGGTCTGGGAAGATCCCACATGCTGCGGAGCAACTAAGCCGGTGTGCTACAACTACTGAGCCTGCACTCTAGAGCCCGTGAGCCCAAACTACTGAAGCCCGCACGCCAAAACTAGTGAAGCCCACATGCAGAGAGCCCGTGCTCCGCAACAAAGAGAAGCCACTGCAATGAGAAGCCCGCGCACTGCAACAGAGTAGCCCCTGCTCGCCGCAGCTAGAGAAAGCCCATGCACAACAATGAAGACCTAATGCAGACAAAAATAAATTAATTAATTAAAAAAAAAAGATGTGAATGGAAAAATTAGATCTGTATAAACAATCACAGAAATGGAGACAGTGTTAGGCCAAAAGAAAGCAAAAGACCTTCATGAACTAGGATACAAGTAAAGTTATACAAGATAAAAGGAATTATTTAAAAATATAAACAAGTTTTCTAGCATGACTTCTCAGTTGGGCATTCAAGTAATAAACTGACTATAAACTGACAGGCCAGGGACTTCCCTGGTGGTCCAGTGGTTAAGAATCCGTCTTGCAATGTAGGGGATGCCAGTTTGATCCCTGGTCAGGGAACTAAGACCCCACATGCCATGGGGCAACTAAACCCACACGCTGCAATTACAGAGCCCACACGCTCTGAAGCCCACAAGCCACTAGAGAGCCCATGTGCTGCAACTAAGACCCAATGCAGGGCTTCCCTGGTGGCGCAGCGGTTAAGGATCCGCCTGCCAATGCAGGGGACACAGGTTCAAACCCTGGTCCTGGAAGATCCCACATGCTGCAGAGCAACTAAGCCCATGCGCCACAACTACTGAGCCTGCGCTCTAGAGCCCATGCTCCACAATGAGAGGCCACTGTAATGAGAAGCCCGCGCACAACAATGAAGAGTAGCCCCCGCTCTCTCAACTAGAGAAAGCCTGCGTGAAGCAACAAAGATCCAACTCAGCCAAAAATAAATAAATAAATAAATAAATTTATTTTAAAAAAAAAAGACCCAAGGCAGCCAATAAATAAATAAATATTTTAAAATAAATAAATAAACTGACAGGCCAAATACATGAAAGCAAATATAAAAATACCATTAGTCTATGTCCTAATTGCTTGTAACTGATGTACCCAGTTCTCACTAAATACCAAATAGGAAACTACTTCAGAAGTCATGGTCAAATGAGATCCTATGCCCACTCTCACCAGTTCTATTCAACACAGTATTAGAAGTCCTAGCCACAGCAATCAGGGAAGAAAAAGAAAAGGTATCCAAATTGGAAGAAAAGAGGTGAAATTGCCATTACATGCAGATAACATAGAAAACCCTAAAGATTCCACACAAAAACTACTAGAACTGATAAACAAATTCAGCAAGGTAGCAGGACACAAGATTAACATACAGAAATCTGCTGTGTTTCTTTACAATAACAATAAAATATCATAAAGGGAAAGTAAAAAATAATCCCTTTTAAAATCACATCTAGATAATCAACAACGACCTACTGTATAGCACAAGGAATTCTATTCAATATTCTGTAAAAACCTATATGAGAAAAGAATCTGAAAAAGAATGGATACATGTATATGTAAAACTGAATCACTTTGCTGTACACCTAAAACTAACACAACATTGTAAGTCAACTATACTCCAAAATAAAATAAAAATTTTTTAGAAAGGAAAAAAAAAGAAAATCACACCAAAAAAAACAAAAACAAAAAACTTAGGAACAAACCTGACCAAAGAGGTGAAAAACTTATATGCTGAGAACTATAAAATATAAAATACTGATAAAGGAAATTGAAGATGATTCAAAGAAATGGAAAGATATCCCACGCTCTTGAACTGGAAGAATTAATATTGTTAAAATAGCCAGACTACCCAAAGCAATCTACAGATTTAATGCGATCCCTCTCAAATTACCCATGACATTTTTCACAGAACTAGAACAAATAATCCTAAAATTTATATGGAACCATAAAAGACCCAGAATTGCCAAAGCAATCCTGAGGAAAAAAAACAAAGCTGGAGGCATAACCCTCCCAGACTTCAGACAATACTACAAAGCTACAGTAATCAAAACAGCGTAGTATTAGCACAAAAATAGACATATGGGGACTTCCCTGATGATCCAGTGGTTAAGACTCCACACTTGCAGGGGGCGCGGGTTCGACCCCCGGTCAGGGAAGTTCCGCATGCCATATGGTGCGGTCAAAAAAAAAAACAGACATATGGATCAATGGAACAGAATAGGGAGCCCAGAAATAAACCCACACACCTACAGTCAATTAATCTTTGAAAAAGGAGGCAAGAATACACAATGAAAAAAAGATAGTCTCTTCAGTAAGTAGTGCTGGGAAAGCTGAACAGCCACATGTAAATCAAGGTCAAAGATACAACACTTCCTCACACCATACACAAAAATAAACTCAAAATGCCTTAAAGATTTGAATATAAAACATGATACTATAAAACTCCTAGAAGAGAACAAAGGCAAAACATTCTCTGACATAAATCATAGCAATGTTTTCTTAGGTCAGTCTCCCAAGGCAATAGAAATAAAAGCAAAAATAAACAAATGGGACCTAATCAAACTTACAAGCTTTTGCACAGCAAAGAAAATCATAAAACAAAAATACAACTTTGGGGGTGGGGGGAGATAAAGAAAGAAAGATAAAGAAATTTAAAACTTCAAATTAATCCTACTGCATTTAAAAAAGCCAGCAATGCTCAGAACATGGTCAAGAATCTGTTGCCCAATTTTACATCAAAGAATGGAAATGGTGACTAGCACTGACCTTCAGGATTAAGGCCTGGCTCTGCCTCTCATCTTGCAGTACCGTCTGAAAGAAAAAAGAACAAAGAGCCATCTTATTAGCAAAATCAATTAACAAAGAAAAAGGTAAACATCTTTACCTTACCCTTCAAGATTATAATTGCCCGTTCATTTCTGGATACATTTTTTTACCTAAGTGTATCCAAGTCTGTGCTCAAATCCCTGCCCCTCTCCTCTGGCCTCAAGTTTCTCATATATAAAATCAGGGGCTGGAAAGGCTAGATGTTGTCTCAGGTCCTTTTCAGCTCTGACATCCTGCGATTCTATGATTAACATGTCAATCTTTGACCTCTCGGCCCCTCCAAGTCTGAGGACAGACCTCGACTTAAGCATATGTTTTTTAAAGGCTTTACAAAGTCTTTCCTGAGAATGGCTGTATCTGATCACCCATCTCTGTTGCAGAGAACTGGCACCAAAATCCTGAATTATCTAAAACCAACAAGGAAAAGGATAAAGGTAGGAGAAGGGAGCTGGACATAACTACAAACCTTTAGTGAGTCCCGAGTACCTCTGTAATCCTCTTGAAGGTAACACTGGAGTAACTGCACACTCTGTTCTTCATCAAGACCCTGAAAACAGAGGTTACAAGGGAGGAACAGCCACCTCAGGTCAGAAACCACAAAGAGCACGCAAAGCAATCTAAAGATTTGTTCTCTAGAATGAACACGGAACTTGAATAAACAAAAATTATTTTAAAAGATTTCACACAACATAATTTTAACCCAAATAGGAGAAAAAAGGAGCAGCCACTGACATGTAATTTACATGCCAGTTAAACTTACATGTCAGAAACAACTGTGCTTATTCACCAAGAACATTAATATAGCAGCAGGCATGATCTGGGTTTCCAAAATGAAAAGGAAACAGCTACATAATTAAATACAATCTAGGCGACTTAAAGAACACCCCAAGTATGCTGAAGAAAACTCTATGATATGCCGTAAACAGGGTCAGGCAACTTGACTTGTGGCTTTTAGCAAGAAGAGTTGCAACTTGGGCATTTCTGAAATATAATGTGCTCAGTTTAATCTCTAAAACTGAAATAAACTGAATTTTCACTAACAATCACTAACAACAAAACCACACATATCCACCCTGCAGGTAATAAACAGAGCCAGTGCTAATTTTTACTCACCAAAAACTTGCTGATTCTTAAACCCAGTTCCTTCAGTGGTGAAGCTACATCTTTATTAGCTTTCACTTTTTCAGCTGAATTTGGACTATGAAAAGAACAGTGAATCATTTCCTCATTCTCAATGACCCTCTAGGGGTTTAAAACAAAAATATTAAAGATATTTTTACCACAGACCTTTTTCTGCCTTTTAGGTGCCTATAAAATACACATACATGCGCGCGCACAGACACACACACACACACACAAGTTCATCTCTACAGACTTTATAACACAAAACTATGTCTAAGTAATAAATACAGTATATCTCTGTTACAAACTATAGTTATAACTATATTATTTGTAGATCTACTTAGTTACATTAATTATTTTTGATCCTTATAACTAGACTGGAAGGTAAACATTACTATCCCCATTTTACAAATGGAATTACCAACACTTAGAAAGAATAAATAACTTACCAAAAATCCCACAGCTAATAAAAAGGTGAGGTGAAATTTAAAACCAGGTCTGTTAGTATACGTATATATATTGTCTATGTACACTCAGAAGGCCTAGAAGCTATGACATTCCAGTAGCAGCGCACACACCCAGCACCCAGATCTTTATTTCTAATACCATTCTCTAACAAAAGGTATCAGGACTCCTTGGAGAAATGGCTGATTCTAGAGCTGGGGTGGGGAAAATACCAGATGAGCTTGGAGCATCTTGTAATGCCAGAAAGTAAGAATATACTCAGAAAACAAAAGCATGGGGACATGTCAAAACCTCAAAGAATGCCCAATGGCCAAAGCTGGAACAAAGTAAAAACAAAGTATGAAATATACATGAGTCCATAATGACTTAAATAAATGAATGAATATATATGTAAATAAATGGGGAAGAAGGGAAAAATCTTCCTTACAGAAGGAGTTCCAGTAACACACATATATGCTACCCCCTTCAGGAGGTAGTTTAATTTCACTACACCCACACACTGAAAGCGGGCTATACTGAGTGACTCACTTCCGAAAAACAGAGTAGGGAAAGAGAAAGGAGTGACTTTACAGAAGAGATACTTGGCAAATGCTACCTTACCCAAGTGAGCAAGGTTAACATCACCAGTGACTTCATGTGGATAACATGTATCCTCTGCCATGATGTGATAAGAATGGTACTTCACCTCAGTGTATTCTTTCCCAAAACCCACAACCTCAATCTAATAATGAAAAAAAAAAAAAATCAGACTTCCAAATTGACGGTATTCTACTACAAAATACTTGACCAGTCTTCCTCAAAACTATTCAAGGTCATGAAAACCAAGGAAAGACTGAGATACTGTCACAGCTAACAGCTAAGGAGACATGACAACTAAATGCAATATGATACCCTGGGCTGAATCCTGGAACAGAAAGAGGACATTAAAAAAAAAGTTAAAAATGTTTAAAAATCTGTGTTAAATTCAAATTAAGCCTGCAGTTAAAAAAAAAAAAAAAGTCTGTCAGACTTTAAAATCCCATGCTACTACAAAAGGAACTTTTGTCTTTAAAAAAAGAAATTCAGGGCTTCCCTGGTGGCGCAGTGGTTGAGAGTCCGCCTGCCGATGCAGGGGACGCAGGCTCGTGCCCCGGTCCGGGAGGATCCCACATGCTGCGGAGTGGCTGGGCCTGTGAGCCATGGCCGCGGAGCCTGCGCGTCCGGAGCCTGTGTTCCGCAACGGGAGAGGCCACAACAGTGAGAGGCCCGCGTACAGCAAAAAAAAAAAAAAAAAAAGAAATTCATACCACAAATGCCCATTCTGTGAACTAAAGCATATTGTTGTTGGATTTTTTCTTTTTTTTTTAGAGAGACTCTCACATTTCACAGAAAATCCACAACACAAAGGCTAGTATAAAGTTAAACAATAAGGTCTGAAAGAGGCAACACAGAATGATGATTAAGAACACAGACACTGGAGTAAGACTGCCAGGTTCGAATCCTGGTTCTACCACTTACTAGCTGTGTGACCTTGGGCAAGTTACTTAACCTCTTTGTGCCTCAGTTTCCCCATCTGTAAAATGGAAACAATAATAATAAAAATACCTACATGTGATAACATAGTGCTTATCTTCTTTTTTCAAGTCCATATATTCTGGATACATAGTAAAGTATTTACAGATAAAACAACATGATGTCTGGGAGTTACTTCAAAATAATTATGGGGGAAGGGTTAACAGATGATCAAAAAAAGAAAGTTCTTCACTAACCTAAGAGAATGAAGATGGAAGGCGAAGATGTAATAAAATCAACAGGTGTTCAGAAGTAGAAGGGAAATGAGGGCAGCTTGAGAACTATGGTGCATAATAGAATGAGAGCTGGACTAGGAATTAAGATAAGAATCTTCTTTTTTAACCACTTTCTATTTTATTATTGTTCTTTTCCACTGCCGAGCAAAAAAAATCTATATATTCAAACAAAGAACAAAAATAGGGCTTCCCTAGTGGCGCAGTGGTTGAGAGTCCACCTGCCGATGCAGGGGACACGGGTTCGTGCCCTGGTCCGGGAAGATCCCACATGCCGCGGAGCGGCTGGGCCCGTGAGCCATGGCCGCTGAGCCTGTGCGTCCGGAGCCTGTGCTCCACAACGGGAGAGGCCACAACAGTGAGAGGCCCGCGTACCACAAAAAAAAAAAAAAAGAACAAAAATAGTACCTATCTCAAAGGGCTGTTGTGAGGATTAAATAACTTACCGTAAGTCTACTGCTTACAGCAGTAACTGGTACATAGCAAAAAATACATGAGTGTCAGCTGCTATTTTGTGCCAGCATTGTTCACTGCTATATCCTAGCATTTGGTGCTGACGGTCTCTCACACAAACATGATGGACTGAAATAAGTATTAGGAATCTTAATTGAGTATTTAATAAATCCTCATCCCTGGATACTAGGGTTATACAACGGATTCAACAATACTGTATTTCCAGAAGGAATTTCCTTTTCTTCAACAGAGAGAAAAAAATGTGCCCTACTCTTTTTCCCTGGTTAGCCAAATTATATACCCTCTGATCTAACTAACCCAGTAATATCACAGAATCCTACATGAGGGTGGTTTCATCTATGTCAGGTTCCTCAGGGGAATTACTCAGATGAGACCCACAGAATAGCCATACCTGGGAGGTTTATAGTAAGAAAGCCCTTCTAACAGCCGCTGCCAATGTTTATTCAGCTCTGCCTCAATCTGATTCTGGAAAAGAAGAAGGAAATTATACAAATGCAATTTTAATCAGATTCCAGGATCACACTGAGGATAACATATTCTTTTGAGTCTTTTTAACATGCATTTTTCCCCACAGTTGAAATAATTTTGGATATAGAATTCTGTAGCCTGCTTTTCTTTGCTTAACATTCTAACATAATGATTTAACCTTATTATGAAAATCTTGATAAACATCCTTTCTAGTGGTTGCATAATATTTTATCAAGTGGCTAGATCATAATTTATTTACCATTCTTCTAATGTTAGATACATTTAAGCTGGCTATAATTCTTTATTTATATGAATAACACTATGGTAAAGAGCTTTGTGCCCAAAACAATTTCTTTCTTTTAAAATATATTCTCAGACATGGAATTATCTGATGAAGGCATATCAAAAAATGTTAAGGCTCTAAAAATGATGTTAACATTCATTATGTTAATTACAATAACAACACTAGTAATAATTATATGTCATCTTAACACTTTAGCCTCACAGAGTCAGAACACTCAGGGATCCACATGAAGAACTGTTCTTTATTGATTATATACTTGGAAATGTCCTAAAAACCTCAGCCTCTGTGACCTAAGCAGCTAGCTAAACAGAAAAGGAAGAAAAGGCAAGTCAATATGAGACAGAGAAAAGGCCTGAGAATCTCTGTTAGCCTATGGTAGTAAAATGGTGTTTGTACCCCTACTCTCAGCAGCCAGTCAAGTAGCACTGGTATCTTTTCAGAAAAGGAATCACTGAGGTACAAAGAAAAGTGGAGATTTCGAAAACTTCAACAGCTAGGCTATAAGACACACTGCATTTCAGCAAAGAGAAGTGGGGAATGCATAATGCCTATTTTAGGAATAATAAAAGGTGTTTACTTCCTATTTCAAAGAGAAGGGCGTTTTTGGTCATGTAAACTACACAAAGAACCACAGAATCCATTCAAGAACACACCACTTACCAGTTCTCTCAGAGCTGACCTTCCGAGCAAAATTGTCCACAGTTCTCTACTACTCCTAAAAAATGAGAGAAAGCAGAGGTAATCTTGCTCTTTCGGAAAAAAGAAAAATGTATATTTTAGAATTAATGAAACACAGTAATTAATGAATTACAGTACATCTTCTATGCTAAGAAGATGCCTCAATTTAGTATTTCTATCTCCTCCCTTCTCATTAAAACGTAATGACCAATAAGGAACAAAAATCCAGAAAAAGACTAATCTGTTTCAGGACCCCCAACACCTTCAGAAAATTTTCTAAATACATGACATAATGCACTTTCTCAATCCAGTAAAGTCTAACAGTCATTATGAATGGCACTACGTTCATTCAATCATTAATGAATTCCCACTAGGAACCACATGCAGTGCTAAATACAGGAGATTAAAAAAACACACATGAGGAGCAGGGCCAGGTCTTGGTGTCAAAATGGTGGCCTCCAGGACAGCTCATACCGATGAGTATCCCCAGTACCTCCACCACCAGTGTCCTTCACCCCGCAGTGAGCCAAAGCTGCCCGCCACACCGCACCTCCCCAGAAGGCCCTCCAAGACCATCAACTCATCATTCAACAACAGGCGTATTTCTGAAGAAATGTGGCATCTCTGGGGAATATGGATAGAGTGATGGAAAAAACAGTGGCTGTTCAAGGGCTTATCATACACATCTTATCAGAATCTACTTCAGATTTATATTAACTTAATTCCAGTAAGATTCCAAAAGTGAGTCCTTTAAAGAATGTACATCACAGCAAGAGGAAGCAAAAAAAAAAAAAAAAAAAAAAGTAGGAACAGTGAACTGGTGAATCCATCTCCCAGAACAGGCTTTGTCTTCTCTCTAGCCGTGGAGCCATGGAAGCAACTTCTGCTTCTGACATTACAAAGAATTTTCATATATCCTTTGCTCAGATTCAATTATTATTTGTTTTATTATTTTCTTTCTCCCTCTTTGTGTGTGTGTGTATAACTGTATTATATATACAACACAAAAATGCTATTTGTGTACCTGTACACACACATATTTTTCCAAAACTATACAAAATTGTATTAGAGAGATCATATTCCTTTATCCCTAGACACTTCAGTGTAACTTTCTTAAAAGCAAGGACAACTTCATACATAGTACAACAATTGAAATCAAGAAATTTAACATTGATACCAAAAAAATACCCCCCACACACATGAGATATAGTCCCTGCCCTCAGGGAGCTCTTCAAATATACTCCCAACCATGTGCTAACCCCAGTTCCTTCCCTCATCCATGGAAACATGTTTTGTGGTTCTTTTTTTAATCTAGAATTACATTTCAAAATGTAATCATTAAGAAATTCTCTCAAGAAAGGATTATGGGGAATTCCCTGGTGGCGCAGTGGTTAAGAATCCGCCTGCCAATGCAGGGGACATGGGTTCGAGCCCTGGGCCAGGAAGATCCCACATGCCACAGAGCAACTAAGCCCGTGCACCATAACTACTGAGCCTGCACTCTAGAGCCCGTGAGCCACAACTACTGAGCCCACGTGCCACAACTACTGAAGCCTGCGCGCCTAGAGCCCATGCTCCGCAAAAAGAGAAGCCATCGTAATGAGAAGCCCACGCCCCGCAATGAAGAGTAGCCCGCGCTCGCTGCTACTAGAGAAAGCCCAAGTGCAGCAACAAAGACCCAACACAGCCATAAATAAATAAATAAAAGTAACAATTTTTTTTTTTTTTGCGGTACGCGGGCCTCTCCCTGCTGTGGCCTCTCCCGTTGCGGAGCACAGGCTCCGGACGCGCAGGCTCAGCGGCCATGGCTCACGGGCCCAGCCGCTCCGCGGCACATGGGATCTTCCCGGACCGGGGCACGAATCCATGTCCCCTGCATCGGCAGGCAGACTCTCAACCACTGCGCTACCAGGGAAGCCCCAATTTTTTTTTTTAAAGTCATAAAAAAAAGAAAGGATTATAAAAAGCATAGGGATTATATTTTGGGAGATCCTAAATAAGCCCTAGAATAGTAACCTGAAATAATTAACACTGCTTAGAAAGCCTATTTTCAGAGAGACGATGAAAAGGTCCTCATAAAATATACTAGACAGTTAACAAGAATGCAAGTTATATTAACTACGAGGATAAATTGAAAAATCTTTTCCCCATTAAGACAGTAACACAAAGCACTAGCCCTATTTAAAAATGTTCAGGATTTTCCCATCAAAAGAGGATGAAAGACACCTAAAGATTATAAATCTTTCCTAAAGCTTAATGCTTTTAAGAAAACAACTTCAATTCTGCTGAATCAATAATCACCAACTCCCACAACTGCACTGTGGGATCACTAATCATCTTTCTGATAACGAGAGCATTCACTATTCAAAAATTAGGAGACTAGATCCAGTTGATGAAACAAATATATCTCTTTGTACTGATAATCTATATTAAAAGGTACAAATAAGCCAAGCCCTAAGAAATTAAAGACAGAAGCAAGCTCACTATTTAAAGAAATTTATAGTAAATTTTGGAAGAATGCCTTTTGTAAAGAGAATAATTATCATCTAACTTACTTGTTTGATAAATCTGAGTTAGCAAAAAATAAAGGGGAGGGGCTTTAAAATGGCATACGCTTTTACTTTACCAAGGATAGCTTCTGGTTTGCACAAAACAGATTAGATATCTATTATATAATAAATAGCTAATAATGGGGCTAACATTACATCACAATTAATGGAAAGAAATTTATCATTAATTGAAGGCTTTTGTATGCCTGAGCTAAATTATTCTTTTTTTTTTGCGGTACGCAGGCCTCTCACTGTTGTGGCCTCTCCCGTTGCAGAGCTCAGGCTCCGGACGCGCAGGCTCAGCGGCCATGGCTCACGGGCCCAGCCGCTGTGCGGCATGTGGGATCTTCCCGGACCGGGGCACGAACCCGTGTCCGCTGCATCGGCAGGCGGACTCTCAACCACTGCGCCACCAGAGAAGCCCTGTTTGTTTTTTAAGCACACATTAACTGAAGAACACAACAGATATGCCAAAATGCCAAAATTCAAACTGACTTCCCGTCAAACCCTCAGTGATCCTCCCAAAACCCTGAGTGATTTGAGAGTATTATTGCATTTTTGATTAGTGCCAACTCATATTAACATACATGCTTCACAGCCACCTCAATACTGCTCTGAAAACGATTCTCATTTGGAGAAACAGACTCATATGTAAGGTGGCCTGTCTGTGGTCATCTGCAAATCAGTAGGCACCAGGAATAGAATTTAAGTTTCTTCTTAGTTCAGACCTCTAAGCATTTCAAACAGAAGGCTGCTGTTCAGTATAATCCCAATCATTATAGCATGCCTTCCAACACAAATAGAAAGGAAAGGGGAAAAAAAAGAAAAGAAAAAAAGATCGCTCCTAAAACAAGCTATGAGCAAAGCAGTGCCTAGAAATCCTAGTGTCATTTCTTCCACCTTCAGGTATGAGTTTGGTAGGTTCTCCAGGATGAAGAGAGCATCTTTCAGGCAAACTAACAGCTTTCCTTCCCTTGTCCTCTTTCATTAAGAACGCGCCTTGCCCTGCAGGAGCTAAACTTTACCCAAGCTCCACAATGGCTGTAAGATAAGCCTAAGAAAAGGAGAGCACAGCGACCACAATGCTGCCCGACAGAAGAGCTGACACGAAACAGCAGAGAAAGAAAAAGCAAAAAAGGTCCTCACAAGGTTCGGAGAGTTCCATGGAAATTCCCAAGAAGAAAACCTCGCTAGAGCGGAGAGATGAAGGAAATGGCAAACGGAATAAACATTTACCGAGAGCCTGTTACATGCTCTTCTGGGTGTTGAGGCTACAGCAGTGATCAAGACAAAAAAGTGGGGAACCACTGCCGGCACAGGGAGCAAGAAGTGACAGGGACGGTTAGGCGGGAGGCTGGAAAGGAAAAACACTTCAGGCTGCTAAGTGCGAGATGCAAGTGTGGCGATCCGGTTAAAGCTTCGGAGTCGGACACGCAGCCCGTTCGGAGCTGGGTTTGTGAGTCATCTGTAAATTACAGGGTGCCTCCCGGAGTTGTGGGAGTTCAAGAAGATAACACGGATAAAAGAAAGCGCGTCGCCAGTGTCTGGCGCTAGTGCGCCTGTACGCTAGCAAGAACTGTCTTTTTCTTTTTTAATATTTTCTCTTCCCGTCCCCAAAACCCAGTACGGCGCCTGGGATGTCCGCTGACGGAATCGATGCATGAGAAAACGACTAGACGGATGGGATGAATGAAAGGCTGAGCGACGAAAGAGGGCTGAAACGGCCAGGAGGTGGCTCGGCGACGCCCGAAACAGACATCCCAACGAGGGCACAGGGGGTAACCTGGGGAGCGCCGCCGGGCCGGGCACAGGAGGCTGCAGCGGGGCCCGGGTAGGGGCTCCCCCGGGCGACCGCGAAGCGCCGAGTCTCGCCTCGAGGGAGCGTCACGCCGCACAGGAAGCGAGGTGGGGGGGAGGGGGGCGCCGAGGGACTCGCCGAGGGGAGAGGGGAGGAAGGGAAAGGGACCGGGTAGGGAGACAGGAGGCCGGAGTCCAGGGAAGTGGTGAGGCACCGGCCCCCCTCTTGGAGAAGTCACCTCAGACCCCCGCGCGCGGGGACCGTTTGGCTGTAACCGCCTCCCGTCCCGGAGCCCGTCCACCTAGCCGGCCTTCGCCCAGCCACTGCTGCCACATCTAGCCCCCAATTCCCGCCCCGCTTCCGCTCGGCTTCGACCCCGCGCCTCACAGTCACGCCCGCCGACTCGGCCCGCTCCGCACCTCACACACGGATCGCCGGCGGCCGCCGCCATCTTCGCGCGCGCGCGCGCTCCAACCCCGCCCCCAGACGCCACGCCCACGTGATCACTCGCTTCCAGGGCGTGGACGGGGCTTTTCGTCACGTGACGCCGGGGCGGGGCCAACATGGCGATTCTCAGAGAGGTGAGGAACTCCGGGCTAGGGCGGCCGAGGCTGTGAGGGAGGCGGCCGAGGGTCGACGTCTACGCCATAGGTGTGAGGCGGTGGAGGGCAGCCCGACGCCAGCTCCCAGGCGTCAGAGAGTGGCCTACAGTAGAGCTTCCCTTCTCGCGGCTGGAGAACGGATTGAGAAGGTGCTGGCTGGGCGAAGCTACCGCTGTCTGCCTGGCGGGGATTAAAGGGCCCAGAGTCCAGGGCGTTCCTAGTCACCCCAGTTTATCCGGAGTCTCAGGTCTGAAGACATGACCCGAGAGTGCGCTTCCCCGGCCCCTGAGCCTGGGGCTCCGCTGAGCGGTTCGGTGCTGGCAGAGGCGGCAGTGGTGTTCGTAGTGGTGCTGAGCATCCACGCGGCCGTGTGGGATCGATACTCGTGGTGCGCCGTGGCTCTCGCGGTGCAGGCCTTCTACGTCCAGTACAAGTGGGACCGGCTGCTACAGCAGGGAAGCGCTGTCTTCCAGTTTCGAATGTCCGCAAACAGTGGCCTACTGCCCGCCGCGGTGGTCATGCCTTTGCTCGGGCTGGTTATGAAGGAGCGCTGCCAGGCTGCGGGGAACCCATACTTCGAGCGGTTTGGAATTGTGGTGGCGGCCACTGGCATGGCAGTGGCCCTCTTCTCATCGGTACTGGCACTGGGCATCACTCGCCCAGTGCCCACCAACACCTGTGTCATCTCGGGTTTGGCTGGAGGTGTCATCATTTATATCCTGAAGCACTCGCTGAGTGTAGGCGAGGTGATCGAGGTCCTGGAGGTCCTGTTGATCTTTGTCTACCTCAACATGATCCTGCTGTATCTGCTGCCCCGCTGCTTCACCCCTGGAGAGGCTCTGCTGGTACTGGGTGGCATCAGCTTCGTGCTCAACCAGCTCATCAAGCGCTCTCTGACTGTGGTGGAAAGCCAGGGGGACCCCTTGGACTTCTTCCTGCTGGTAGTGGTGGTAGGGATGGTGCTCATGGGCATCTTCTTCAGCACCCTCTTTGTTTTCATGGACTCAGGCACCTGGGCCTCTTCCATCTTCTTCCACCTCATGACCTGTGTACTGGGCCTCGGCGTGGTCCTGCCCTGGCTGCACCGGCTCATCCGCAGGAACCCCCTGCTGTGGCTTTTTCAATTCCTCTTCCAGACAGAGACCCGAGTCTACCTCCTAGCCTACTGGTCTCTGCTGGCCACCTTAGCCTGCCTGGTGGTGCTATACCAGAATGCCAAGCGGTCATCTTCCGAGTCCAAGAAGCACCAGGCCCCCACCATTGCTCGGAAGTATTTCCACTTCATTGTGGTAGCCACCTACATCCCAGGTATCATCTTGGACCGGCCACTGCTCTACGTGGCCGCCACCGTATGTCTGGCGGTCTTCGTCTTCCTAGAGTATGTGCGCTACTTCCGCATCAAGCCCCTGGGCCACACTCTGCGAAGCCTCCTGTCCCTCTTCCTGGACGAACGAGACAGTGGACCGCTCATCCTGACCCACATCTACCTGCTCCTAGGCATGTCTCTTCCCATTTGGTTAGTCCCCAGACCCTGCACACAGAAGGGTAGCCTAGGGGGAGCCAGGGCCCTAGTCCCCTATGCAGGAGTCCTGGCCGTTGGTGTGGGCGACACTGTGGCCTCCATATTCGGCAGCACCATGGGGGAGATCCGCTGGCCTGGAACTAAAAAGACTTTTGAGGGGACCATGACATCTATATTTGCCCAGATCATTTCTGTAGCTCTGATCTTAATCTTCGACAGTGGAGTGGACTTAAACTACAGTTATGCTTGGATTTTGGGGTCCATCAGCACCGTGTCCCTCCTAGAAGCATACACTACGCAGATAGACAATCTCCTTTTGCCTCTCTACCTCCTGATATTGCTGATGGCCTAGGTGCTGTGCAGCAGCGATGAAGGAAACAGGGACATGGGGAAGACAAATGGTCCCCACGGCAGCCAGCCACTTGGGCTTGAAGAGCCAGGAGGGGAGAAGCAGATTTAATTTTTCAGTTGATTGAGATTTAAAATAAAAATCAAAGCACTCCCGGGTTTAGTTTTCCTGATATTTTAAAAAGCAAAAAGGCTTAACCGATAGTGCAACAGCTCAAAGAGCTTGAGTGCGCCATAGGGCCCCCCTCACCTTGCAGTCCTCGGGGGGGCCAGAGTGGACACGAGGCCGTAGGGCAGAGTGGTTAACACTTCAGGTTCTGGTGTCAGACTCATCTGGTCAGAATCCTTGGCTGAACCACTTCTTAACGGTGTGAGTTGCTTAATCACCCTGGGCCTCAATTCTCACGTCTGCAAGATGGGAATAATAAGAGCCTGCACCTCACGGGGTGTCGTGAGGTTCTGGCGAAGTGACGTGTGTGAGGTGACCAGCCCAGAGCCTGCCCTTAAGTGCGGAGGTGTCACGTAAGTGAGGGAAAGTGTCATTGTTACCCAAGGCCAGTCCTCATCTCAGCAAAAAGCCAGGCAAACCAAAGGGTTATGTGGGTTGTACTTGGAGACCAGAGTGACCCTACTCCCCTGGCTTCATTCAGAGGAGACTACGAGAGGAAAATAGCCAAGTGCATGTGGTTTCTCCCATTTGGGCTAGGAAGAGCTGAAGGGGAGAGATGGGATCTGTTTGTTGCGTCCCTTGAAGGGCTGGAGGAAGAGGATCCATCCTGGGCCTGTTTCAGCCAACCCCACCCTGCCTCAAGGCCTCTGCTGCCTGGCCGAGTGGTGCTGATGAAGGACAGGCTGGACAGCACAGGGTCCTTGTCAGGGGGTCCCTCCTGAGACCTCTCACCCTCCAGTCACGTCCACACCTGTGTTGGTCTCTTCTCTTGGCGAGAAATTAGAGGCAAGGTCTGGTGAAGTTTACTGAGAGTTCAGGATCGCTCTTCCGGGGCGGGGGGAGGGGGGCAGTGCACGCCCCATCCTTGCTCTCTGTGAGGGCAGAGTCCAGCTCTCCCTGGTTCCCCACTGCATCCCCCAGTGCCAGCACAGCCTGGCACACAGCAGGAACTCGGCAGACCTTCGCTGAATGGATGAACGTTTCCCATCAGTGAGAAGAGAGCACAGCAGGTTTCTCAAGGCTGGACCGGGTTCTCCCCACTTGCCACCAGCCTGACAGGGAGGGGCCTAGGCAGGAAGAGGTGAGAACTTGGGCCCACCAAGGCCGGAAGCCAGGAGCCCAGCTCTGGGAGCTTGCTTCTGCCTGAGCATCACTGCCAAGCCCTTTCACTCGGAGAGTATTACGACATTGGTTTTGGGCTCAAAGGAGCCTTAACAAACCCTTCCCTTGGCTCAGGCTCCCCGCGACTGCTCGCTGAAGGAGGCAACGCCATGTTAGGGTGTAGTGTATATGAGTGCTGGCTTTGCCCCACTGACTCCCTGGGTGGTTTGTTCCCATACAGGGTGGGGGTTGGAAGTCAAGGTCATAAAATCATAAGGCCGCTGAGGCCAGGCAGGTAATGCAATGAAGGAGGACAGGGAAGGGAAGCGGAGAGCACGTGTGCCTGTAAGAAGGCAGCTCCAGCCAGTGGTACGTAGGCTAGACCACAGGCCCCCGGGCTGTTGACCTGCTCATTCAAAGAAGCTTGGAAACCTGAATTGTTACGTGAAATCTCCCAATTTTAAAATGTGGGTTTTTTGTTCGTTTGTTTTAAAATGCCGAGGCCCAGACAAAACAATTCTGCATTGTGAAATCGGCTGGTGGCCCCCAGTTTGCAACCTCTGAGCAGACCCCCGCCAGGCAGGTTTCAGATTTGGTAGTTGTTCCTGCAGCTCTGGGTGCCTGCCAAGCATGTCCAAACAGGAGTGACCTGTGGAGGCCCTCGTCCAGCCCCTTGATGGTGCAGGTGGCCAAATGGGCCCAGAGAGAAGGGCCTGGCCTGAGGCCGGAAATCGAGTTGGTCACAGAGCCAGGACCAGAATGTCAGACTAGATTCCAGGCTCTGGTCTTTTCCCTCCCCAGGAAAGGAGAACTCGGAGCACAGAGGTTAGAAGCACAGGCTCCGGATCCGGCTGACCTCGCCAAACGCCTGAAGAGCCGTGGGACTTGGGCAGGTCACTTAACCTTCCCATGTGTCAGCTCCCTCATCTGTAAACAGCACCTACCTGAAAGGGGTGAGGATCCAGTGATAAAGCACAGAAAGCTCTTGGCACCGTGAATGCCCACTAAATGTCACTGTTATTAACACCGTGCATACCTCACCAGGCAGGGCTGGGCTACCTGCGATGATTTTCAGCAGGGTTCCCATCTTGAGAGGAAGGCTGCTTGGGAAAGAAGGATCAAGATGCTGCATTTGGAAGTGTTTTTTATTCAGTGTCTCCCACCGTAATGACCAAGAGTTCCATGTGAGAGGGGAGACGACGAGTGAGAAGCCGGCAGAGAGGCAGCCAGAACCCTTTCATGGCCGTGAGGCTGCCTCTAGGGGGAGGTTGTGTTGGGGTCGGGACAGACAGAGACAGATCTCGGGGAAGGCACCCAGCCCAGCCTTCTGCTCCTGCCTGCCTGTCTGCACAGACACCAGCAGAAGGAAAGCCCTGGAGGAGAGATGCGAATTCCCCGTTGCAGCTGGGCGGTGGGTTGAGGCGCTGGCGTTGGTGGCCCACAGCTTCTCCCGAGAGGGGGTGGCGTCCCTGCCCTCAGAGGGCCTTTAGGTGTACAGTGGGGGAAAGGGCAGCTCAGCTGTCGGCTGGAGCCTGCAGAGGATGGGGAGAGGACCTCGAGGTGCTAGTAGCACTGCTCCCAGCCTCCAGGACCTCTTTGGGAGCTGTCTGGGGCCCACACACACCCTGCCACCTACCAGTTATCTGGGCTCCAGACCGTGCCAGCAGCCTCCATGAGGTGGAAAGTATAGGCCTGGCGTGAGCAGTCGGAGAAATTCTGCTCACTTTTGTGCACCACTTCTCCGTGGATTAGGACGAGGGCCCCTGGCAGGGACACAGCGAGTCAAAAGCGCACTCGAGGCAGGAAGGGACATGGTGGGCGGCCCCTCCCTTAAGCGGTGTCGTGGGCTATTCATCCCCATTCCCATCCCCGGAGGCTCAGGGGCCTGGAGTCTGCCCCAGCATCGGAGGCTGTGCTGTTGGACATGGGTTCCCCTGGGGTCAAGTCCCTTCCGCTGTGGCCCGTGCCCTTGGCAAGCCTCAGCAAGGGCATCCACCTCCATGGCATTTGCAGAACCAGACAGAAGCTCTCTGTCCTGTGCCAGCCAGCTGGGGCCTCAGCCGGGAATGCAGAGTTGGGGCTCAGTTTCCCTTTTCTAAAAGGAAGGGTGTGCCGACAGCCAGGATTTGTGAGCACTTGTGGTGCACCATCTTACATATGACATCTCACTGGCTTCCCTACTTTATGTTTGGGGAAACTGAGGCTCAGAGAGGTTCAGTCATTTGTTCACGGAGACAGCCGGGAAGTAGCAGGGTCTGGATTCCAGCCTGATCTGGGAGACCCTGCTGTCAACCACACAGCTTTCAGACCTCCCAGTGCCCACCCAGCCCTACCTTCCCTCATGCAGTGACTTCCCAGCCCTCAGGTGAGGGCTGGCTGGTCAGAGCAAGCACAGACCCCCAGGCATGGCCTCCGGGCCCCTCTGCACACCCCCTACCTCTCCGCACCGGTGTGGGCACAAAGAGGCTGTTATCCTGGGCTGGCTCGGTCCCAAGGAAGCTGGTGCCAGGCGCTGAGCCAGCAGGGGCCCGGACCATCCTTCTCGACACTCCACCTGCGGGCCAAGGTGGGGACTTTAGCTTCTCTTTATTCGGGGTCCCTCCCCTCTTGGGGGTGGGGACGAGTGGGCAGGGAGAGGCAGGTGGCCTCACCTGTGTGGGAGCCAGGGATGAACCAGAGGCAGCCATTCTCCAGCGTGGCATCTTCCAGAGCAATCCACACGCCCAGCACCCGGCCCAGAGGCTCCGTATACAGGAAGGAGGCGTCCTGGTGAGGGGAGACTGCAGCAGGCCCGCCTGGGCATCAGGCGCCTGGCCTCACCCCACCTTGGCCTCGTTTCTACTCACTCTGGTCCTCCCAGGGCCCTCCAGGCCCAGCCTTCCCATGAGTAGTTAGAATCTCATTGCTTCCTGGCCTGGAGACTCTGGGCAAGAGATTTCACCTCTCAAGCTTCAATTTCCTAAACCATAAAGCAGCCCCAACGATAACCTAACCTCACGAGGTTGCTGGAGGATTCTGAGACAGTGTAGGAAAAGTGCTTAGTCCACGGCCTGATGTTGTAGTCGCTGCCTGAAAAGCAGCTGCTAATCGTTTAATTCCAGCCAGGTAACTCAAGCCGCCGTCCTTAACCAGCGAGAGCACCTCCAGCCACCAGATGGTCCAGTGTAAGCCACCAGTGGGCTAAGACTTGGAAGTTGGGTGTGAAGCAGGAAACGGACCCAGCATCCACATTGTAAACATCCCCTGCGTGATGCTGGGGCCCAGGCAGGGTGGAGAACCGCTGAACAGAGGACCTTAGTCTGTAACAACAAGAGGGTGCTAGTCTCGCCTCATCCCTTCCTGGGGAACTGTGTGCTTTCTGAGCACCAAAGTTTAAGTCAGACTTTGACAATCCAGACAGTGTCCAGATGAAGGTGTCCTAATGGTGGGGGCCCCAAACCATTTGGAGGAGTAATGGCTGAAGGAGCTGGGGGTGCTGGACTGAGCAGAGAAGGCTCAGGGAGAGGGTGGCCATCCCTTCAGGAGACTGTCCTCAGGCTGGATGGTGGGGACGAGGGGGCCTCACAAGGGGAATGACTTGAGCTCATGTCAGGAAAGGAAGAGCTGCCTGTACGGGTGGTGAGCCCTCTGCCACTGGAGGTATTTGAGAGAAGTGGATCATCACCCATGAGGGAGGCTGGAAAGGGTATCTGGGTATCCAGGGGCTTTGTAGTCAGATCAGCAGTTTCTATGCTGAATCAGTCCTCCAGGGAACTTGGTAAAATACAGATTCCCAGGACCTTGCCACCCTCCTGACTCAAGATCTCAGGGAAAGGGGCCCAGGAATCTGTATTTTTAACCAGCAAGGAGTCGCTGCCAGGTTCGGGAACCACTGGGTCAAGGGCTCCAGGACACCCCCCTCCACCCTCCCACCCCACCCCACCCGCCGGCATCCAGTCTTTCAGGAAGCAGCAGAAGATGGCTTCTCCTCCGCTGGCCCAGGCTCTTGTCTATGGACATCTTGGCAGGTGCCTTCCCTCCCTCTGGAGACCTGACAACCACTAAAGTCCCAGATCTCCCGCCGGGGCCTTTGCTGGCCCCCAGCCTGCTCTTGGCTCACCTTCGCCGCCCAAGTGAGGTTGCTGCAGGAGAGAGGAGGGGCCGGGTGAGGCCAGGGAGAGCGGGGAGGGGCAGGGGCTGCCCTGAGTCCTCTGAGTAGGATGCTCTTCCCCCCGCCACAGGTGTTTATCTGTAAGGCTTCCACATCAGCACCCAGCTATCGAGCACCTACTATGTGCCAGGCCCAGGAGGGCTGCAAAGAGAAAAGCCACCCTGTCTGGCAGGGAGCTCCCAGTCTGAGCACACACGTCCCTAACGAGAACACAAGGCAGAAGTGAGGGGCAGTGGGAGAGGCTGGGGCCCAGGCCAGCGATTAAGCCTCTGGGCTCCAGGATCAGCGATGTGTCCTCTCTTCTCAAGGGCGTTGGAAGGCTTCCTGGAGGAGGTGGCACTGGGCTGGGCCTTGAAAGCTGGGAGCAGAGCATTTCAATAGCCAACAAAGGGAGGAGGCAGCCCCGGGATCCCCTTTCCTTCCACGGCACCCTAACTGAGCCCCAACTAAGTGCCAGACGCCCTAACCAGAGGAGACCCGGTTTTCACGTTCTCCCGCCAACTTAATAATACTTCCTCGGGGAGGCAGCTTGTGGCCCTTGTAAGGAAGGGCTTGGTATGAGCACTGTGCCCATTTTACAGAGGGTAAATGGAGGCCTGGGGAGGACGAGGAGCTCACCTTAAAGATATACATGCTCTGCACCACCACGGGCATCCGGAGGCCCAGACTTCTGGCCAAAGCCTGGAAGGGGGCAGAGGTCACATGGCCAGCCTGCCCACACTCACATATGGCCCACCGGCCCACCCTCACTGACACCTCTGCTCACCTGCACCTTGGGGGAGTGTGTGACACACTTGAAGACAGGGTCATGGGCGTGCAGAGCTGCGGGACAGAGGTGGGCTGAAGAGCCAGTCCCCAGTCCCCATGCATCCCTCCCACGCCTAGGCCTGGGCACCCAGGGTCAGGCCTCACTTTGATATTCTCACCTATTTTCTGTGCATTAAGCTTTCTGCTTGCTTATAACTGAGAAATGGGCCCCACAGATGCCTTCACCTGACCTATGACCTTATTCTTGACCTTCTAGCCCTGACTGGCCGCCCTTCAGAGGACCAAGGACTCCAAGGGACCCATCACTTGGTAGCAATTTTGGTACTGCCGCTTGCTCTGTCGGACTCCGAGCACCGATTTCTCTCCTTTAAGCCTTAGTTTCCTCCTGTGTACAATGGGATCAGCCCTGCCTCCTGGGCTGCCATAGGACTCCATGGGCTAACGCGTGCGCGAGCACAGCCCAGGACCAGGCACAGAACAGTCCCTCTTCTCATTATTCACTACTGTTGTTATTACAAAAAGTGAGGGTTGAACGTATCTAATGCCACTGAATTGTATACTTCAAAATGGTTACGATGGTAAATTTTCTATTATACGTATTTTACCACAATTTGTAAAAAAAAGCAAAGCTACCATGATATAACTTCATGTTTAAAAATCAGCCTACAAGATAAATTATAAGGGTTGTTTTTGTTTTTGTTTTTCTTGCCACATCACGCGCCTTGTGGGATTTTAGTTTCCTGACCAGGGATCGAACTCAGGCCCTCGGCAGTGAGAGCACGGAGTCTTAACCATTGGACCGCCAGGGAACTCCCTACAAAATAACTATAATGCACGATCCTGAAAAAAAAAAAAAGAAAATAAGAGGGTTTCCTAGCTTGGTTTAGGGGTCTTGGAACAGGGACCTTGTCAACATGTTTGGTGTTCCTTAAGAAGCCTTCAGGGAGCAATGGGACCCAGAATCCCCACATGCCTGGGGCCTGAATCATACGCAGGCCCGGCAGTAGAGAGTTGAGGAGCCTGCACACACCCATCTGCACGGGGGGGGTGGGCTCAAATGGACCCCTCTTCCCAGTGATACAGTGGCAATGTCATGTGATTAGCATCATAAGATGCAGGAGAGCAGGGCCCAAGAAGGACCCTGCACCCAGAAATGCCATTTGTTGGGCTACTACCTTAACGTGTGCTTTGAGGGATGGCCCCCAAACTCTTCAGACCTCAGTTTCTCTCCAGCCCCTGCTTACCATGGCCAATTTTGTTGATGGATTTCTCCGGAGGGACCAGGAAATTTCCTGTGGCACAAGGGACAGGTCAAGCTGGAAGGACTGGAGTCCAGCCACCCCCGCCTCTAGGGCCCCAGTTCCAAACCTTTCTCATCAAAGACGCCTTTCTCAAAGAAGAACCGAATCTTGTCGCCGCTGCTCAAGAAATAGTCTGTGCTGCCCTGTGGAGAGGGGACAACAGAGGGGCTGAGAGAGCATCAGGGGGTCCCAGGTGGGCCTGGCAGAGAAGGAAGAGGATTCAGATGCTTCCCACCCCACAGAGCTGCAGACGCCTCAGAGAAACCCCAAGGACCTGGAAGCACAGCCGGAAGCTACAAGCATGGAATTTCTTAGAAACCTCTAAATAAATCACATGACTCAGACTCCATAATGGCATGAAACACAGGTACCAGATCAAACACGCCTGGTTCCCAGAGAGCCTTGGGCCACTTGTTTTACCTCTCAAAGCCTCAGTTTCCTCATCTGTAAAAGGGGAATAATAATAGAACTGACCTCCCTGGATTGTTGGAGGCTTCAGGTTCAGGTAGAGGCTGAATCTTATAGAAGTTGAGAACACAGACCCTGGAGCTAGAATACTTGGGTTCAAATCCCAGCTCTGCCACTAACTGACTGTAATCACAACCACATTACTGAACCTCTCCAGGCTTAGTTTCCTCATAAAATATAGAGGCTATTAATGGCACCTATCTCATAGGGTGTTGTAGGGATTATGAATCAGTATATATAAGGCATATAAGAACAGTCCTTGGAATGTGGTGTAATGTGAATATCTGCCTTTATTATTATTATTACTACTGCTGCTAAATAGAAAACACCCAGCAAGGACATGGCTAAATGCTCGATAAACATAAGCTATTACTAATCCTGTTCTTTTATCTTAATAACCTCTCCTTGTTAATTTTATTGATTTTTTTTTTTTGACCACACCCTGTGGCTTCTGGGATCTCAGTTCCCCGACCAGGGATCAAACCCGGGCCGCAGCAATGACAGTGCCGAATCCTAACCACTAGGCCACCAGGGAACTCCGTTCTTGTTAATTTTAATATCATGTTTTAAATTTCTTAGCAGCATATGATAGTGATGCTCCAGGGACTTCCCTGGTGGTCCAGTGGTTGAGAATCCACCTTCCAGTGCAGGGGACGCGGGCTCGATCCCTGGTTGGGGAACTAAGATCCCACATGCTGCAGGGCAACTAAGCCCGCATGCTCTAGAGCTCGAGTGCCACAACTAAGACCCGATGCAGCCAAACACATAAATAAATAAATAAATAAATAAATAAATAAATAGTTAATTTTAAAAAAAGAAGAAAATGATGCTCCAGGGAGATGCCCCATGCTTTCCTTGTGGCTTTAGCCACCTATGATCACCATATATATCTTCCTTCATGGTGACGTAAGTACAGTTTGAGTGTCACCGATGCCCCTATCTGGGTTCCCATATGGCACAGCCCCAGCACTTCCTCAACTGCACACATCTGATGTCACAGTGCCTTGCGTGGCTCAACTCAGTGACCTGTCCGGCCCTTTCCACACCCTTCCCACTGAAAACTAAAAGTTTTTATTCAACATTCTTAACTCCTCTGCACTAGCACGGAAACAAGTCTGGGAAGCATAACTGATAATAACAATAAAGACGGTGACGCTACACGCGTGTCAAAGATTTTTACTTAACTCAGTAATTCACAAGGGAACCAGAAACACGGTGAAAGGAGAATTCCGAGAAACACACAAATATAGGCAATAAGAAACGCTGAAATGAATTTACAAATCAATGCAAAACTGAATCTATCCACAAGGGCAATAATTGCATCCTGCCGGGCCCGGTTCATACCCATTTCTACGGACGAGTATCAGGTGAGTTATTATCAGTTCTATGTAACTTACAGAGTTGTATAATAACTCAAAAACAATGAAGGGTGCTGGTAAGCTGGAACGGAGCACTACTAGACAGGACACTGCCAATATTTTTTTCTTTTTTAGGGATTTCCCTGGTGGTGCAGTGGTTAAGAATCTGCCTGCCAATGCAGGGGACACGGATTCGAGCCCTGGTCCAGGAAGATCCCAAATGCCGCGGAGCAACTAAGCCCGTGAGCCACAACTACTGAGCCTGCGCTCTAGAGCCCGCGAGCCACAACTACTGAAGCCCGCGTGCCTAGAGCCCATGCTCCGCAACAAGAGAAGCCACCGCAATGAGAAGCCTGTGCACCTCAACGAAGAGTAGTCCCTGCTCACCGCAACTAGAGAAAGCCTGCACGCTGCAACGAAGACCCAACGCAGCCAAAAATTAATTAATTAATTAATTTTTAAAAAACCCATTTCAAAGTCTTTCACAGTATCAGTAGTGAATATTAAGGGTTTACTGAATACCAGTGCAGCCAAATGAAACCGACTGTTTGGAGGAAAGTGTCATTCTGTAACCCTTTTTCTTTCTGAAGTCCCCATTCTCTGGGTTGCAAGCCTTCTAGTCATTGTAATTCCCTTTATGCCCACCAGATGGCAGAAGCTCCTTGCCATGAGTAAGCGTGAGCCCCATTACTGAGCCTGGACCACAGCTTTGGCTTGGGGGCCCAGCCGCAGGCAGGCTTATAAATTCAGCCTATGAAGGGTTAAGAGAACTGTGTGGGAGAACCCCTGGGCCTCAACTTACCCATCTCAAGCTGTACTGAGTCCTAGTAGGTCACTGGGGGAAACAAGCAGTTCCTTGTCTCATTGGGGGATGACTTACCCAGGTGGGCCCATCAGAATCACTTGGCTCATGCTGGGTTGCTGGCCACAAAGAGGTCCTTTGTGGCAGGAAAACTTCTAAGAAAGTACAGCAGAGCAGTGACAGCATGCACTTGGTATCAGGCAGATCTGGGTTCAAATTCTGACCCTATCAGTTACTAATTGTGTAGTTTGGGGCAAGTGAGCTGAGCCTCATTTACCCCACCTGTCTAATGGGGGCAATAATGCTGACCTCATAAATTCGTAGTAGGGAGTGAAGGAAATATGCATATAAGACACTTAGCCTGGAGCCCGGCCCACAGAAAGCTTGGGGCCTGATTCATTACCAGCATGAGCCCATGGGCCTTGGGGTCCTAACCTTTCCAGGCTGCTGCGCTGGCTGGGGACTGAGCCACCCATCAGAGACCAAATCTCATTCTTACCTGCTCCAGGCACCTACCTGGGCTCTCAGCTGCTCCTCCTCCTGGGTGGAAAATTCCGTGCGACAGTGGAGAGGGACATCCATCTCAGCCACTATCTCGCCAATCCTCCGTTGCATGGCCACACACTCGTCGGCAGACCAGAATCCTTCCAGCACCAGGAATCCATCCTCCTGAAACTGCAGGCAGGAAGGAGATTCAGGCTTCTTTCTCCCTGCCCTCAAACGCTCTTGACAAGAATTGATTTGACCCTTCCCCAAACCATGAGGAGGCAGGACAAAGCATCCTGTTCATTGCTCTGTGGAGGCAGGACAAAGCATCCTGTTCATTGCTCTGCCCCCCTCCCTGGCGATGGTGTCTAGCGCCCAGTGAAGAGCAATCAGTGTTGGCTGCTTGAATGAAGGAAGGGGAAGTGGAGGGGGAGGTGCCCCCGCCCTAACCTTCCAGGGAATACAACCTCATTCATCTATTCAGCTAATATTGGCTGAGCATCTACCGTGCACCAGACGTGGTTTTAGGAGCTGGAGATTCAGTCATGAGCAAGCCAGCCATGATGCTTGCCTCTCAGAACTTAGTCTAGGGAAGGAGATGGATATCAAACAAACCAGCACACGGGTGAACTTATCACACAAAGTATGGTTATCTACCTGAAATACAACACAGCTGATAGAGGAATATTTATTGGCATGGGAATGTGTTCCACACATATTGTGAGTTTAAAAAAAAAAAAGCCAACTACAAATTAGTATCCTAATTTGTGAGAACCTGGGCAAGTGCTTTCCCCTCTCTGACTCTCAGGCTATCAGATGGGGAGCACAGTAGTGCCTCCTTTATGAAACATACAGCAAGCAGGCAAGCAATCGGCGACAGCTTTTGTGTATTGTGATGGACCTTTTATTTTATGTATTTGGCCCCCCAGCGCAGCTTGTGGAATCTAAGTTCCCCAACCAGGGATTGAACCCGTGCCCTCTGCAGTGGAAGCGCGTAGTCCTAACCACTGGACCGCCAGGGAAGTCCCCTGAAACTTTTAGAGATTCAAGGGCTGTATGCCAAAATATTGTCTCAGCATAGGAATCCATAGGTGGGTTTAAATTTTCTTTTTTGAGCTTTCCTGTATTTTTTTGCATTTTCCTCTTGCCATCAGGAACAAACAACAAGGGTCATGTTTTTTAAAAGTCTCCGTCGCTCTAATTCCCACGGGTTAGCCTTTTCGGGTCTGAACGCGCCCACCGGGTGGTTGCCCGGCCACCCGCCCCGCGCTAGAGGTGGGTTGTGGGTAGGGTGGGGCGGGTGGGTCCGCCCCTCATCGGCCCCGCCTCTTCCCAGACCCCCGCCCCCGCCCCCAGTTCACAGGATCCTGTGTTTTCTTCTGGTTTCTTCACGCAAACATTCCCACCCCAACCGCGGTGCGTTGGCCTGAATGGCCCCTGGCTGTGTATGCAGAAGTTAGGGGTCATGGCTGTGAACCGACCACTCTGGGATTCAGTTTCCTCTTCTGAAAAACGTAAGGGGGTGGGTCGAGTTCCCCGGGACTACTCCAAGTCCGGAGGGGCCCCCCACATTTACCTGACCCTCGGGGTACCCACCCAGCAGGGCCCTACCTTCTGGAGCTGTAAGGGGCTCAGGTAGGCCATGAGGACGAGGCAGGGCGCACGGGTGGCTCTGCGGCTGTGCCTGAGGCTGGAGAGGAGAAAGGTCAGGAGGGGAGAGTGGCCAGAGCCTGGGAGGCCCAGGAGGATTTAACCCTTCCCTGCCCAGAGAAAACCGAATCCTGGCCTTCAGCTCCTCCCCGCCCCCCATCCAGAGAAAACCCATTCCCGGCCCCCAACACACCCACCCCACCCCACCCCCTCTCACTTCTGTCCTTGGGTGGGGCCCTTGTCTCTGCCCCACACCCTGGGTCCATCCCCCCAGCTGATCCAGGATTAGCCATTTCTGATCTCCTACAAGATCTTTAACTGCCTCCTTGCAGTTTCTTTCCAGAAACCACTCCCGGCTGGCTGTTTCCGAGGTGCCCAGAAGTTGTGTCCTAGGAGTGTCTGGGCAGGCAGGAGGACACCCGAGTCCCTGCCCAGGTGCCACAACTAACTGTAACCTCCAACCCATATCTGCCCCTGGGTCGAGGCAGGGTTAGAAAGTGCCCAGGCCACCAGCAGCAGCATCTGGGTGGGATGGGATGCAAGGTGGGTCTGGGGGCACACACATCAGACAGACTCTGAGCTCTGCATTCCAAAGGTGGAAGAGGGCTTCAGAGGACTGCCTGCGCCCCCGCCCCTGCCCCCCAAGCTCCGATCCCCTGGGACTCTCTAGGTCCTGAAGAGATTACAGATCTGTCTGCAGCTCAGAGGAAGAGAGAAGATAAGGGGGGATCTTAGAAAGGGGAAGGGGCTAGAGCGGGGGCCTGGGTCTTCAAAATGAGGGCGAGGGAAGCCATGGTTCCTGTTCCCCACCCCCAGGCCCAAGATGCTGGTGCCTGAGGCCGGCTGGCACAGCGGAGGCCGCGGTCAGAACACCCACCCTTCCAACCAGCCCTGCTCAGCAGCTGACGGGGCCGTTCTGGCTGCGGCTTCTGAAACCCAGCCGCCACTGGCCTTCCCTGAAATGCTGCTTTCTGAATGGCGAAGGGACAGAGTGTCTCAGGAGCGAGCGTGGGGACACTGCTCAGCCCTCAGGAGCCTTGGCCCTAAGTCAAGTCGTGTTTTCTGCGCCACCACACTGGGAGTATAGCTGCTTGGTCCCTGCTTCCCAAGAGCAGAGAGCCAGGGGAGGGGAGAGCCCCGGCAGGCTCCTGAGGCTGGAGGGTGAAGAGGTTCCCAGGGGACAGGCCGGGTGAGGAAGACAGGTGGAAGACAGAACCCTTTGGGGAAATACAGCCAATGCTCAAGGCAGGGAGCGATCCCAGCTGTCCTGGCCCCTTCCCAACAGATCCAGAGAGACACCTGCCATGTGCCAGGAACACAGTGAGGGTCCAGTAGTGCTGGGCTAGCAACTCCTCGGGGAACCCCCATCCAAGGCTTACATCCACACCCGGGCCTTACTTTCCCCATCTGTGCTTTGGGGATAACAGAAGTACCTCCTGGGCACTTGGAAAGTGCCGACTGGCTGTTCACCATATGTTAGCAGGAGCTGTTCTCGGTGGAATGTGAGGGTATTTTTACTTTACTTTTTGAACTTCCCTAAGTTTTCCAAACTGCTGTTATCATCAGAGAAAAGGCCACCAGTGTGGTTTTAAATGGAGTGAAGAGCCCTGAGTTGAGGGGAGGCGGGGGGATGGCTGGGCCTCCCACGACTTGTTCATTCATTCCACTCAGGCTTTGGGAAGTGGGTGGGTGGTGTTTCCACATTGCTGTTTTTTTCCAAAAGCTAACCAGCTCCAGATCCGGTGCTTGGGCCACCCCAAGCCTGAGGCAGGGCAGCGGGCACTGGTGGGGAGGTACCACACCAGACAGGAAAGGAAGACCTCTACTCTCGAGATAAAGGAGGGTGTTCTAGGGGGTTGCCCAGCCCAGCTGCTTGGCCTCCCAGTCAAAAGTCCCACGACAGAGGCAGAAGAGAGAGGGACTCTTGACTCACTCCTGAGGTCACCTGGGGGGTCAAAGTCCCATGTAGGGAGGAAGGACAGACTCTGGTGTGTCCCAGAGGAGGTGCCCAAGCAGCAGGTAAGGACTCATTGTTAAGGCCAAGGTCTGACACAATGGCCTTTTTTTTTTTTTTTTTTTTTTTTTTTTTTGCGGTATGCGGGCCTCTCACTGTCGTGGCCTCTCCCGTTGCGGACAGGCTCAGCGGCCATGGCTCACGGGCCCAGCCGCTCCGCGGCATGTGGGATCTTCCCAGACCGGGGCACGAACCCGCGTCCCCTGCATCAGCAGGCGGACTCTCAACCACTGCGCCACCAGGGAAGCCCCCCACAATGACCTTTTTTCTTCACCAAAAGACCCCTGCCCCAGGGCCCACGTTGGCCCAGCACAAGCCTTGCTGGGCCAGGAGGAAGACAGATCATTTATTGATTTCCAGGAGCCAGGCCCTCTGCTAAAAACTCCACCTACCAGCCAAATTATCACAAAGCTGAGTAAGCCCCAGAACAATCCTGATTTTATAAATGAGGAAACCGAGGGTCCACATCTAATAAACGGCAGAGCTAGAATCTGAAGACAACTCTGCCCATCTCCCCCAGCCTCTGCCCTTGACCCCAACACCTTCAGCACCTCCAGCCCAAAGGGGCTAGAAGCTGGGTCAGGCCTGCCCACGGTGACTCTCAGTACTGCCTCTGCAGAGCCCTGGAGACTGGCTCTTGGAATTACAAGGGACGGATGGGAGCAGAGTGGACGTGCCCACTGCACAGCTGGGGATGTGGAGGGCACGGGAGGAAAGGGGCTTGCCCAGTTTGACAAAGGGGATGACTGAGCTGGGAAAAGGACCCGAGACTACTGGCTCCCATTCCAGCACCCTTCCCTCCCTCCCATCAAAGCTCGGGAGGGCCCGAACCTTAGGCCTCAGCCAGCAGAGAATGTGCTGGCTGTGGGATCCTGGTGGGACCCACACTGGATGTGGAACAGGGGCTGCATCCAGCTCGTGTCCTGTAGCTGCCTCCGAGGGGCTTCCGGGATCACGGGGCAGGCAGAGGAGCAGAGTTCATTATCTTCTAGGTGCCCGATAAATGGTCACTCCACAAACCAGTCCACGGGGCTGAGCGGGCCTCAGACAGCTGAGGGAAGGGTCCCCCCGTGACATGGAGACCTCCAGAGGCTACTTTCTGTTATAGATTTATTTGATATTTGAACCGAGTCTACAAGTTCAGACCCACGTGTAACAGATTGCTTCATGGTTGTCAGAGGCTAGTGTGCGTTATTTCGGAGGATTACATCCAATGACACGACGCAGAAAACACAAATGGACGAGTGGACATAATCATTAAGACGAGACGCTAAAACGTGCCTTAATGTCCAAGTGATCGATCTAAGGTGGGGACCCTTCTAAAGCGGGAACCCCGGTGACTGATCTAAAGTGAGCTGGCTTCCCGCCGCCAGGCGCTGAGTGGGCTGCACGTGCCAGGCGCCTGGGACAGAAACTGGAACCAGAACCTGGATAGCCCGCCCTCCCCGGCGGCAACCTCCTCACCCGTGGCCCCGCCTCCAAGTGTCCGTTGTGAAGGACCAGGTGGTGACAGGACTGACGTCAGCGGCTGAGGCCAGTAGTAGCACTGGGCAAACTCGTGAGCGTGAGGTGGGAAAAGAGAGTCCGGGTGAGGGGGCTCCTCTGGGCTCCTTAACACCTCGACAAGGGATGGGGGGGGGATGGAGCACCGTTCATCCGGGGATTAGCCAACCCGAGTCCCCTCCCTTCTTGGAAGCTCCGGAACATTCTCTTCGGCCAACAGTCACAGAAATGAGAGCCTGCCAAGATACATGGAGGAGAAAGAAAACAAGACACCAAAAACAAGACACAACAATCCCCGCCCCAGGCGGGGAGAGGAACTACAGACTCCTGGACCAAGGTCACAGCAGATTCGGAAGACATCCTGCAGCCTGCACCCCGGGGGGAGGAAACACAATTCAGTGTCTTGCTGCTCTCCTCAAGGGGAACTGCTGTCCCACCCTGAGACCCCAACTCACTGGCCTTTAGTGTCCTTTGTTTTTTTGTGGTTTTTTTTTTAGTTTTTTCTTTTTAATACCCAAACCATCAATTTTTAGAGCTTAAAAAAATTTTTTTTTTATTTATTTTTTTTACTTAAAAAAAATCTAAACTGCTGCGGCAAACCCCAGGCCTGGCCTCTCCGCCTGGTGGCCTGCTTTCCCACGGGCCGTGCCACCAGAGCCCAGCTGGCACCTCTGGGGTGACCGTCCCACAGCTGGTTCACCCTGGACCGCTCAGCTCAAGGCTGGGTGGGCCCTAAATGGTTTTGAAACCACCAAAAAAAGGAAAAGGGAAACGCAGCCCACCCTTCCTCAGACACCCCCCATCGGAACTGAACTTTCTTGGGAATGTATAAGTTATCTGGAGGGAGGGGGTGGGAGGCGGAGAAAATAAATACCAAGAACTAAGTAGGTGTCCCTGGACCTCTGGTGTCAGCTCAGCCTCTGGGGCAGAGATGGCCTCCAGGGAGGAGGCCCTGATTGTCCAAATACTGTGCTCAGAGATGGACTACAGGTCTCTGATCTCCCCCTCAGGCGCCTGCCCCGTGGGGGCGTGAGTCTTGAGGAGAAAGGGGCCAGCCCCTCAGGGGCGGTCCTGTGGCCCAGCTCCTGCCCCGCCCCCACTGAGAGGCTGGGCGGGTCTTCAGTCAGAGTCTCCTGGGCTCCCGGGCCTGAAGCCTCCCTGGAGGCCCCGCTGCTGGCTGTTCTGGGCGGCCCGTGCTCAGTGCCCGTGCTGGCTCAGGCCTGCTCCTTGTCAGCCCTCCAGAGCCGCTCCTTCACCTCGGGAGGCAGAGTGTTGAATAGGTCCTCCTCCACCACCAGGCCGCTGCGCTTGAGCAGCGGGCACTCGCCCAGCTCCACGGGCAGGCACTCCAGCCGGTTGCCCCGCAGCTCGATCTGGGTCAGGCTGGTCAGCTCGCCCACCCGTGAGGGCAGTGACTGCAGGACGTTGTTGCCCAGGTGCAGGGCCCGCAGCTTCCGGCACTGGAAGAGCTCCGGGGGCAGCGCCTCGATCTACAGGGAAGGAGCAGAGGGCGAAGTGAGGCAGACGCACCTCGGACCTGGGCCTCTGGGCTTCCCTGCCCTGGGTACCAGCACCTTCTCTGATGCCCATTTCAGCTACCCCAGACCCCAGGGACCAGCACAATTTGGGCCCAAGTCTGGCTAACTTTCCCCAGTTCTTTAGGTCTCAGCTCTGCAGTCACTTCCTCCAGGAAGCCTCCCTGACCTCCTGGTAACCTATGGCACCCAACGTCCCCCGGACAGCACTGATCCCTTCCATGGTCAAACTGCTTGGTCTCCTGTCGCCCCCAGACAGGGGGCTCTGAGAGGGCAGGGCTGGGTGTGCTGTGCTCCCCGCTGTCTCCCAGCGCCTAGCACCCCAGAAGCAAATCACAGTAGCCAGCTACTCCCAATCACACCCCGTCCTCCACCGCCCAGGGCTCACCAGGAGCCAGGCTGTTGGTCCTGCCTGGTTTAAGAGCAATTTATGAAAGCAGAGCAGCCTGCTGAGAAAATTCCACACCCTTAATTGTTGCTGAGAACTGGGGAGAGCTCACCAATCACTTCCCCTTCCTGGGCCTCAGTTTCCTTAGCTGTCAAGTCACAGGCTGATGGTGGGTGCGGGGAACCCAGTGTTGGCCATTCAGAGCCCCCTCCTTCTGATTTTGCAAAATTTGAATAATGGGCAACACCCACATGCCACTTACTACAGGGCAGGTTCGCTCTGAGCGCTGATGCTATTAACTCACTGAACCCTCGGAACTACCTGTAAGTACTTTGTAAACACTCTTTCCATTTTACAGATGGGAAAACTGAGGCCCTGAAGGAGCCAGCCTGCCTAGAGGTTCATAGCTGGAGAGTGGTGGAGCCAAGATTCGAACCTGGCTCAACAGTCTGTGCTCTTAAATGTCCACACTGTTGATGGTGCAGCCTGGGTGGGGACCTGCCGTGTCTCCTGCCACACGGGAAGAACCCCATAAAAGCCAGCTTCCTCCCCGCCGTCCTGTGAGCAATCAGCTACAAACACGAGCTCTGACTGAGCCTATTTTCCTACAACCACCTCCTTCAGATATGGTGGGCAGGAGGGACCCTTCCAGCAGGGCAGGAGCCAAGGGACTTGGGCCCGAGCCCATGTGAGGGTGACGGGGAGCTTGCTCTGTCACTGTCCCCATTTTCCCGCTGAGAAGGCAGAGGCCATGCCATGAGGGACACTGTGACTGTTTTAAAGGGGACTCCTGACCTGGGGCTTCAACGTGGCCCAGTGGTCAGGTATGGGGCAGAGGTGACTTCCAGGTCAGCAGGGACATGAAGGTGAGAGGGCAGATGGGAAGTGGGCTCCGGCAGGACGGACGGGCCAGAGCCTCCCAGAGACCCCACTGCGCCCAACACTGGCCTCCTCTGGTGACACAGACAGTGGCCAGGGAGCGGGAGAGGCTGGACCAGCAGGTGGCAGAGCTGGGGCTCACATCGGAGCCCTCCCCCTGACATGTCCCCTCCCCGGAGCACCCCCCAGTCCATCAGCGAGCTCTTTCCAGGCGCGTGGAGAGAAAAGAAGGTGCCTTCGGTGGCTCAGTGCCCCACCTGGGCCACTCCTGTCCCTCGTGAGGTGTGATCGTGCGCTGAAGTTGTGAAGTCGTTTCCCGTCACCCCAATCCCTCCCTCTCCCACCTCCTCAGGGGTCTCAGCGGCTCCCCCATCAGCACTGGCTCCCCCTCAAGTCCACCTGGTCTTTGCAAAAGAGACAACCCTCCCAGGAGCCTCTCCAGGCTTCCCAACAAACCGTTCGGAAAGACACCGTCTCTCTCCTTGGCCCGCCGTGATCTGGCTTCTGCCGCTGCCCACCCTGGAAACTCCCTGGCCAGAGCCACCAGCGGTCACTCCTAATCCACCGGACATGCATCTGTTCTCCTTTCACCTGACTCCCCGTGGGCTGTGTGCCCACCCGCTCCTGCCTGGCCCGGCTCGTCGCCGTCAATCCCAAAGGCTCGAGCCAGACTCCCCTTCCCTCCATCCTTCCCCCCGTGACCTCATCAAGGACCCATCTTCACCCAGGAGCCTGGGGGGACGACTCCTTGGGCTTCAGGCTGACTCAACCTGGTCCGCTGGATGTCCCAATATGGGACCTACGCTCTACTCTCTGAAAACCTGTGCCTTGTCCCACACCTGGCCTCAATGACCCTCCAGCTACCCAGGCAGCCACGTGAGAAACCTCGAGTCACGTCAGACCTCTCTCTCCCCACATCCAATCCCGCCCATGTCCTGTGGATTCCACCCCCGAAGTCTCCCCCACATGCGTCCGTCTCGCCATCCCTGGCAGCCCTTGCCAGTCCAGGCCTCGCCCCCGCCTGATAGCTGCCCACGGGCTTTCTGTCAGCTCTTGACCTCTCACCTTGCCCCACCCCCAATACCCTCGAGTGGCAGCAGGAGCGAGCTCTCTAAATTCCAAGGCGGCATATTCCTTCCTTGCTCGGTCAATGGGAATTCGGTGAACGTTTTGCTCCACGTCAGGCACTGGACGAAAGAGCCAAGGTCCTTGTTGTCAGAGGGTCGAGGGAAGGGACGTGAGACAGATTATCTGAAACCAAGTGGGAAGAACAGGACGCTCCTCAAGCCCTGGCCTCAGGGGAAAGTCCAAATTCCAGGGGCTCAGCTCACGGCTCCTCCCCCTGGGCTCTCAGCTCTCTGTGGACAGAGCCTCCTAGACTCTCCCTCTCCTCTTCACCTGGCTAACTCCTTGTCCTGCAGGGCCCCCTCCTCCAGGAGGCCCGCCTGCCCTGGGGTAAGTCTGGGTTGAGGCCACTCCGCTGTGCCCCAGCCTAGTCTCGTCCACTGTGCTAAATGCTGGTTGCCTGTCTTGCCCTGAGAGAGGTGAGCTCAGGATGGGCAGCCGCTTGTTTGTTCCTAGGCCCCCAGCTCCCTGCTCCACAGTAGGAGCGCTCAAAAAACATTCCCCAAATCAATGAACCAATGAATAACCAAACAAGTGGACGCCCACTTATCGAGGTATTCGTTAACATGAGTTTAAACCTAAGAAAACAGAGGCCGAGGGCCTGAGCCGGGCCACACTCGCCCCTGCCTGTCCACTCACACGAGGCCCATAGCCCGGGGTGGCTCACAAGGAACCGCCAGGCCCAGAGGGAGGAAGGGAGGGGGGCTCCTGCCTAAAAGGAGGAGCCTGACTAGGACTGGCCCAAGCAAACTTTTTTCCCTACAAAGGCCTCTAGCATTCCAGTGGGCGGGGACAGGACATGATTAAGCACTGTGCTGAACTGGGTGTCAGAGGGTCTCCTTCCTCGGGACAGCGACAGCGTGCCTGCCCCCAGCTCTTCCTGAGGGGTGACCTCAGCCAACAGGCATGGCCTGGCAGCCATGCCTGGGGTGAGGAGCTGGGGGTGGGGACAGGTCGGGAATTGTACCCTCCACCCTCCACTGGCTGGGAAGGCCCATCAAGACCTGGTGCCCACACAGCTCCCGGGACAGAGTGGGCACCATGAGGGGTCCTTGGGATGCCCAAGGCAGCCCCGAATCCAGGGGCAATCTGGCCCCACACTGTGCTCTGGGGGGGGCCACTTGGTCCCCCTCAACATGCTAAAGGAAGTGTGTGTTTGTCCTATGCTCTCCAAATGGGGCTTCTCCCCGGGAGGCCAATTCTCCTGACCGGTGGGCCTGTCCCAGGCCCTGGAGGCGGATTCTCCAGAGTGAAGCAGCCTGGGATCTGACCTTCACCCCTGTACGTTCTCACACATGCACACAGGTATAATTTGAGGGAGGGAGAAAGGATTTGTCAAAATCTCTGTGGTTTACAGGGAGAGAGGCTTAGGGAAGACGGGAGGGGTTCTGGTGGTCAAAGGTCTGGGGTGCCTGGACCCTCCAACCTGGGTGATGTTGGAGAAGGCACGTCCTTTCCTAGAATGGGACATTTCAGGGGCTGCCTGCCTCCAGGCTGCTGGAGAGAGCTCCTGCCAGGAGGACTCACAGGGTGCCGGGAGCAGGGTGCCCAGCGCAGGGTGGACACAGAGCAGGAGCTCCATAAGCCCACGGGGCGGCTTCATGCTGCTGCCGGCAACAGAGGCGCAGAGGTGCTGGCTGGATTGGCTCTCCCTCAGCATCCCAGCCCCCGGCCACGGGCTCCCATCACCCCTAGCCTCGCTGCGAGAGTGTCCACCCTGATACCACCCTCTTCACTGCAAGAGGGTTTCCACTCGGAGTAGGAACAAACCAGGAAGACGTTCTTTCCAATATCAACCTCCCTGCAGGGCCCCAGAAGAGGTGGGCAGGGCAGGGAGAGGTCCCCCCAGCACCTGTGGCTTTGTTTCCACGGCAGAGGCCAGGCCACAAGGCCACAGGACCACTTGCCCTCAACCCTCACCTGCCTGCTTCCGCGGAGGGGCCCTTGGGTGGGGGGCTTGTCCAGACACGCAAGGGGCTGGTGCACGGGAGCCACCAGAGGTCTCGATCGTCTCCCGGGCATGGCCTCCAGTACCACGGGCCCACAACGGTTCGCACAATTTCCTCTCCAGAAAGGCAAGTGGTAACAAACCAGCCCCAGCTAAGCTCAACTCTGCCCTCTGCCACCCTCAAAACACAGAGGGGAAAGGGTGTGAGTGGCGCTGGGAGTTGCACCAGTCACCCACAAAGTTTCTGTCCCTGCTGGGCCCATCCTGGGCTCCAAATCTGGTCCAGGACAAGCTGAGAAAGACACTGCAAGCTCCAGGCTAAGTCCCACCTCCCACGACCGAGCTCTGAGAGAGCAGGGCAGGCCGTGGACCTCCTGCCCGTGCACATCACTGCCTTCGAGGAACCTGCCCAAGGCCACCTCGGGGACAGGCCCTGCCTGACCACACCATCCCTCCTGGCAGGTGACCTCTGCCACGTTCTGCGGCAGAGACGGCCTCCCAAGTCCACAGATTCTGATTCAGCAGGTCTGGTCCGGGGCCTGGGGATCTGTATTTTCAACCAGCTCCTCCCAGGGGGTCTTGGGAACCACAGCTGAAGACTCCACACCCAGGAGCACCCCCGCCACGAGCCACTCACCCGGTTGGCCGTGACGGCCAGGTTCTGCAGGTTCTGCAGGAGGCCGATGTCAGCCGGAAGGAAGGTCAGGTTGTTGTGGCTGAGGTCCAGGTAGCGCAGCTTGCGGCAGTAGAAGAGCTGCGTGGGGATCTTCTCGATCTTGTTGCGGTTCAGGTAGAGGCGCTCGAGGTTGGTGAGGTTGCCGATCTGGATGGGGATGTAGGCGATGTGGTTGTACCACAGCTTAAGGCAGGTGAGGCGGTGCAGGTGCTGGAAGCTGATGATCTCCTCGATGGTCTTGAGGTTGTTGTCCTTGAGGTCGATCTCCTGCAGGTTGTGGAGGCTGAAGATGGAGTGGGGGATCCGCTCCAGGTCGCAGCGGATCAGCTCCAGCTCCGTCAGGTTGGCCATCTTCTTGAGGCTGTTGAGCACGATGAGCTTGGTGCCCTCGTTGTTGATGGACAGCTTCTGCAGGTGCACGCCCACGTCCGTGACCACCTGTGGCAGCTTGCTCAGGTTGCTCTTGAGCCGCAGCACCTTGAGCCGCTTGAGCTCGCGCAGCCCGTCGATGACGATGTAGCGGTTGTTCTCCGCGCTCAGGTTGCCTGTCAGATGCAGCTCCTCCAGCGTCTTCAGGCTGTAGATCCACAGCGGGATCTCCTTGATGTCCGTGAACTTGATGTGCAGCGCCCGCAGGTTCTCGCGCAGGAAGGCCAGGGCGGGCGCCTCGATCTTGGCGGCCGTGTGGTACAGCCACAGCTCCTTGAGGCCCGTGAGCTGCGCGATGCTGGGCGGGATGGTCACGTCGGGGATCAGCTCCAGCTTCAGCACCTCCAGCTCCACCAGGTCGAACACGGTGTCGGGGATGCCGCTGAGCATGAACAGGTGCAGCTCCAGCTTGTCCTGCGCGTTCTTGGTGAGCCGCTGCCGCAGTTTGTCCAGCGTCCACTCGTTGTTGAGGTTCAGCTGCCGCAGCTTGTTCTCACTCACCTCCGACAGGAAGACGGCAAAGCGCTTGGAGTAGAGCGGGTCGTACTGGTCGATGAGGTGCAGCATGAAGGCGAAGTCGTTCTTGACGTCGGGGATGTCGCTGTAGCTGCTCTCCTCGCGGATGGACTCGAACGAGTACTTCTTGAGGGAGCGCCGGAGCATCCACCAGAGCGTGTACATGCAGATGAGGCCATAGAAGATGACCAGGCTGATGTAGAATGAGGCCAGGATCTTGAAGAGCGTGGCCAGCGGGTGGGCGCACCGGTACGTGCGGTAGCCCGTCAGGCTCTCGATGTCCACGGTGCAGTCCACGTCGAACTTGATGTTGTGCACGTAGTAGACAGTGTAGCAGATGATGAGGATGAATTTGATCACCTTGATGATGGTCTGCCGCATGTAGAGACGGTACACGATGTCCCCCTCCTCCACGTGGGTCCGGAACTTCTTCACCTTCTCGAACAGCGCCTTGGCCTGTTCCCCCTCCTTCTTGTCCAGCACGCCCGTCTCCGAGCGGTCCACAATGCCCTGCTCGATCCGAGACTTGGTTCGCTGCAGCATGGGCACAGTGGCCTCCACGTCCTCGCTGACCGTCGACGACTTCTTGTCCATGGAGCCGTTCATCTTGCTGAAGGCCGGCTTGGGGTCGCTCTCCTCCACCACCGTCTCCGACAGGGCTCGCGTGGTCCAGGGCGAGTCGAAGCACTTGAGCAGGATGGACACAAAATGCTCCAGCTTCGAGCTGGTGCGAGGGAACTTGAACCAGAAGTTGCTGCAGGCCAGGAAGATGAGTGTGTGCAGAAGCACCAGGTAGGGGAAGTACTTGGCGAACCAGTGCAGGCGGTTCTCGTAGCACACAGCGTCCACATAGTTGTACTGGTGCCGGTCCAGGTCATACTTGATGCCCGTGGGGCCAGTGTCGGGGGTCGGCAAGATGGTGGAGTTGGGGTAGCGGGGCTCTGGGCCGGGGGCCACCCAGCCCCGGAACGAGTCATTGCAGGAGTCCTTGGTGACCCACTTACACGGCAGGCAGATCATCTTGTCCTGGGTGACCTGCAGCGTGCCGCCAAAAACCGCGATCATCAGCATGACGATGGAGATGTAGTCGGTGAACACGTCCCACCACGGCTTCAGGATCCGGTACGCTGGCTGCGTGTCCGCAAAGTAGCGTAGCTCTGTCACCGGAATCATGGTTCAACCTGAAAGGGACCCATGGGAGGGGGTTACTACAGGGTGGCCTGGCTTTCTGAAACCCAGGGATCAGAGGCAGGAGACAGTGGACCCACTGTCCAAAATTCTACCTCAAGTCTAGCTGTGAGTCACACTAGCTGGGCAACACTCATGGGCCAGCCCACGGATCGGCGTCTGTCCAGAAACCATATGTTCACCAGGTGGCTGGGAAACCACCAGAGGGAAGGCAGGCAGCCTCCCCATTCCATAGACAGGAAGGCTGAGCACTGAGATCCAGGTCACGCTGACAGAAAGCAGCCTCACAGGGACCCCCACGTTTCAGCAGGAGCATTCCTGAATTCCTGTCTAGACCCCATCCTGCTAATGATCAGAACAACCAGAGGGGCTAGTTGAAAACTTCCAGCTCACTCGGAACCAGCTGCCACGAAGCTGCGCCAGTGGTCCGAAGAGATTTATTCAAAGTGTGAGAAAAGCCAAATGCAGAAGAGGGGGCTTAGTACGAACTCACTTTTTTTTTTGTGGCTGTGCCGCGCAGTATGTGGGATCTTAGTTCCCTGTCCAGGGATCAGACCCATGCCCCCTGCAGTGGAAGCCCAGATTCCTAAACACTGGGCTGCTGGGGAGGTCCCTAAATACCTGTGTTTTGACAAATGGGTCTGTTTCTGTTGGGAGAGGCACAAGGGTGCCCAGGTTATGGGACGGGGCCACATTATTTTGATTATTTATAATATTAATAGTGACAATAGTAAGTAACGAACACTTCATAAAACAGGGCCTCCCTGCAAACACCAGATGCTTCCCATCTCATCTTCCTCGGGCACGCCGGGACGGGTGAGGACAGGAGGAAAGCAAACCTAGACCCCCTGAGGGAATAGAGGTGCTCAACAGAGAACGTGTGCCAGGCACCGGGCTGTTCCTTACCATGGAATCCTCCTCATGGGGTCCCTTTGACATCCAGATGCAGAGTCTATCTTTGGTCCCATTTCACAGATGGGATGACTGAGGCTCAGGGGAGAGTCACCTGCCCAACGTCACTCTACTACTCAGGGCCAGAGCCGAGATCCAACTCAGGCCTCTCCCTCCACCTCCCCACTCAGATCCTCACCACTGCACAGCCTCGCCGTCCACCTGCCCAAGGCCCCACGCAGGGCAGGGCCAAGAGATAGAGCCCAGGAGTTCAGCTTCCCTGCCCCCGCGGGGTTCCCAGAGCTCAGGTCACCGCAAGGCCAGCAGACACCACCACCACCTGCCCTGAGCCGGCGGCTCCAGCCCAGGGGGTCAGCCCTCCTGGTGAGGCCGGGACTCACAGGCCAGGGTGAGAGCCTGCCCCACAGGAAGGCCCGGGCCCTCTAATGACCAGCTGGCCCCTCACACCACCCACACTCCTGGGCAAGCAGCCGTCCAGGGGAGGGCCTGCTGAATCACGCAGCCGGCCCCCAGCTGAAAGACACCCCGACACTCCTCCCTCCCTTCCTGGCTCCCCGAGTCCACATCCAGGCAGGCGCCCAAAGACTGGGGGCCGGAAGGTAGGAGGGGCCAGGACGGAGGACCCAAGGATGTGCAACAGCCTGCCCCGGGAGAGTCCAGGACGAGACTGCCAGGGCAGGATGCCAGACGCTGGGGGTGGGGGCTGATGACCAGGCAGGATGTGGTTGCAACCTCACTGTTTCGGGGGAGTGGCTGTGTCACGTACTGGAGAACACTCAGCCTCTCCCGGCGAGGAGCTGTCTCCGGGCTCCTGCTGTCCTGGGGCTTTGCTTATGTCGCCTTCCTAACTCCTTCTGGGTCTGAGGTGGGAACTGTCCACAGCTCCGTCACAGGTGAGGGACTTGAGGCTCCAAGAGGTAGGAGACAGTCCCATCCACCGAGCGTGTCTGGCTCCTCCCGCCCCCCGGCCCCCAAACACCTGTCTCGAAGCACGCTCTAAGCTCTCCGTTCAGCCCCTGGCCCGTTCCTCTATGGGTAGTAAATGTGACCAATGAAACGCCCCTGCCCCAGGGGGCTCTCGGGCCAGTGTGAGCGTGTGGGGAGGGGTGGGAGAGACAGAGGAGTGTCCAAATAACGAGACTCGAGTCAGGGCAGGGGGCAGCCATGGCTACGGCAGGAGAGATGGATGCCACCTCCCTGCTGAGAAGGGCTTCGTGCAGGGGACGGTCCTGTGCTGGCCCCCGAGGCTGCTGGTGCCTCCTCAGCCCAGGCCGGTGCCCGGTCCACTGTGCCGAGGAGGCCTCAGAGGTTCAGAGGGGCAGAGCCAGGGGCCCAGGTCACACAGCTTAGAAGGGCAGGCCCGGCCTCGTGTGGGGGACCTGTCTGGGAGGGGTCACCCTTTAGCTGCACCGTGTTTCTGCCTCACCTCTGCCACCAACCCACTGTGGGGCTCTGGACAAGTCACTGCCCCTCTCTGATGGCGTTTTCGGGGAAATCTGGAAAGAAGGTGCAGGTGCCAAAGCCCAGGCTTTAGTCCCCAGGGTGCCAGGGACCGCACCTTCCCCACGACTGGCCCCAAGAGGAGACGGCCAGGTGGTCGGGGCAGCCCCTCTGGAGTGGAGGTGACAGGGGGCAGCCAGCAGCCAAAAGCATGTGACCTGTGTGCAGGCCAGGGCTCTGCTGCTGCCTTGGCCTCGGGCAGGGTCCTCCCTGGCTCTCAGCCTCAGGTTCTTCACAAATGCCAGGGGCAGATTCCCCGCAGGGCTGCCCAGAAGAGCCCAGGGGACTCCATGCTTCTAAAGCACTTAGGACAGAGTAGGGCAGCAGGCAGTCTGCACTGGTGTCATCAGTCTTCAACCTTTCCTCCAGATGCTGCTGGAGGACAAGGGTCTACCGCACACAGCAGGTGCTCAATAACGGTATCAAGAGAGCGCCTGAGGAGGGATGGGGAAGACGTGGGGTGGGGAAGGGCGGGGAAGGGCGGGGCCTGGGTGGTGGGTGGGGCCACAGCTTCAGATGGGCGGGGCAAGGGAGGAAGCTGAGGCAGCTTTGGGTCCCCTCCCAGTTCCTGCCCACCCCTGAGGGCCCTGGGGGGAACAGCTCCTTCTGAGAATGATGGCCCAGCCCAGAATCCTCAGGAGCCCAAGAGGTGCACACTGTTTTGGCACCCTTTCTTTTTTTCTCACAAGTTTTATTGTGGTAAAATACACAAAATTTACAATTTTAACCATTTTCAGTGTTTTAACCATAACAGTTCAGTGGCATTAAGTACATTCACTTTGTTGCACAACCATCACCAACCATCCATCTCCAGAATTCTTTTCACCTTGCAAATTGAAACTCTGTCCCCAGTGAACACGACTCCCCATTCCCACCTCCCCAGCCCCTGGCAACCACCATTTTCCTTTCTATCTCTATGAATTTGACTACTCTAGGTATCTCATACAAGTAGAATTACACAATATTTGTCTTTTTGTGACTGGCTTCTCTCACTTAATGTAACGTCCTCAAGGTTCATCTATGTCTTAGCAGGTGCCAGAATTTCCTTCCTTTTCTAGGCTGAATAAGATTCCTCATGCCCATTTTATAGGTATGGAAACTGAAGCTTGGGGAGAGAAGTCACATGCCCAACTTCACACTGCCTGTCAGGGATTAGAGACCACCTTCAAACCCAGTTCTGGGGTGGAGCGCTGACAAGTAGCACTTCCAGGAAGCCACTCAGATGGAGCAGATCCCAGCTGACAGCTGCCCCAGGGCACACCTGGGGGTGGTCAGGAAAGCACCATAAGGGAAAAGGGGCCTGTTTTCCTAGTTACGGAGAGTTCCCTTTTCAGGAAGTTTCCTGTAGGCAGTGCATTCATCCCTTCCCTGCACTGAGGCCTCCGGTCCTCCGCAGCCAGGACGGCCCCTAGCAGAGGTGTGCAACAGCTTCTCTCCTGGGGCCTCCGTTTCCCCGTCAGGAAGGGAACAGAGAATCTGTCATGGATGTGCCCACATTTTGTATAAGGTGGTCAGGGTACCAAGGGGCACGTGATCCAGGCCTCCGCCCACCCTGACACCTCCCTTCCCACTGGCACCACTACAGACACTCCCTGGGCCTGGCAGTACCTGCCTACAGCCAGCAGGGAGGGAGAGGCACCTCCAGCAGCCAAGACTCGGTTCCCCATCCACAAAATGCACGTGGTAACAGGTGCCCTGCCAAGCTCTCAGGACTATCAGGAAGTCACAAGAGGGAGGTTTCCCCGGCAGCCTGTGGGGGGGATCTCAGGCAGGTGGAGAGCAAGGAAGAACGGTGATAGGAGCTTGGAGGGAGGGGGCCAGCCGGGCCAGCCTGGGCTCTGCCACTCAGCAATGGAGTGACGCTGGGCAGATGACTTCACCTCTCTAAGTCTTAGTTCCCCCATCTGTGGAATGAGGCTAAGACAGATGCAGACCTGGCCCCCGACAGCAATGCTGACTTCAACAGGCAGTCGATGGGTAGATGAAAAGAGCGCAGAACCTGAGCACCAAGGAAGGAAACGGAAGGAGAAAAAGCACCCAAGACGCCTGCCCTGACACCTGGCAAAGGGGCAGAGTTAGGTGGGGCCAGGCACAAAGGAGGCGGGCAGAAAGCAGATCCTGGTCCCTTAAAGAAGCCTCTAGAATACAACAGGGCCTTTTCAGCAGAATAAAGGAGCTCTGTATGTAATGCCATTTTGGAAAAAAGCGAGAGCCAGAATAATAAATAAATACAATCCCACGCTGATAAACCCTGACCAACTTGGGGAACGGCTCCCTCTTAGAGTGGGAATAGGAGGCAGGATGAAAGGAAACTGGAATTTTTTACCAGCATGCCTTACCTTTGTGATTGAAAAGTAGTACAGAATTTAAAATAAATACAGTCTAGAAGAAAAGAAAGAAAAAAATAAGCTCTCAGGTGGAGAGTTCAGGTGTTCTTTTGTGGCTCTCAGAGGGCAGTCTCGGGAGGGTGATGGGGAGTCGGGTCAGATCAGATCTCTGCCCCAAGAGATGGAGAATTTGCAGAGGATTCTGAATAGAGGGCAAAGATTAAAGGGCTGAAATCGAGGTGGCTGAGAAAGACAGAAAGGCCCCATGCCCTGCTGTCCTCTGAGCTCCAGCCCAGCTAATCCTCCTTCTTCCAGAACAGATGCATTGTTTAAAGCTACAGACTGTGCCCTCCTGGAGGTCAGGGCTTGACACCCACCAGTGAGGTGGGGTTCACCCTGGCTGTACCAGGTAAAGCTCATGGGCAAGAGACCACCAAGGGGTGGGGATGGGGGTAGACTGGGAGCCCTACAGGATGGGGACCACTCCAGATCCATCCCAGTCTCTGTGCAGAGCCCGGAATACCGAAGGTAGAGTAAAGGTTTGCTGAACTGGGCTGAGCCAGGGGGGAGAGGAAGTAGGAGGGAGGTTGGCAATTGTCAGGGAAAGACTCTAGAACAAAGGTTTAGTCACAGGAACGTTCATCACGGTGTTATTTATACCCCAGGAAAATTGGAAACAATCTAGATGCCTGTTACTGGGTGATTGGTCAATACCTATTAAATGATCAGATAATGGAATACTATGAAATAATGAAAACATGTTAGAGCAAAACACTTGATGACATGACAAAATACGTTAAATGCAAAAAGTAGGTAACAAAACTGTGATAGAGTAAGAAGCCTCCTGCAATAACTTAGACGTATATTTGAAAAATATTGGCGGTGAGATTAGCCTGCTGTTTATAATCTTTTTTTCACCCCAAACTTACCTCTATTTTCTGTTATAAGCATATGTTTACTCAGGTAATTAAGAAAAAAGATATAAAAAATCAAGATTCCAAAGGATCAAGAATAGCTAAAACAATTCGGAAGAATAACGTGGGAGGAGACTTCCTATAAAGCTCTAGGAATGCAGCCAGTGTGGTGCTGATACAGGGATGGATGGATGGACCAGAGGACTGGAAGAGCGAGCCTAGAAACAGACCCCGAAATTTCTGGAAACTTAGACATGACAGTGTCTATGCAGGTTCGGGGGAAAAAATGGGTGTCCATGAAAGGAGCTGGCTTAGTTACTCACATGAAAAAAGCATAGCCCCATCTACCTCCTTACAGGAAAATAAATTCCAATGAGTTAAAGACCTAAAGTAAAACTTGAAAGTGTTTAAAGAAAAATCTAAGAGACCATCTCGATGGCTTTAAGACAGGGAAGGATTTCTTATCACAAAGAATACAAATCCTTACAGGAAGAGATTGATCTATTGATCACATTAAAGTTAAAATGCATGCACATCAAAGGACATAATAATAAACAAATGAAAAGAACTCACAGACCTGGAGGAGATATTTGCAATAGGTATAACTACCAAAGGATTACTATCCAGAACAAATATAGAACTGCTACAAATATACGAAAAAGACAATCCAACAGGCAAAAAATGGCAAAACGTACGGCTAGACAATTTATGGGAGAAAAATACAAAAGGAAATTCATGGATGAAACAATTCTTAATCTCATTACTAATAGGGGAATGCAAATTAAGACAGTCACATGCCATTTCGCTCCCTTGCGATTGGCAAAAATGTTGAATTCTTAAATGAGGAGATAGAATGTATGTATGCATCCTCCAACGGAGCAATTTCGCTCCTAGGTAAAGATCTTAGAGAGTCACTTTACACATACGCACGAAGCCACAGACAAGAATGATCACTCCGGAGCTGTTCCTAATAGCAAAACATCAACAACCTAGGTGTCCATCAACAGGAGAAAGTATAAATTGCTCTAAGCATCTGGTGAAATGCTAAAGCAGTAAAGTTAGTGAACTTTAGCTACACGTACCAGCATGGACAGACCCCAAAACAATGCTGAACCCCAAAACAAGCTATAGAATAATACATACCTTATATAAGGTTTTCTGTAATGTACATATCCAAGTGTAGTGAAGGTATAAACACATGCACGGGAAGTGGCGCAGTGGTTAAGAATCCGCCTGCCAATGCAGGGGACACGGGTTCGAGCTTCGGTCCGGGAAGATCCCACATGTCACGGAGCAACTAAGCCCACGTGCCACAACTACTGAGCCTGCGTTCCAGAGCCTGCGAGCCACAACTGCTGAGCCTGTGTGTCACAACTACTGAAGCCCTCGCGCCTAGAGCCCGTGCTCCGCAACCAGAGAAGCCACCGCAATGAGAAGCCCCCGCTCACCGCAACTAGAGAAAGCCCATGCGCAGCAACGAGGACCCAACATAGCCAAAAATAAATAAACACATGCATGGAGAGCCCCAAAACCAAGATGCTAATTTCATCTAGAGAGGGAAGAAAATGGGATTGGGGAAGAGGCTTATATTGTGCCTGAGATGATTTGAGACAGGGAGAGAGAGAAGGTGTGTGTGTGTGTGTGTGTGTGTGTGTGTGCGTGCGTGCGTGCGTGCGTGCGTGTGTGTGTGTGCGTGTGTGTGTGTGTGTCTCTGAAGCAATTATTGCCAAACATGAAAGTCGAACAAAGCTGAGCCCTGGGTACAAAGATATCTGCTCTAGTTTCATAACGTTCATGTGTGCTTAAACTATTTCCTACAAAGTTTACCGGAACAAAAGCAACTGTTTCTACTCCTGGCTGCTCCTCTCTCTGGTCCTCACACCTGCTGGGCTCAGCTGGGGGCAGTCTCTACTAGATGATCGCCAGGGCAGCAGATTCAGGTCCTCCTTCCAACTGGCCTGCTCCTGGCTGGCGCAGAGGCACCTGCGGCCTTTGAGGACACTGAAGGATGCAGCATCACCCCTGCCCAGTCCTGCCCTGCCCCAGGGAGATGCAGAAGTGTGTAGGATGCAGCTAGACCCTTCCCACTGTGCAGCACACGCAGGTGCAGAGAAGCGGGACCAGCTTCCTGCAGCAGAACTAGGGCAACCCACAGAGCCCCTCTCCTCCCCATGGTGGCAGGCAGATCTCGGGGAGTGTGAAGAGCAATAGCTTCAGAACTGGGGAGACATGGGTTCAAATCCAACTCAAGCATGAAATAATTCCATGACGCCAGGCAAATTATTTAGCCCAAGCCTCCATTTTTGCAACTTTAAAATAAGAACAGTGCTACCTACCTCACAGATCTGTATACAGTGACCCAAAAGATGTCCAAGGGATATTAAGTAATAATAAAAGATGTTGACCAGCATATAATATGATATATCATGCATGATAAAACAATATAAAATGTCACAAAACAACAAATACTTCATGATTCCAGTATGTGGTACTTAAATTTGCTACTTTTGTGAGAAGAAAAAAATACTTGGCAAAAAAACAAAAGACCTCCCTCACCAAGTCGTTTCTAAATATTGTAAGAGTTTACAAGAAGTACCTGCCATCTATCATGTAAGGAAAAGGTTAGCTTGCCCCTGCCTGCCCTACCCAGGTAACACACACACTTCGACAGGGCGCAGGGAAGCAACACCTCAGGGTGGGTGAGCTCAGACCCTGGGACGAATGACTTTTCTTCTCTAAGCCACAGTTTCTTCACCTGTAAAATGGGAGTATTACAGTACCTCGGAGGCTTATTGTGAGAATTAAAAATAACATAATGCATATATTATGGGACAACCCAAGGCCTGGCACAGAGGAAGGTGCACTATACTTATCCCAACCCACATGCCATTGCAGAAACCCACCCAGAATTTAGTGGGGGACACCCAGGAGAGCGCTGAGCCACAAGCACAAATACCTCCAAGCTTCCCCAAGGCCCCCAGGACCTCCCAGGACTCAGAGACCACACTCAATGGCCTTGAACTTCTGGAGCCCAGGCTCAGGACCCCAGGACAGGACAGAGACAGAGAGCTGGTGAGCGGTTCGCAGAACCACCCCTTAGGTGTCCAGCCTAGTCCACATTGTTGATTTCCTCCTGAAGCTTCTCACAGATGGGGAAAGAAGTCAAAGAAATGACAGCTGCCCCCTTGGGCGACCACCCAAGCATGCTCCACCCCCATGCTGGCCTGCAGAGATTCGGCTTTCACACCTGAGCCGCAGCAGGCAGCTAGGCTGTGGGTAAACAGGGCACAGAGAGCCTTTTGTTATAGCCCAAATAGAGAGGCTGGGAAAACTTCCCAGGCGGGAGGGAGGGGAGGCAGGAGGCTTGCACCCCTCACCCTTCCTCTCGCCCCTCCTCCTACCTTGGGGAGGCTGTCCCTCCAAGGCTCTCCCAGGGAAGGGGGAAGGGCCACACCCAAGAGGCTGGAGGAAGACACTGGGTCACAGGTCTTGTCCTGGGAGTGCTCTGGGCCTGTGAATCTGCTCCTCGGTCAGCACCCTGGGGCCTCTTCTGTCCCAGAGCAGGAGGGGAGGAGAGGGCCCGCTCTGGTGCACACGGCCCGCACCCGCCCCAGCACGGGCACTGCCCTGGAGGTCCCCACACCCAGCCGGGGAGAGTGCAGGCTTGGGGCACCACCTGGCTCCGTGCACCCTGCGTAGAAGGGCACACCCTCACTTTCCCGGGAAAGAAGAGGGGAGACGCCCAGGGTGGGAGGGGGGAGGGAACAAGTTTCCGTTCCAAACTCCTCTCCATGTGGGCTGGGCCTCCCAAACAGGTTGGTCCTCATGCTTCTCATGCAAACTTGCAAGGGTACAGGCGGCCTGGTGGGGGGGGAGGGTGACAGGTGAAGGACACCCACCTGGGGCTTGCGGCCATGGCTCCCCGAGCCAAGCACTCACAGGCAACAGCCCAGGCCTGAGGCTCAGGCCGTCCCCTCACCCCACCAGGCTGACGTGTTACTGACATGAGCTCCGGGTCACTGACGTGGACTATGTGCCAGCACTGCGCCTGGTACTTCCTGGGCCTCGGCCCCCAATTTCCAGAAACACAGGTACGGCGGCTCCCCATTTCACCAGCATGTGACCTTGGGAAAGTCACTTCCCTCCCAGGGCTCTGGTTTCCTCATCCATGAAGTGGCCACTGAGTCTATTCCTGGTAGGGCGGTGGTGAGGACTGAATGAGGCGGTCCATAGAAAGCTTTTGGCTCAGGGCCTGCCACGCAGTAAGCCTCTGTAACGTCAGCTGCTGTTACCATCATGGGATGGTATCAGTCCCTTTAGGGGTGTGAAATCTGAGGCCCAGAGAGGTTAACTGACCTGCCCAAGGCCACACAGCTAGAAGAAGATGGTGGGGAAGATCACCCAGGTCTGCCTTTCCATTGTGCCCACCTGTCTCAAAGGCCAGCAGGTCTCCTGGACCTACCTGGGCACCCAGAGAACCCTGGAAATGCTTCCTGGGACAAGACCCCCATTTCCGGAGGGGTACATGGAATCAAGGTCTCTGCAGGGAACTCTAGCAGGCCATACTCAGGAAACTTTGGTGGGGGAGCCCAGCTCTGGGTTTGAGCCCGGAAGCCAGGTGCTGGGTCTGGGCCCATGGCGGGCAGAAGGGCCTTGAAGACAGGCCTCGATCTGCTTTGAACACCAGCGCCGCTTTCCTGGACAGCGCACGAAAAGTGGGCAGGAGCGCCCACGGGAGGCCGCAGACTCATCTGCTGAGATCCAAGGGGATTGGGACCAAGGGGGCCTGGCCGAGGGTAAGCCGTCTGTCGCCTGGCTCTCTGGGCTGGTGGGGGGCTGCCCCCAGGGATCCCGACCCAGGCCACCAGCCGGGAGATGTGACAGAAGGATTCCTATGCCGTCCCACCCGGTCAGCACGTTTGCCAACAGGTCAACTCTGCCGGGGGCATGAGGTTGGCAGTGGCGCCTCTGAGGGTGCCCAGGTGCCATGTGAGAGCCATGGAATTTTACAGCCACTTTTACTCCAGTGGAACATGGCTCCTGGCATGAGGCTGTAGCGCAGTGTCTATTTAATTTTGAGGTTTTACGTCCTCAAGAGACAGTTAAACAAAGAACTTTTTACGAGATGTGAGATGCAGTAGAAACGCGTCGGGAAAGCGCACAGGGAGATGTTTGTGGCTGGGTGTAAGAGCTGTTCTAGAAACCTCATCCGCTCGCACATACACACGGATATCCAGGGCCTGAGGGAGCCCAGCCCCGCTTCTACACCGAGGGCGACCCTTCTGGCGGCAGCTGGTGGGGACCGGCGCCGACAGAGTCGCGCTGGTCAGTGTTGGCCGGCACAGTCGGAAGACCCCCAGCCTCACCACGGCCTGCAGAGTGTCTTCAAAGTGCAGGTTCCTAGGCCCACCCCCCAACTTGGACTCTGCAGGGCTGCGGTGATGGGTCCAGGGGAACCAGCATTTTGAACAAGCTCTCGGGAGACTCTGAAGCACCCCGAAGCCCGAGAACCTAGAGAAAGAGACAAACGGAAGGTGGGGTAGAAAGAGCACAGGCTGCCAAGGCAAACAGACCCGGGTTCACATCCCGGCTCTGCCACCTGAACTGTACGACTTTGGGCGGGAGCCCTCGTGCCTCGAGCCCTGGTCTCCTCGCCTGTAAAAGTGACACAACCTCACCCAGGAGACGGTGGTGGGTAAGATGGCAAACTTCACAGTGACCGGCGCGCCGCCTGGGCTCGGACCGCGGCCACCGTGGACGTGAAGGCTCTGCTGCTGGAAGGAGGGCGAGCAGAGCATCGTCCACCGAGAGGCCAGCTCCCGGGCTCCCACAGGAAGCGGCCCGAAGTGGCCTGTGCCAGAAGGAAAACGACTCCAGGAAAGACTGGGAGAAAGAAACAGGGGAGAGGGAGAGGGTCCCGACGGAGAGCTGAACGCCGCCGGCCGAGGGACGCGTCTCTGCACAGACCTCACCCCCAGGGCGGTCCCTGCCGAGCCAGGCTGCCAGGCCGGGGGTTCCTCCTGCCGAAACCCGGCCTGAGGTGTCTACGCCCCAGCAGAGCATCTCTAGACCCAGGTCCCAGGGCAGCCCCCCCCCCGCCCCCAACCCCGTCGCCTCACCTGTCCACCCTCACGGCTAAAACCTGAGAGGAGCGTCCAGGGGGACCAAGATCGGGCTGTCCACCAGGACAGTCAGGTGAAAGGACTCAGGGCCAGGCTCAGGCCAACGCAACACAGCAGCCCCTGCCTCAGGCAGACAGAGGAGGGCCAAAACCTGGAGGCTAAAACCTCTCAGGCTGGCCCATGCCATTCCTCCCTGGCACAGAGAAGGAAGTCTGACCTCAGATAAGTAGGACCTGCTGCTTCCTGCTCATCACTGGCCAGAGACCTTGGCTCAGTCTTCCCTTCTTGCGGGGGGAGGTAAGAGTTCCTCAAAACCAACAGGAAACTCCTACAGGGCAGGGCTGGGGTTTGCTGACCTTGTCCCAGTAAACAGGATAGTCAACAAAATCACACATCAGGCACTTCCCACCGCCCTCTTCTGACGGGACTCACCCACAGCTCTACCCTCGCCTGGGAAAGACGTCCAGGGCGGACCATTAAATGAAACGAGAGCTAGGTGCAAACCAGCAGCTCTAACAGGACTTGGTTTTAGGAAAATAAGCAAATGGTAAAAATACATGTGGGAGAACCTACCCCTCCTCACTCAAATCTCTGGAGATAGAGATCAAGGGAGACTCTCACTTTCTACATGACATTAAAACCAAGACATTATAGGGACTTCCCTGGTGGTGCAGTGGCTAAGAATCCACCTGCCAATGCAGGGGACACGGGTTTGATCCCTGGTCTGGGAAGATCCCACATGCCGCGGAGCAACTAAGCCCGTGCACCACAACTACTGAGCCTGCGCTCTAGAGCCTGCAAGCCACAACTACTGAGCCCACGCACCACAACTGCTGAAGCCCGTGCGCCTAGAGGCCATGCTCCACAACAAGAGAAGCCACCGCAATGAGAAGCCCCCACACTGCAACGAAGAGTAGCCCCCGCTCGCCACAACTAGAGAAAGCCCACACGCATCAACGAAGACCCAATGCAGCCGCCAAAAAAAAAAAGCCTAGATAGGAGAGGTGGAGGCAGGGAGCCCTCGGACACAGAACAAAGGACCCCAGCCCAGGATTCCAGGACCTGGCTCAGGTCCCACATCCCTGCCTTCTTCCCGATGAGTTTGGGCAAGTTGCTTCCTCCCTCTGAGCCCCAGTTTCCACGTCTGTAAACGGGGGATCAAGGCCACTCCCTGAGCTTCCGCAAATGACCAAAGAGATCACTGATAAGGTTTGTTTTACAAATTATTAAGCAGCTTATACATACACCTGCTATGATTAGGGAACACGTTCTAAGACACCCTGTGCTACCTTCCCTATATCAACATATTTAATCTTCAAAATACCCTAAAGGGAGGCAAGGTGCTAATATTATCCTCTTTCCATAGATGAGGAAACTGAGGCTCAGAGAGGTACAGTGACTGGCCCACAATCACTTGTCGAGCATGTGACAGCTGGGACTCAAACCCAGGTCTGACTACAAAGTCTGGGTCCTAACCAGTGCACGCTCCTGCCTTTGGAAACTGTTTTCCAAAGCACAGGACGAGGAACCCCCGTCCCCAGAGACGTCCACGTGATCAAATAAGTGTGGGGAAACACGACTTGCTAGCTCCCTCTCAGAGACTCGCCATGCTCTCAGTGAGCTCTGAGACATCCTTCAAGGCTCTGAGAAGTCCTGCAGCACAGACTACGACAAGATATTGTTCCCGGAGTCACCTGACCACTGTGACCAAAGACACTGGTGTTCCACAGAACACACCTCAGGAAACGTGGTCATGAGACAGCATGAACCACCACCCAGAGTGACAAAAGCCAGGGGTTCGCCATACAAGTTCACGCCAGCCTGAGTATGGCAGCCACGTACTACTCAGCTGGCCACTGAGTCAGGAGAAGGAGGAAGAATTCTGTTTCCTGGCATCTCTGCCCTAGAAGCCCAGGCCTTCCAGCGAGAAGAGCAAAGGGCTGCAGGGACAGAGACACCACCCTTTGCCCTCCAGGCACCTGCTCAGCTGGCCTGGAGGGTGGGGGCCCAGTCCTTACCCTGCGGAAGGCTCTGCTATCTGCGAGTTGGCTGTCGGTGCTGAGGCTGGCCCACGTCTGTCTGGGCAGGGTCCTGGCATTCCTTTTGCTCCATGGAAGCTGCCTCCCTACAAGGAAGCAAGAGCTACAGTCAGCAGGGACGTGTGTGACTATCAGCGTTACCTGCTGTGCTGCCGACAGTTTCGGAGCCCCTGCTCGGTGCAGGGCCTGGGCTGGGCTCTGGGGTGATGACAGAGAATCAGATGGTCTGCGGGGGATATGCCAAGGCAACAATTACAACTGGCTCTTGAGAGCCCGGGGCTCTGCTGGGGGGAGCCCGGGCCCTATGGGGACATGGAAGAAGCACTAGACCTTGACTAGTAGGGTCAGGGAAGGCTCCCCAGAGAGGGTGTTGCCTGAGCTGACTGCTGGGGAAGAGTGGGAGTTGGAGAGAGAGCATTCCAGGGAGAAGGACCAGCACATTTGCCTGGAGGGGAGAGAACACGACATCTAGAGCCTGCTGAGTGTCCTGGCTGGATCTAGGACTGGAGGCGGGAAGTGGCGAGAGGTGAGCTACAGAAGGGTGAGCTGGATCCAGGCAGAGACACACCCTCAACCCAGACACATGAGTTCGACTCAAACACAAAACCCAACCATTGGGCTTCCCTGGTGGCGCAGTGGTTGAGAGTCCGCCTGCTTATGCAGGGGACACAGGTTCGTGCCCCGGTCCGGGAAGATCCCACATGCCGCGGAGCGGCTGGGCCCGTGAGCCATGGCCGCTGAGCCTGCGCATCCGGAGTCTGTGCTCCGCAACGGGAGAGGCCACAACAGTGAGAGGCCCGCGTACCACAAAAAAGAAAAAAAAAAAAACAACCCAGCCGTCATCTATAGTCAAGAACTGTTTAGTGAGCATCTACTACATGCCAGGCACTCTGCTCAGAACTGTTCACAGGAGGGAACAAGACAAGTTAGGAGGGCGGGGAGAGAAGTGTGGTCAGGCTACAGCAGGGTAGGGGGAGTATTTAAGCTAGCCAGGCGCTGGGAGTGTGACCCAGCCATCAAGGGAGGCCAAAGGACAAGGAGGAGTTAGCAGGAAGGGGGGCGAGGAGGCGTGGTTACACAGACAAAGGGATCGTGGAGCCTTTCAGCTATTTACACCACTGAACATTTATCACACCTACTCAATGCTAGGCACTGTGCTAGGAGGAAAGAAGCAGAAGATGGTCTCCAGCCTCACAGGGAGTCAGTCAGTAACCTGGCAATCCCACACAGAGTGATGGCAGCTAGACAGCGAAGCACCTGCATCTGTAAAGGCACAGAAGCCATGGGAGCCAGTCTCTACCCCAACCCCTCCCCTCCTCGGCAAAGAGAGGGATACCCACGGAGGCTGGGAAAGCCAGTCACTTGCCCATGACAGAGACAGGCCCAGAACTCAGGCCTCTGGACTCACTGGCACTGATTCTTCTAACCCTTCCTCTTCCAGGAAACACACGCTGACCACCCCCTACACATTCACCCACAGCTGATGCCTCTTTCCTCTGGGTTGCCTCTGTAATATTTCTAGTATTATGCTGGCCACTGTATCAATGTATTCCTGTCTGCCTTTCCTCCCAGACTGTAGCCAGGGACTGTGTTCTCGTAGCACCATTCCTGGCCCAGACCAGGCACTTACCAAAGGATGGTTGAATGAATGAATGAATGAGTCAAGGGATGGAGAGATGGTGTGCTGGGCTCCAGGGCCCCACATCCAACCCATCTGACTCCCCGTGAAAGTCTGTGAAAACCCAGAATCACCTCCACTCTCAGGAGAGTCAGGAACCAGGCCGATCCCTTCGCTCCAACTCCTGCAGGCGAGGTCCAGGCCAAGCCAGCTCCCTGAGTTCTGACCTACTGGGGCAATCCTCAGGAGCTTCCACTACCCAGAAAGGCCATTCGAAGTCTGCAGAGGAAACAGCTTCCTAGCGGATGTGCCCAAGGGATGGAGTATTTGGTTGAGTTCCAGGAGGAAGTCACAAATATTTCTTGGGCTCCTGTGCTGTGCCTCACAGCCCCCAGAAGGCAGAGGGGCATTAGAGCTAACCCCAAAGAATCTCTAAAACTGGGAAGACAGGGAGGCAGGGCCCAGTCATTCATGCCCCAGCACCCCTCCAAAAGCCAGTCCTCCAGCACTGTCATCTGTCCTTGCCTCCCCTCCTGAGCCAGAGGAAAACTTGACCTTCACGAAGGCAATGCCAGTGTGACTGAGCCATGGGCACTGCCCAGTCCCTCTGAACGAAGCTCTCACTCCCCCATCCCCTCCACAGGAGGGATCACCAACATCAGACCTCCTCCTCCTGCCTCCAGTCTGTCTGTCTGCCACTCTGTCTGCTCAAAGGGCAGGATACAGTTCGTCAGGGGTAAAAGGTACTCCTAATGGAAAAGGTGGGAGAGGCCCCTGGGAGCCTTTCAGCTCCCCCAAATCCTTCCTCCACAATTTAGGCCCAAAGTCCCTTTCCCGCACCAAGCTCTCTCCCTCCTCATCCTCACACCTCATCCTCAAAAGGCTTCCGGGGGTGGGGCAGCAGAAGAGCCCTCCGGGGAGCATGGTCACCAAGGGGCGGCCCCACCCTTCCAGCCAAGTCCCCACCAGGAGGAGGTTGCCAGCCACCCCCCAACCATCTCTCCTCCTTTCCAAAAAAGGCAGCACAGGCATCATCTAAGAACCAGCCCAATCTTGGTTCAGTCCAGTCCAGACCAGGGGAAAGAAGCAGTCAACAAAAGGAGCAGAATCATCATGAACCTCAAGAACCAGCGTTTATGCTGCTTCAGCTGGGCAGCCAACTTTGCTGGGTCTCCAGCCCAGACCTCATCAGACCTGGCTCTCAGGCCCATCTGGATGCACAGGACACCGGCAGGGTCCGGAGCCTCAGACCCTGGACTGGGCTTCCCAGCAACCCCAGCCCAGCCAGGCCCCACAAGCATAGCCAGGGATCTGCCCCCAAGTCAGGGCACAGTTCCAGCCCAGTCAAGAGGAGGGAGGGGTGTAAGGGAAGAGGAGGGGGCCAGGAACCCAGGAGAAGAGAGCAAGGGGAACCTTTGAAAACAGAAAAAAAAACTGCCAAGGAGAAAACCCAGAGGTGGAACCTCTAGTAAGGGGGGCGTGTGTGTGTGGAGGAGTGAGGATCTGGGGGAACCCAGGAGATGACAAGGGGACCTGGGGAGCCGAGGCGGAAACTCCCGGTTATGTAGAGCGCAGGGAGGCACTGGGGTGCCTGGGAGGGGGCTCGCGCGCCGCGGCACCAGAGAGAGGCGGGGGGGGGGGCCCGGTGACCCGGCGGATGGGGAACCCGGAGGTAGGCCGAACTGAGCTGCCGCGGGAGGCCCCGAGGGAGCCGGCCCTGGCGGGCAGAGCCCAAGCTACCCAGGGTGCCCGGGGCCAGCCAGCTGGCCGGGGACGTACAGGAGTGGATTTCGAGAGGTGACAGCTCGCACCCCCTTCCCCACCCCACCCACTCACCTGGGCCCGCCGCGCGCGGCCGCCCAGCCGGCAGCCCCGAGCCCCTGCCGCTCTGTCCCGCCGCCAGCCGCTGCGCCCCTCCGGCGCCTCCTTTTGTTTGTCCCTCACTGCACCACTCAGCCTCCTCCGCCCCGGAAGTGACGTCACCTTCGGGCGCGAACGGGGCCACCAGGGCGTTGCCATCTTTTTGAGGGGAGCTCTCTTCATGCCTGCACCCTCTCCCTGCAGGCACCATGTTGCTTTGGGGCGGAAGTAGCGGAGCCCGGGCTCGGCCCCCTTAAAACGACAGGGACGGCTGTAACCTTCGGCGCCTGGGGACGAAGGGTGAAGCGGCCGAGGCAGGGGTGAGTAGCTGGTGCCGGAGCGTTACTGCCCCGGGGTCAGGTGCCGAGGCGGGAGGGCCTGGAAACCGGTTACAAGGTCGATTGTGCCAGACTACTCGTTGCGTTTGGTGCTTCTGTTATAGCGGAGTGGCTACGCTGAAAGGTTGAACCAGACGGGAGCTGTTGCGCGCGCTACTCTCCGACCCGCACTCGGACGCTGGGACCCGCCAGGCTGGTCCTCTCTGCACCCCCATCCCCCGCCCCACCCCCACCCCCACGATCGTACGGTACCGGTACCGGTGGGGAGAGGGAACCCAAGGCGACTGGGAGAATTCTGGGCAGAGCCGGGGCTGGAACCGGGTGCCGGACTCCAGCTCGACAGCTCTAGGGATCCTAAGTTCTCGGAGTTCCCATATTTATAATAGTAACGGCAAGCACGCCAAAAGAGAATCCATACAACGGAATACTATGCAGCCGCTAAAAAGAAAAATGTTCAATATGCACTAATATGGGACCACTTCCAAGATACCGTAGATGGAAAAGGGAAGGGGCGAAAAGGACAGCGCTGATTGGTGCTACCGTTTGTGTGAAAGAACGCGTGTGGGGGCATGGCAGTCTGCCGGTGTGTGCACCAGCCGGCTGGTGAGATGCACGAGTTGTTAACAGTGGTGGCCTCCGACAGGAGAACCGGGGTCGTGGGTGCCCGGACAAGGGGGAAGAATTTACTACCAAGCGAACAGGTTGGTTAAAAATAAAGTGGGATGCTGCAGATAATAACTGGCTCCCATTTATCTAGCTGACCAGTGCCTGGTTTCAGCTCTCCTGCTGGGAGGTCTTGTATTTCCCCATTATTAGAGGAGGAAACAGTCTCAGAGATTAGGGACCTTAGTAATATCTCATAGCCAGGAAGTGGAAAAGCCGGAATTTGAGCCAGGGAGGATTTTATGCTAATGCCCACCATTCTTCCTCATCCCGCTCCCTCCTGAAAAGCTTTTTTGTTATCAACCATGCAACACTCAGCTTGGGACCTGGCACCCAGCAGGCATCCAGCAGCTATTTATTGGCTGTTTATGGACTGAGCAAGTGGAACAGACAGGAGACAACCAGCAGTGCAAAATGAAGAGAGGCACACATTGGAGGCCAGAACCCTTTCCAGCCTTGAGACTCTGGACCTGGCATGTACTTCCCTGAGCCTCCACGCCCCCTCCTGTAGCACTAACTACAGTCACTGACACTGAGTGCTCCCTCGTGTCCTCCTTTGTGCTTTACAGGCAGACTAGCTCCATTTTACAGGTCAGTAGGTGAAGTACAGAGAAGTAAGAAAGTTGCCCATCACAACATTGTAAATCAACTGTACTTCAATTTAAAAAAAGTTGCCCAAAGGGCGTCCCCACAAGGGTTCACTCCCCCACTTCTGGAGAGGTTGTTGAGCTCCTTGGTCTCTCCCTCAGCCTCCTGGGGTCATCAGCACTAATTCTTTTTTTTTTTTCTTTTTGCTGTATGCGGGCCTCTCACTGTTGTGGCCCTTCCCGTTGCGGAGCACAGGCTCCGGACGCGCAGGCTCAGCGGCCGTGGCTCATGGGCCCAGCCGCTCCGCGGCATGTGGGATCTTCCCGGACAGGGACATGAACCTATGTCCCCTGCATCGGCAGGCGGACTCTCAACCACTGCGCCACCAGGGAAGCCCCAGCACTAATTCTTTGAGATGTCTCAGATGGGCTAGTTGAGCTGCCAGAGGCTGTGGAGCTGATGTCGAACAGGACAGACACACAGTTCCTGTCCTTGGAGTCTGCTCAGGGCAACAGACAACCCAGCAGTTAGCACCTGTGATGAGCACTGTGGTGGGTGAGCAGAAGCTTAGGCCTTGGGAGCACAGAGGAGGTACACCTAGTCCAGCCCCTAGTCCAGCCCGGGTGGAGTCACAGAGGGCTTCTCAAAGGAGGTAACTTTTAATCTGTGACTGAAAGATACATAAGATATCTGGGAGGAGAAATGATGAAGCTGGAGACTGGAGCAGAGACGCCCTCATGCCTGAAGATAACTGACGTGATCAGAGACTATGCAGGTTAGAAATGATCAGATGGCTTCTGCCTGAATTGCTTTTTCCTCCTAGAGAATGTCTCCTCATGGCAACATCTGTGGCTTCCCACCCTCCAGGCCACACTTAACCTTCTGCATCCCCAAAGGGTAGGACTCCCTAATTTCATAATCCAGATGGAGGCAACAAAGGAACACAGGAGAGTTAGCAGTGAGGAAGTCCTTCACACTGGTGCCCCCTCCCCCATTCATTCGGCCCCCAGAGTGGCAGCCCACTTGCTGACATAGAAACTCTGCCCATGTGAACAAAGGTGTGTCAGCACAGGAATGTCCCTCCTGTCTCCCTGGCCATCTGTGCCCACTGGGGTTATCAGGTTGCCTGTGTGCTGGGACATCTAGCTGGGCATGCCCCCCCCCCCGCTTCTGTAGCCAGCAGGCCAAAGTCACTCCACCTGCAGCAAGCGAGGAATCACCGTCGCTCCTACCCTAACAGACCTGGGGCCACATCCCACTCTCAGATGGCACTGCCATCTAGCTGAAATATTTCCCAAACCCTCATCTCACTTCCTCATTCTTGGACAGTGATACAAGCTTTGGATTCACAGCTGGGGTCCTTCTGTGCTTTTCTAAGACTTTCACTTTGGGTAAGTCATTTCTCCACTCTGAGAGTTTCTCCATCTGTAAAACTGATATGACGCTCTCTAATCTTCCTGCCAGGCACTAAATATATATACATATATTGTTTTTTCTTGCATGTGTAAAACTGCCCTAAAGAGTGAGATTCCGATCCTGGATCTGGATCCTGTGCCAGGAGGAAAAAGGAGTGGCTTTGCTACTGTGTATCTAACTTAGGATCCCCACCCGCCAACCCCTCTGGCCCAGAACCTGCAGTCTGGGCTCCAGAAGCCATTTCTCTCTCTTTTGCCAATTCCAAAGCCAAGGGGAACTGTGTCTAAGTCAGTGTACTTGTTGGGGCTCCCCAGATAGGCTGTCACCTCCCTTGGGGCAGAACCGTTGACTTGACAAGCTTTCACCAAACACTCGTCTTGTAGGGACTCTGTGTTTTTAGATCCAAAACAAACAAACAGAAAAATCAGGATTCATTATCTGCAAGAGATTTTGTTGTCCTCTTTGATTAACTAATTTTTATGGAAAGTCTTTTTTTTGTTTGTTTTGCTTCTTTTGTTTCTTGCATTCCTTTTTTTAAAAAATAAATTTATTTATTTTATTTATTTATTTTTGGCTGTATCGGGTCTCCATTGCTGCACGCGGGCTTTCTCTAGTTGCGGCGACAGGAGCTACTCTTCCTTGCGGTGCGCGGGCTTCTCATTGCTGTGGCTTCTTTTGTTGTGGAGCACGGGCTCTAGACGCGTGGGCTTCAGTAGTTGTGGCACACAGGCTCAGTAGTTGTGGCACGCGGGCTCAGTAGTTGTGGCTCTCGGGCACAGAGCGCAGGCTCAGTAGTTGTGGCACACAAGCTTAGGTGCTCCGTGGCATGTGGGATCTTCCCTGAACAGGGCTCGGACCCGTGTCCCCTGCATTGGCAGGCAGATTCTTAACCACTGCGCCACCAGGGAAGCCCTTATGGAAAGTCTTATAGGTTTAAATGTTACTAGCTTATTGTCATTGACAGGTTAAGTAGGCTAGGACCTGTGCTACATGCTTTCTGGGGGTGATTGCATTATTATTGTCCCCACTGCACAGATGAGGAAGCTGACCCTGGTATGGCACGACTAAGATCCTATAGCTAGTGGAGTGGAGCTGGGACCGTTTTATCCAAGTCCAAGTTCCAAATCCAAGCTTTCATCTTCTGTGGTTTTTCATGTAACAGACTGGTCTTGCCTGGGCATGGTACCCCCTCCCAGGCCTCTTCTCCAGAGGTGCCATGGTTTGTGTTTTCTCAGTAACTGGAGAGGGAGGGGGCTTCTGACATTTTGAGCCCAGGTGTGCTAAACATCCTTCTAGGCACTGTGTAAATCTGCCCAGTAAAGAACTGACTCAGCCCAAATACCAAGTGTGCCGCTATTGAGAAGCACTAAAACCAAATATCCTTGGGACTTCCCTGGCCATCCAGTGGTTAAGACTCCACCATTCCACTGCAGGGGGCGCAGATTCAATCCCTGGTCAGGGAACTAAGATCCTACATGCTGTGTGCATGGCCAAAAAATTGAAAAAAAAATTTTTTTTGTTTTTTTTTGTTTTGTTTTTTGGTGGGTTTTTTTTTGCGGTACGCGGGCCTCTCACTGTTGTGGCCTCTCCCGTTGCGGAGCACAGGCTCCGGACATGCAGGCTCAGCAGCCATGGCTCACAGGCCTAGCCGCTCCGCGGCATGATGGGATCTTCCTGGACCGGAGCACGAACCCGTGTCCCCTGCATCGGCAGGTGGACTCTCAACCACTGCGCCACCAGGGAAGCCCGAAAAAACTTTTTTTTTAATAAATAAAACCAAATATCCTTACTGCACAGAATTGGCTTAGGTGATGTAGGGCTAGGCTGCAAAGACAAAATCACCTTGCCTGTCCTTGCAAGCTGCCGCCATGCAGGGTGGAAGCTGGAAAAGACGTGGCTCCTGTCCCCAGGGACTGATGTGCTCCTGAGCTGATAGAGGCAGCAGCACCCACCTCCTGAAAGAAGGATTTGGGGGGGAAGAGTTTAGACTTTGGAAATAGACGAACCAGAGTTTGAATCCCGGCTCAGCCTCTCTCAGCTGAGTAAGCTTTGTTCATTCTCCTCTTGAACAAAATAGGGACGATGATGCCTTCCTATAGGCTGCTGTGAAGATGAGAGTTTAGCACAGGGGGGCAGGTGCATAGTAGGTGCTCTGAGTTCAGAGGAAGGCCCAGGCTGACCCAGAAGGCTTCAGAGAGGAGGCGGAGCTGGGGTTCAGCCCTGCCAGGGGGATCAGATTAAAGGGCATGTCAGGCAGGGCACAGCTTGAGCAAAGATGGGCAACGTCTGTTCAAGAGCAAAGGATTCGTATGTCTGGAAGAGGAGAGAACATGGAAGCTGCAGAGTCTGGATTCAGGCCAGCTCCAAAGGCCAGGCTAGGGAGGCTTTGGACTTTATCCAGTCTCAACGCAGGCTGTACCCAGCGGGAGGTGTAGCTGACATCAGCCGCCAGAGTATTGGTCACTGAGGCGTGTTCCGAGGGGTCACCCACCTGCTGTTCACTAGTCGTGGTGCCTTCTGGCTGCGAAGGTGGCCAATAGCTGCCCGGATTGATGGAGGCGTGTGTTAGGCGGGGCACTGACCGCTGGGCGCCAGCCCCTTGCCTGGCAGCAAGGAAACCTGTGACCTTAGATGCCTGGGAGGCTGCACAGGAAGTTGTCCTAAAGGTCACCTGGTGCATCTCTGCTCCCTTCTCCAGGCAGGGTTGGCCTCCCGAGAGCTGCCTGCATTGCAGCACTTCTCAGACTAAATTTTAGTAATAACGATAACAATGATGACATTTGTGGAACACTGACTCCTTGCCCAGCACCAGGCTAAGTGGTTTTCACGTGTTATCTCATTGACTTCTCACTGCAACCCATGGGGCAGGAACTATCATTATTCTCACTTCAAAAATGATTCTCAGAAAGGGTTAGTAATTCTCCAAAAGTCACACAGCTAGTAAATGACTTCAGTCCACAGTCTGATTCCAGAACTTCGCAGCCTCATTAAAAAAACAAAACAAAACAAAACAAAAACTGCATGGAAGTTTATAAGACCCCCCCCAAGCCAGTCCCAGGGAGAGCCACTGTTATATGCACAAACATATACAGTATATAATCAGGCAGTACTTGCTTTGTATGAGTTTCAGATACCACGGTTTAGTTAAACAACACCAGTCCCTCAATAACACTGTTCAGATTTCAGTTGCCATGTTATGTTAACTGTGAGTAATTGCATTAAGTATGGACTTTGCTGCTAGCTCTTCCATCCACAAATCGCTGTGGAAATGACAGATGCATAATGGCCAGTGACCAGTTACACCTCTTCTTTCAAAGCCTGTTGTTGATTGGTCACCATGCGTGTTATTCGGTTCCTACACAGACAGCAAAGCATGTCCTTGTGTTGCCTCCCGTCTCCCTGTGATAAACCCATGTGACATTTTATAAAAATGTAGCAGCAAAAGAGGGAATTGGCCAACACACATGAAAGTGCAGCACAGAAATGCAGAGTGATAACACTGAAAGGGCAATTTGAACTGAAGATAAATGGAGTGATTTAAAAAATAGCTGGCTCTGGGAATGTTGACACCACAGCTATTTGCTATTCCAGAAACTCTAGGTATGCAGCCAGGGAAACTTGGTGAAGGTACACCTATCGACATATGAATGGGAGTGGTTCTGACAAAAAGGATGAAGTTGTCCTGAGGAAGTGATGCCAGCAAAAACATCACATTAAAGGAACTGCCAGATATATTTCATGACATTGAAAGTACAAAGGATAAAATGTTTTAAGTTGATCTAAACTTAGAAAGGAGTATGATGACTCACCAATGCATAGAAAAGATGCTCTTTCTGTATCTCAAGTTACACTACAGGAAGAAGGCAAGCACTGTTCAAACTACTCTTGATAATTTTCCCCAGATTTATTGAGGCATAATTGACAGATAAAACTGTAATATATTTAAAATGTACAATGTGATGATTTGATATATGTATACATTGTGAAATGATTCCCACAATCAAGTTAATTGATACATCCATTACCTCACATAGTTACCCTTTTTTTAGGGAGAAGATCTGCTCTCTCAGCAAATTTCAATTATACAATACAGTATTATCTACTATAGTCACCAGTTAGATCCTCAGATTCATTCATCTTATAACTGAAAGTTTGTACCCTTTTATCAACCCCTCCCTATTTTCCCCCATCCCCAAGCACCTGGCAACCATTATTATACACTCTGTTTCTGTATAAGTGATACCATGCAGTATTTGTCTTTTTTCTTTCTGGCTTATTTCATTTAGCATAATGTATTCCAGTTTCATCCATGTCATCACAAATGGCAGGATTTCCTTCTTTTTAAAGACTGAATAATACTCCATTGTATATACATAAATACCACACTTTCTTTATCCATCTAACCATCAACAGACCCTTAGGTTGTTTCCAAATGTTAACTCTCATGAATAATGCAATAATGCAATAATGCAATGAACATGGGAGTATAGGTATCTTTTGAGACAGGGTTTTCGCTTCCTTTGGATGTATACCCAGAAGTGGGATTGCTGGATCGTCCTTGATACATTTTGATAAAGAAAGAAAACTCTTGAATTCCAATGTTTTTAATTTAAATTACACTAGTAATTTAATAAGTATTAAATTTATTACTAGTTTTACTACCTTTTCATTTGTCTCTACATGTGTAACAGACCATCAAGAGTTTTTAATGCTTCAACAACAACTTTGAAAGGTCACAGAACAATCATAATTTTTCCCATTAATTAAGTTCTCTTTGCATGATTTCAGCTTGCATGGTCATTTTCACAGTCCCACAGTACAGTGGGAAGTGAGGACTGTGTATGTGTATGCATGTACCACCACATATGTATCTATCGGTATAATTTTAAAATGCAAATGGAGTATATTGTCTTCAACCTGCCTTTTTTTCCTACCATACGTTTTTAAAATTGAGGTAAAATGCACATAACATACAATTAACCATTTAAAGTGTTCAGGTCAGTGGCATTTAGTATATTCACAGTGTTGTGCAACCACCCCTTCCCTCTAGTTTCAAAATGTTTTCATTATCTCAGAAAAACACCCATTGAATAATCACTCCACATTTCCCCCTCCCAGGCCCTAGTAACTTCTAATCTGCTTTCTCTATAGATTTGCCTATTCTGGATATATCCTATAAAAGTAATCATACAATAGGTGACCTTTTGTGCTTGACTTCTTAGGATAATGTTTTCGAAGTTCATTCAAGTTGTATTGTACCATGTATCAATATGTCTGTTGTTCCTTTTTAAGGTTAAATAATATTCCATTGTATGAATATACCCTAATTTACCCATTCTTCTGTTGAAGGACATTTGGGTTGTTTCCACGTTTTGACTATTATGAATAACGCTGGTATTAACATTCATGTACAAGTTTCTGTGTGGACATATGTTTTTATTTTTTTCCGGTATATACCTAGGAGTGGAATTGCTGGGTCATAAGGTAATTCTATGTTTGGACTTCATAAAAATGTAAAACTTTTGTGCATCAAAGGACACTATCAAGAATGTGATCAAGGTCATTGTTTCATTTTGAGTTAATTTTTGTAGATGGAGTGAGATAGAGGTCCAACTTTATTCTTTTGCGAGGGGCTATCCAGTTGTCCTAGCACCATTTGTTTTGTTTTGTTTTTTAAAGATTTTTTTTTGATGTTTACCATTTTTAAATTCTTTATTGAATTTGTTACAGTTTGCTTCTGTTTGGTTTTTTGGCCGCGAGGCATGTGGGATCTTAGCTCCCCGACCAGGGATCGAACCCATACCTCCTGTATTGGAATGTGAAGTCTTAACCACTGGACTGCCAGGGAAGTCCCCCTACCACCATTTGTTGCAGAGGTTATGTTTCCCCCATTGAATGGTCTTGGCATCCTTGTCAAAAATCAATTGGCCATAGATGTTTGGGCTTATTTCTGGGCTCTCAGTTCTGTTGCATTGGTCTGTATTTCTATCCTTATGCCAGTACCACACTGTTTTGATTACTGTAGCTTTGTAGTAAGTTTTGAAATCAACACGCATTTTTCATGTAACCTGAATATCTTTTCATGTCAGAATGCTAGGGGTGATCTCATTCCTTTTGATGGCTGCACAATATTCCATTGTATGGATAAATCATAACAAATTGAACCAGCCTCCAACTGATGGACATCAGATTGTCTCCAAGTTTTTCTCTCTCACACACAATGCTGCACAAATCATCCAGGTGGATACCTCTTTATGTATATGTATGAATATTCCTGTAAGATACTTCTAGAAGATGAAGTGTTAAGTCAAAGAGTAATATAAGTCACTATTATTAAGTTGCCCTCCAAAAGTTATACCAATGACTTTTAGTGCACCATAGTGTTCACTTGGTGGATCTTAATCTTCTTATTCTCTGCCTGAGAGGCAGAAAATAGTGTTTCACTTTAGTTTGCATTTTGTTAATTATGACAAGATTCAGCATCTTTTCAAGTTTATTGGCTATTTTCTTTTTTGTGTGAATTTATATCTTTTGCACACTTTTTTTTTCCTATTGAGATGTTGGGCTTTTGTTATTGATTTATAAGAATCCTTTGCATATTAAGGCTCACACTATATTAGAATGGTCTGGTTACTTGTTTGTCTCCTTCATTCTGTGTGCACACCTTGAAGGAAAGGAAGGTATCCTATTCACCCTTGTGTGCCTGGCGGCTAGCCTAGGGCATAGCACATAACAGAAGTTCGATAAATATTTGCTGAAGCGATAAAAAGTTGTGCACCTAAGTCCCTGATCCAGATGTTGACAGTAAAAAGATGAACAGAGGAGAGTCCTTGTTCTAATGGAGCTCACAGTCTGGTTGGAGAGTAGACATTAATTCTCTCATTCAACAAAAGTTTATTGAGCAGCTTCCTCTGGGCCATGTGCATAATGTCCTAAGCAGCCTGCTAGGATGAGAAAAATGCCAGGACTGTGACTCAGGTGACCTGGTCCTACTGGAATCTGGGCTGGTGAGTTCCCCTCCCTGGTCATCAGTATCCCCATCCGTAAAATGTGAGTGACTGGACCAAATTCTCTCATTTCCCCTTGAACACCTATCAGTCTGTGCTTCTTTGGCTCTTTCTGGAAGTAGGAGTCAGTGGCCTAAGGGGCCGTCATGTCACTGCTCAGAGCCTCCCCTTGCTCCACAGTGGCAGTGAATACAGGCTTTGAAGTCAGTGTCCTGAGGTCAAATTCCGGCTCTGCTACATGCTAGCTGTGGCCTTGGATGTGTGACTTAGCCTCTTGATGGAACCTTTCTGGTGGAATTAAAAGTGATGGACCCTGTGTGGAGAAAAGGGAACCCTCTTGCACTGTTGGTGAGAATGTAAATTGATACAGCTACTATGGAGAACAGTATGGAGGTTCCTTAAAAAACTAAAAATAGAACTACCATATGACCCAGCAATCCCACTACGGGGCATATACCCAGAGGAAACCATAATTCAAAAAGACACATGCACCCCAGTGTTCATTGCAGCACTATTTACAATAGCCAGGTCATGGAAGCAACCGAAATGCCCATCGACAAACGAATGGATATACGAATGGATATATATAACAATGGAATACCACTCAGCCATAAAAAGCAACGAAATAGGGTCATTTGTTGAGACGTGGATGGATCTAGAGACTGTCATACAGAGTGAAGTAAGTCAGAAAGAGAAAAACAAATATCGTATATTAACGCATATATGTGGAACCTAGAAAAATGGTATAGATGAACCGGTTTGCAGGGCAGAAATTGAGACACAGATGTAGAGAACAAACGTATGGACACTAAGCGGGGAAAGCCGCGGGGGGGTGGGGATGGTGGTGTGATGAATTGGGAGATTGGGATTGACATGTATACACTGATGTATAAAATTGATGACTAATGACTAATAAAAATAAATAAAATTCATAAATAAATAAAGTGATGGACCCTGTGAGGTGCTCGGCAGGCAGCCTGGCACAGAGAAAGTGTGCAGTAAATAAAAGGCCATTGTCCTTACCCTTAGCATAGACTTCAGGGCTACAGAGGAGTTGTCCAGGGAAGACCTGCCTCCTGGAAGATGAGAGATGAGGCACATGGGGAGTTGGAGATGGGTGTGGCCTGGGAAAGGCTGCCCTTGAATGAGTTGAATGGGTCCCCGGTGAGAGCCCCCAGGTGCTTATGAATGAGTTCCTGTGGAGGTCTCTAGGTCAGCCCAGTCAGTGGGAGAACTCTGGACTGGGAGGCCAGCAGTCCTGCCTCGAGGTGGGCCTGGACCAGCAAGCTCCCCACGGTGGACCTCTTCTATGAAGTGAGGCCACAGCCCCCTCTTGAGGCACGAAAGTTGTCCTGTGGCCTAATGTGTGGATCCCCAGGGCCAGCTAGCTGGAAGTCTAGACAGGGCTGGCTTTTCATGCCCCCTGCTGGCAGCTTCAGGAACAACAAGCACCCACTTCCCCTCCTGCCTTGACATCAGGCAGTGTTGCTGGTGAGGGCAGCCCACGTGGCCACCTGTGCCCTTCCTGCCCTCGGTTCAGGCCCCCAGTGGCTTCTCCCTCCCCTTCAAGTTCCTGGAAACTGTCCCCACGACGCCCACATGCTCACAAACACAGAGATGTGGACAAGTGCTCAAGGGCAAACACTTTTTTTTTAAATTGATTTTTATTGGAGCATAGTTACTTTACAATGTTGTATTAGTTTCCGCTGTACAGCAAAGTGAATCAGTTATACGTATACATATATCCCCTCTTTTTTAGATTTCCTTCCCATTTAGGTCACCACAGAGCACTGAGTAGAGTTCCCTGTGCTATACAGTAAGTTCTCATTAGTTATCTATTTTATACATAGTAGTGTATATATGTCAGTCCCAATCTCCCAGTTCATCCCACCCCCCCATCCCTCAAACACTTTTATTTGCACATGACATCACAACCACACACAGATATACCCATGTTCAAAGTCACATTAAAACTTTCAGGGACCCTATTCACTTTTACTTCATGGACCCCTTTCTCCATTAAAAAAAAATAATAAAAGTTATATTTTACAAAAACAATTATATTTTACAACTATGTTGGTGTAAATAACAGATATCATCCAGGCTGGATTCATTATTATACAATTCATTGTTATTATATTCTCTTTATTTCTTATTTTAAAATAAATTAAAATGAAAACATTTTCATAGGCTCCTGAAACTATCACAGGCCCTCAGCACTAAGCCTCCTGAGGAGATCTGATGGAGAAGTCAGCCCCACCAGTGAGCATGTGTGAATTCACACACATCTAGCTCCAAAAAGTGCCCACTCTATTATTAATATCTGTCACTGGGGCTTCCCTGGTGGTCCAATAACCAGGTTAAGAATCCACACTTCCACTGCAGGGGGCACAGTTTCGATCCCTGGTTGGGAAACTAGGATCCCGCAAGCTGTGTGGTGTGGCCAAAACAAACATAGTAAAACCTGTCATTTACGGTCACCCTTTATGTGCCAGGCACTAAGTGAAGTGCTTTCCATGAATTATCTCTTTTTTAAATATTTATTTATTTTATTTTTATTTATTTGGCTGTGCCAGATCTTCATTGCGGCACACGGGATTTCGTTGTGGTGTGCGGGATCTTTTAGTTGTGGCATGTGGGATCTTTAGTTGCGGCATGTGGGATCTAGTTCCCTAACTAGGGATCGAACCTGGGTCCCCTGCATTGGGAGCATGGAGTCTTAACTGCTGGACCACCAGAGAAGTCCCTCCATGAATTATCTTATTTTTATTTATTTTATAGACAGGGAAACTGACATTCAGAGAGGAGAAGTGATTTGCCCTGGGTCACACAGCCAAGGTCTGCGTGACCCCAAAGCCTGTGTTCTAGTCCTCTCCTCAGGGGTCTGCTTGGTGCCTGATCCCAGGGGAGCACCAAATGTTTGGCAGGACAAATCTGCCCCACAGAGGGTGCAGTGTAATGCTCACTCCCGTGCCCACAGACTCACCCGGACACACACACCGCCCCCTGCCCTGGCAGTGCTCTGCAGTGAAAGCCCCAACCTGGTTTCCAGCCCCAGCCCCGAGGCAGCGAGACTGGTTAAGCGTATCCTCATCCAGCACAGGCTCTCCTCTCCCTCCATGGAGCCAGGTGTCCCAGGCCACCTCCAGCCCCAAGGTACCACCTTTCCTGAGAGCTGGCAGTGAGGGTGAAGGGCTGAGATTGGGGCAGAGGAGAGGAAAGGGCCACAAGCTGGGATATTTTCCCATGTGAGTTTCTGCCATTTACTGGGTATCCAGGGATGCAGACCCTCCCCCGACCTTCAGGAGCTCCATTTGAGTGTTTGTTATTATTTTTTCATTATTATGAATTTCCTTGCTTATTAATGGAGGTGAAAATAGCACCTGCTTTCCAGGACTGTTGAAAAGGTCCAATGACATGAGTACAGTCTTTATTGCAGTGCCTGGTGCCAAGTGAGCAAATTAGAGCTGGTTGTGTTAATATTATTCCTACCTCTGTAATCCGGTGAGATGATGAAAGCATGATTTAGGGCAGAGGAGGTGTAGCCACCTTAGGAGAAAGGACAGAAATGATAGACATGGAGTGATGTGGGCGACCGTGTCAGAGAGAGGATCAGCCTACCAGGCACCCACAGATTTTGAACCAAGTGGTCAGGAGATGGTCAAGGGGGGTCCCATAGGATTAAGCCCATCTGGAGGAGTCAGCAGGACATCAGGCACAGGACGGGAGCAGCAGCTCTACATTTGGCCGATCTGAGGGGACCACCCATCCCCGTTTGCTCAGGATGGTCCTGGTTTTAGCACTGAAAGTTCTGCATCCCGAGAAACACCTCAATCCCAGGCAAGCAGGATGGTTGGTCCCCCTAGAACACGCAGTGGTCACAAGGCGCCCACTATAACCAGCACTGGGCTCAGACCCAGCCATGGGCCTCTTGTCCTCTGGCTGAGGGAAGCTGAAGCATGCCGACAACCACCCCCTGGCATGACACATGGTGGAATGCCCCTCCTCAGATAATAATCACACTGCCCTTTGTTGCTCCAAGCTCTGGTTCTGGATCCACAGGGATCAGGGAGTACCTCCGGTTTCCAGGGAGTACTCTCGATTCTGAGAAATTAGAGGGTGAACTCTGGCCGGACTGACTTCCCAGCTCCTGGAATCTCACAGTTCTGTTCCACGGGCCTTTGCACCACCTGGCACCCTTTTCCCTCCTTTGGGACTCAGCTGGAAGGCCACATCCTCCAAGGAGCCCTCCCTAACTCCTGCATGCGGCGGGGGGGGCGGGGGGGGGGGGGCTGTGTCCCCAGCGCCCCCTAGTGTCCCACTGTATGTTTCCTGGTCGTCCGCAGCAAAGTACCACAAACTGGGCGGTTTAAACAACAGAAATTTATTCTCTCACAGTTCTGGAGACCAGAAGTCCAAAATCAAGGTGTCATTGGGGCCATGCTTTCTCTGAAGGCTCCAGAGGAGAATCTGGCCCACGCTTTTCTCTTAGCTTCGGTGCTGCCAGCAGCCCTTGGTGTTCCTTGACTTGTAGGTGCTCTACTCTAATCTCTGCCGTCATCTTCACATGACCTTCTCCCTGTATGTCTGTGTCTCTTCTCCTCTTCTTATAAGGACACAAATTATATTGGATTAAGGTCCGCTCTTATCCAGTATGACCTTGTCTTAAATTGATTACATCTTCAAAGATCTCATTTCCAAATAAGGCCATATTCACAGGTACCAGAGGTTAGGACTTGGACATATCCTTTTGGAGGACACAATTCGAGCCATAACACACATTTTTGCACTTGTCAGGAAATACTTGCTGGATAATGAAGGAGACAGTGTTTGTGGGCATCTCTCACCAGGCCTGGTCCACACTGTAGTCTCAGCGCTATGCCAGGGCCTGGCCAGAGAACATGCTTGGCAGAAGCTGAGGATGGAGTGAGGAACAGAGGAGGAATTGCCCCACCTTTGGACAGATGGCTAGTTTTCAGGGCTCTGAGATGCTTTGAAGGACCTTAGAGGAAGAGGCTAGGTTAGGAGGGGTTTAGAAGGGACTAGGCTAGGGAGTTGCCTAGTTTAGGCCAGACATTTCTTATAAGCAGGTGCCAACAGCTCTCTACTTCCTAGAATCTTCTAGTGTGGACAAGCCTGAGCATTTACATATTAAAATATCCATTACTGGTTTATAAATTACTCTCCTTTTATTTCCCCTCTCTAATAAAATTCGAGCGTTGTACTGATAGTTATGAAATGGTGTGAACAGGTAGGTTATATTGGACTTCCGGTTTCCAGTCCTGCACATAAGGAGCTTAGAAGTAGTTATTCTGTCCTTATGAATAAAAAGCTGAGCAAAGTGAAATATCAACACCTCTCCTTAGATCCATCGGAAAAATGAGGCCACAGGGCAAACCGCTGCCGCCTGTGTGTGTACGTGTTGTCTAAGGCTGCTTTCCCACTACAGCAGCAGACTTGAGAAGCTGCAACAGACTGTCTGTCCTGTCAAGCCTAAAATATTTGCACTGGCCCAATGCAGAAAACGTTTGCTGGCACTGCTATAGGATAAGGAGAGTGAATAAGGAGAACAACTAACAGACAGGAATGGTGAGTGTGGCTAGGGGACAGCAAGCGAAACGGACAGTGGCAGGATATCCCCGGCACAGGAGGCCTCACGTCTGATTTAATACGGCCTCATGGTACATGGTAAAGACTTTGGATTTTATTCTTAGTATGAGGATTTAGAAAAAGAAAAGCAGAATCTGGAATCCAGGAGCTGTCTGGCACCTACAGATTTGGTCTTGTGTTGCACCTGAACAATTTCGCGGAACATCGACATCAGACAAAGCCATTCTGTGACCTTGAGGAATCAAGACAAAAACAAGACCCCTGGGGCTTCCCTGGTGGCGCAGTGGTTGGGAGTCCGCCTGCCAATGCAGGGGACGCGGGTTCGTGCCCCGGTCCAGGAGGATCCCGCATGCCGCGGAGCAGCTGGGCCTGTGAGCCATGGCCGCTGGGCCTACGCGTCCGGAGCCTGTGCTCCGCAGTGGGAGAGGCCACAACAGTGAGGGGCCACGTACCAAAAAAAAAAAAAAAAAACAAGACTCCTCCATAATCATGTCTAAACACAGACAAACCCAAATATTATTGAAGCCACACAACACGAAGCACACCCCTCTCCTGGCTAATCCGAGGGACTGCAGCTTCCTTACCAATGATAACTAGTCTCACTCTAGCCTGCCCTCCCTATAAATAAAATTATTGAGATCTCCAACCATAAAATTATCCCTGCTTCTGAAAGCACCAATCCAGAGCAAAGTCCCGCTCCTTGGGCCCTCACCCAAATCACCCCACCAAAGTCCAAATCCTAAACTAGTTCTTTTTTTTTTCTTTTGAGGAGCGAATTGTTTGTTTTAAATTTTTATTGGCATACAGTTGACTTACAATGTTGTGTTAGTTTCTGCTGTGCAGCAAAGTGAATCAGTTATACATATACATATGTATCCACTCATTTTTAGATTCTTTTCCCATATAGGTCCTATAATAAGTTCTAAGACCCTTTCACTGAGACACTCCATGGTTCCCTGGTGTGCATTTTCCCTTACTGGACAACCAGGGAAGTCCCTATACATTCTTTTTTTAATATTCCTTTCCATTATGGTTTATCCCAGGAGATTGGATATAGTTCCCTGTGCTATACAGTAGGACCTTGTTTATCCATCCTAAATGTAATAGTTTGCATCTACCAATCCCAAACTCCCAGTCCATCCCTCTCCCTATCCCCTCCCCCTTGGCAACCGCAAGTCTGATTTCTATGTCCGTGAGTCTGTTTCTGTTTCACAGGCAGGTTCATTTGTGCCATATTTTAGATTGCACGTATAAGTGACATCATATGGTATTTGTCTTTCTCTTTCTGACTTACTTCACTTGTATTGCAATATGATAATGTCTGGTTACATCCATGTTGCTGCAAATGGCATTATTTCATTCTTTTTTATGGCCGAGTAGTGTCTCTTTAGTCTTTTAATCTAGAACAGTCCCCCTCACACCCAGACACCCACTTCTTTTTTAGGGCTGTATTCTGACCCCCTTGGAGGAGAGAGAGAAGGAAAGAAGGAAGGAAGAAAAGGAGGGAGGGAGGAAGGAAGGAAAAGTCTCAGATGCAGTGCAGTTCTCAGAGAGTTCCAGGAAAGCCAGTGGGAGTCCTTGAGAGGGCCACATCTCCCGGCAACAGCTTGCCTCACTGTCCTTTGGGCACTGGCTGGGAGCAGCCCTTGGAAGCATGGCCTCTGTGCTAAGGATGGGGATGGATTTCTGAGCACAGCCGTCCCCTCTGCCACTTAGGCTCCTGGCAGTGCAGAGACACATCCCCATGGCCACTACCAGGGCACTGACTTTTTTTTAAACCTTGGAAATTTTAAAAAATAGCTTTATTGAAATATAACACACGTACCATTCAACCTTAAAGTGTACCATTCAGTGGTTTTTTGTATATTCACACTTGTGAAACCATGATCACAATCTAATTTTAGAACATTTTCATCACAGCAAAAAGACACCCGTACCGGGACTTCCCTGGTGGTCCAGTGGTAGAGAGTCCGCCTTCCAATGCAGGGGACGCAGGTTCGATCCCTGGTCAGGGAACTAAGATCCCACATGCCATGGGGCAACTAAGCCTGTGCCCCACAACTACCGAGCTCTCATGCCTCAACTAGAGCCCACATGCCGCCAACAACAGAGCCCATGTGCCCTGGAGCCTGCGCGCCACAACTAGAGAAGAGAAAACCCGCACACTGCATCTAAGACCTGACGCAGCCATAAATAAATAAATAAATAAATCTTAAAAAAATAAAAGACACCCGTACCCATTAGCAGTCGTTCCCCACGCTCACCTCCCATGCCACTCCCAGCCCAAGGCAAACACTAATCTACTCTCTGTCTCTCTAGATTTGCCTGTTGCATATCAATGGAATCGCAACAATTTGTGGCCTTTGGTAATGGGCTCCTTTTACTTAGCATAACGTTTCAAGGTTCATCCATGTTGTAGCGTGATTCAGTGCTTCATTCCCTCTTATTGTCAAATGACATTGTTAAATCATATGGATTTACCACATTTTGTTCATCAGTTGGTGGAGATTTAGGTTTGTTTCCACTTTTTTGACTCTTAGGAGTAATGCTGCTTATGAATATTCATGTACAGGATTTTATGTGGACATATTTTTTTTCATTTCTCTTGGGTGTATACCTAGGAACAGAATTGCTGGATCATATAGTAACTCTATGTTTAACATTTTGAGGAACTTCTAGATGGTTTTCCACAGCAGCTGCACCATTTTACATTCCCAGAAGCAATATACAAGGGTTCCAATTTCTCACCATCCTCGAAACACTTGTCATTATCTGTCTTATTTGTTATAGCCATTCTAGTGGATATGAAGTGGTATCTTAATGTGGCATTTACCTAATGACTAATGATGTTGAACATCTTTTCATGTGCTTACTAGCCATTTATATCTCTGGAGAGATTCAGATTTATGATTTGCAGATATTTTCTCCCATACTGTGGGTTTTCTTTTCACTTTCTTAACGGTATCCTTTGAGACACAAAAATGTCTAATTTTTTTTTTTTTTTTTTTGCGGTACGCGGGCCTCTCACTGTTGTGGCTTCTCCCATTGCGGAGCACAGGCTCTGGACGCGCAGGCTCAGTGGCCGTGGCTCATGGGCCCAGCCGCTCCGTGACATGTGGGATCTTCCCGGACTAGGGCACGAACCTGTGTCCCCTGCATCGGCAGGCGGACGCTCAACCACTGCGCCACCTGGGAAGCCCCAAGGCATTCACTTTTTTATTTATGTCTGTTGAGTTTCTTTTAATCTATAACGCTCCAGGCTTTTTTTTTTTTTGGCTGCGTTATGTCTTTGTTGCTGCGCAGGGGCTTTCTCTAGTTGTGGTGAGCAGGGGCTACTCTTTGTTGCAGTGCATGGGTTTCTCCTTGCAGTGGCTTCTCTTGTTGCAGAGCACGGGCTCTAGGTGCACGGGCTTCAGTAGTTGTGGCACTCGGGCTCAATAGTTGTGGCCCGCAGGCTCTAGAGTGCAGGCTCAGTAGTTGCGCTGCATGGGCTTAATTGCTCCACAGCATATGGGATCTTCCCAGACCAAGGATCAAACCCGTGTCCCCTGCATTGGCAGGTGGATTCTTAACCACTGTGCCACCAGGGAAGCCCCAGGCTTTTTTTTCCTCTTGCATTTTATTTGTTGAAGAAACAGGGTCATTTGTTCTGTAGAGTTTCCATCAGTCTGAATTTGTTAATTGCATCTCCGGTGTAATTTAACATTTTCTTCTGTCCCTTGTATCTTAGTAATCCAGAGGCATGATCTGCTTTAGATTTGGTTTTAGCACAGCAATAATTTGCAGGTGATATGTGTGTTTCCAGAGTCAGAACGTGTAAGGTTGACTCTGTCTGCAATGTTAGGGGCCATCCATAATCTTCAATTGGATTTTTTTTTTTTTTTTTTTTGGCTGCCACGTGGTATGCAGCATCTTAGTTCCCCAACCAGGGATCAAACTCTTACACTCTGTATTGGGAGCGCAGAGTCTCAACCACTGGACCACCAGGGAAGTCCCTGGATCTTTTTTATTTGGCTGTGTTGGGTCTTCATTGCTGCACGCGGGCTTTCTCTAGTTGCGGCGAGCAGAGGCTACTCTTCATGGCAGTGTGCGGGCTTCTCATTGCAGCGGCACACGGGATCTTCCCGGACCAGGGCTCAAACCCGTGTCCCCTGCATTGGCAGGTGGATTCTTAACCAGTGTGCCACCAGGGAAGTCCCTGGATCTTTTTTTAATTAGAGGTGATTTACATTTTGAAAGGGTCACTCTGGTTGCTGGGGGGGAAGGGGTCCCAGGGTTTCAAGGACTGAAGGATAGCCATGCAACAAAGCACTTGCTGCCATGCCTGGCACACAGGGACTACTCAATAAATATTAGCACTTACTGTTGTTGTTGTTATTAGAGCTGTGGGGGGGGGGGCACCCAAATCCTGAGCTCAGAGCCATTTTCTGGCCAGGGCATTCTCCTCTCTTCTCCTCTGCCCTTGGAGGAGACGTCGTCAGTGCCCCATGGCTCTGGGAGGCATGTTCAGGAATGCGGCGGCCATCTATTTGCACCTGGTGGGGCCCTTCCGGGGAAAGAAGTCTGGAGCTTCGCTCGCCCGGTGTTTGCATCAGACTGTAAGTGCTCTAGCCCCTCGTGCTCTGCTGCTTGCGTGCCCCAGGGGTCCTGGGATCTGGCTTGGTTCCGGCTTCAAAGCTGTGCATGAGCCTCCTCTTTCAGGAGGCCTTCTCTGACTGCAGCCTGGATGTGGGCCTCTCCCTTGCCCTTGCTTCTAATCTAGAACTTGTAGCTATGCATCTGAATGGTCTCCTTGGAGCTGCTGCCTCCCCGTCACCCCGTGTGCCCAGCCCAGTGTTTGGTACACAGTAGGTGCTTCATAAATGTTGGCTGAATAAATACATTATGCATAAGCTCAAGAACAGGCACTGGTTCCTCACTTATCCAAGTAGTGTGTGACATACTCAAAGGTCACTCCATTGAGCACCCCAAGGTTCTAGAGTCCCCCCTTTTTTATCTTCTTCCTGAACTCATTCAACTCCATCCACCCCCTTTGCTCTCTCTCTGTGCCCCTCCACCCCTCTACTCCTTCGCCCACCCCAGCCCTCCGCAAACTCCCTCACTCCAACCTCTACCCACCTACCCCCACTGCCCCGACTCATCGTCACTTTATTTTTTTAAGTATGATGCGTACCCGATTCAAACGTAATTCCTTATATCATTGAACCTATAATGCCATCAATATTAAGATGCACTGTTATTTTATGGACTAGTAAGTGGGGAAATTGCCAGTTAAACTCGTGCTATAGATTCTAAGACACATCTGAAAGTGCAATGTGCAAACAATACGCATATCAGAGTCAGTCAAACATGGTATGCTCTCCATACAAGAAGCTTAGAAACAGAGAAGAGCGCACTTAGGATTAAATCACCTGTAATTCCACCACTCAGAGAGAACCTTTCTTAACATTTGGTATGTTTCCTTCTAAATTTTTTTCTATTCACATATGGTCATAAAAATATATATATACATACAAATATATATTAGGGTATATTTTAAAAAATATAATCATCCCGTACATGCTATTTTGTAGCCTGTTTTATTGATATTGGTATATCATATTTACAAACATTCCTCTAAAATGTAATTTTCTCCCACATTTTTTAATCATAAAAATAAAACCTTTATTTTAGAAAATTTGGAAAATACGAAAATTATAAGGAAGAGAAGAAAAATATCTGTCAACTAACCAACTAAAGATAATCACTGCTGACTAACATTTGGGTGATAACATGATTTTCCCTGGCAGGGATCACGCTCTCATTTTTAACTATTTTGACATGTTCTGAGTGCCAGGCCTGGTGAGAGGTGTCAGGGACAGGGCTGCCAATGTTAGCAAAGCACCTACTAGGTGTCAGCCCCATGCTGGGCTCTCTGCAAATCATTCCCATCAGCAAGACTCCCAGGTGATGGAAAAGCCTGGCCTGTATACAGACGGTCCCCATGCCCTTATCCAGGGCAGGGGCCAGACACTAGGAGCGCTGCTGTTGCCACCACCCTGACCAGGGTCCTGTCCAGCTCCTCCTCCAACCTTGGGGAAGTCCCTGAATCTCTTTGAGCTTCAGTGTCCTCATCTTTACATGGGGATTATCCTGGTCCCTCTGATAGACGTGCTGTGGGGACTAAGCCTATGAGGAACAGTGGGGGCTCACTGTTAGATACAGCTGTGGCCCCACCACCTGCCGGCCATCTGAGACTCCAAGCCACAGGACCAGGAGGCTGGGAGGGACCACAGAGCCTATGCCCCTATTATACTGATGGAGAGACTGAGGCCAGGGGAGCTAAAGCACCTGTGCAATGTCACCCAGCCAAGGCGGGCTTAGGACCTGAGTTTGGTGGTTCTCAGGCCTGGCCAGTGTCTGCACACCTGCGGGTGAGGGGGAAGCTGGCCTGGAAGGAACATAGGGAAGGGGAGGGGAGGTCCCCTGAGCCCCCTAGGACCGAGCAAGTGTCCTCTTTGCCTGAGTCAGAACGTGGCCTCGTCTCAAACAGCCCTGAGTCTGAGTGTATCTGTTGTATGACCTTGAACACATCCCTCTCCCCGCTCTCCCTCCTCCATCTTCTTATCTGTAAAACGGGACCAGCCAGGTGGTCCTGAGAAGTCAAAGGAAGAGCTTAGCGAGAAGCTGCTGTAGTCACTGTCACCACGATCCTTCCCGTGCTCTGCTCTCCCCCTTCCTCCTGCCCCTCCTCCTCGGCCCCAGCCCCTCCTGGGTCAAACTTTAGCTTGATGGAATCCAGGCTGTGTGCCAGGACACGTGGACCCTGGGCTGGCAGGTGGGCGAGTCCAGGCTGCTGGAGTGGGAGGAGCTGAGCTGGGTGGTGGGAGACCCCGCCCCCCTGTCTTGTCTGGGAGCCCTGCTCTCCGCCTCCCGCCTGGAGGAGTGGACACCAAGGCTGTGGCCCCAGAGAAGCTGCCTCCCGGGCAGGCCCAGGCTGCTGGGCCTCCACCACTGACCCTCTGTTTGTTCTGTCTTCAGCTCGTCATGACCAAACAGCTGCAGGCTCGAAGGCTGAATGGGATCGACCACAACCCATGGTGAGCTGGGCGGGGCTGGGGAGGGGTGTGGGGGTCCCCTGGGCTCAAGGGCAGGGCAGGGCTGGCGGTCTCTGGATTGGCAGTAACTCAGTAGTACCCAGGACGGCCGCGCACTCGGACGGGGGAAGATTTGTAGCCACAGCTCCTGAGAGGTGAGAACCCCAGCAGCCAGCTTAGGTTCGGATCTCAGCCTCGCCCTGCTTGGCTGTGGCATTTGGGGCCGGTGACTCGCCTGCTCTGAGCCTCAGTTTCCCATCTGGGAAATGGAGGTAATTCCCTTTCCCTTGAAGGGCCTGGGAGGATGAGGTGACATACTATGTGAGCGATGGCCATTACCCAGGCATTACCCAGGCACCAGGCTGAGGGCTTTCCAGGGATTCTTTCATTTCACACTTAGTACAGAACAAGCTAAGCTAAGGAATATAAGAAGGTAAGACACGGGCAGCTCCTCACCAGCGCTTACAGAGGTTGACATCGTTTCTTTTTTGACCTGTTCTAAATATGAGAGGCATGTGTGCCCCTTGTCACCCGTGATTCAGTGGATGCACTGGAAGGTGTGTGAGAAAGATTTAATGACCTTCCCGCTTCCCCCCAACCCCTGCTCCTGGCCCGCTCTACCTTTGGCCAAGGGCATTGAGCCACCTCTATACGTTAAAAAAAAAAAAAAAAAAATCATTGGCTGTTGTTTTTACCAAAAAGAGAACCATTTTTTCTTTCAGACTCCCCTGCTGTACAACGCTTTGTGTTTTGCAAAAATCTTCCACCTCCATCTTCTCCTCTGATGCTCCATGGTGTTTGGGATGGGGGAGCCAGGCCCAAAGGCCCTATAGGGTCCGGTTGCCCTCTAGGTTGGGCCTCCAGGGTCCTGTTCCCCAGGCTGCCACACTCTGTCCTCTCTGTGAGGCAGGTGGGCAGGCTTGTGGCCCATTTTTCACATAAGGTAAAGTCTAACTCCGAAGGAGGAAATGACTGGCTGGGAGAGACAGGAAGAATCTTTCCCGACTCACAGACCCAGCAGACTCTTGAACCCGTCACACCCATTGTACAGAAGGAAGGACTGAGGCCAGGAGAGGCTAAGTCTCATGCGAAGGCAGGGCAGAGCAGGAGCTGGCCTGGGAGGAATGCACGGGACAGCAGAGGAGTGCCAGGAGGGATGAGAGCCATGAAAGGTCCCAGGTTCCTGCTGACCCCAGGGTGGTGGCCTGAGGATCAGGACCCTAGAGGCCCAACCCACAGGGCAGCTGGTCTCCATAGGGTATTGGAGCCTGGCTCCCCTGTCCCAGCCACCATGGAACATCCACCACCTGATTTTGCATCTCAGCTCTGCCTTAGCGGCTGTGTGACTCTGGGCGGGTCACTGGCCTCTCTGAGCTTCAGCAACTCTGTCTTCAGAGACACTGTGGCGCTCTGGAGAGAAAATGACCAATTTTAGACATAATGATATTTATTGTTATGCAAATTCAACTCCACCCAGCCTGACCCCTCTGCCCCCAACCAACCTGGAACCGCATACTAGCCTCTTCAGCCTCTCAGCCTCTCTTCCAGTTTCCCTGAACAGGTAGCCATTAGGCAGGGCCAGAAGAAAGGTGGTCAGGGGCCAGAGACGGCAGATGGCAGGCCCCAGTCTGTCCAGGGTAATCGTCAAGCGCAGAACTGGTGCTTCAGACACCAAAGGCTGGCAGTGCTAACTGGGAGACGTTGGGCAAGTCGCCCGAACCCCAGCTTCTCCGTCCCCCCTGTGATCAAGGAGCAGAACATGCCTCATAGACTATCAGAGATGATGTGAGCAAGCATTTCAAAGTGTGGTGCTGAGAGACACATGAACGGGTTATGAAATCCATTTCGGGGCGCTCAACAAGTATTTCTACTGACTAGAGTAGAATAGGATGGGAAATACTGCAGTGGATCACACTGGAAGGAGAAAGTTGAGTCCATGTTTGTGCTCTACAGAGCTTGGGATGTAAAAGTGATTTCTTACTATGGATCGTGGTGGAAAGTTGGAAAGCCCCTGGGCTAAGACATGTGATCAGCATGGAACCAGTTATGACCACGAACAGATCTCCGGACCAGGGTGGATGCTGATTATGCAGTTTTTCTAGAAGGAACCCAACGCCTTGCTCACCCTGCCCTGGAAGCAAGCGGAAGTCCAGGTCGGGGTGGAGGGTTGGGCTGGTACCCACTCTCTATTTGTTGCCCAGGGTGGAGTTTGTCAAACTGGCCAGTGAGGCTGATGTCGTGAACTTGGGCCAAGGCTTCCCAGACTTCGCACCCCCAGACTTCGCCGTGGAAGCCTTTCAGCACGCCGTCAGTGGGGACTTCATGCTCAACCAGTACACGAAGGCATTTGTGAGTCTACCAGCCCCTCTGGAGGGGTCCCTGGACATGGACCTCTGAGGAGGTCCCGGGGGAGGACAGAGCAGATCTTTTTGGGCAGCAGGCCCATCTGAGTGTCAGGGTTCATGGGGCAGAGCCCCGGGAATTCAGTCTGGCCATGGTTCAGTGTTCACTGACTGTCTCCTTTGTTCCAGTCCCTGGAACAGTTCATGGTCTGGGGGAAAGACAGGTAAAAAAGCGTGAGCCAGGAGCTCATGGTCTAGTGGGAAAAGCAGACCAAAACCCAAAACAATAGCAGAAGACAAAGGTAGTTGATATGCTGTGATGGAGGAGAATGGGGTACTTGGGAGCAAGAAGGAGGGAATGAGACCTGGGAGATCAGGGAGGGCTTTCTGAAGGAGGTGACACCTAAGCTTAACCCTGAAAGACAAGCTGCTGATTGTTTTGACTCTAAATCCGAAGTCTTTCTGTGAAGAACCACAGAGTAAATATTTGCCGCCTTGGAGTAGTTTCTTAAACTTTGATGTGCATCTCATCGCCCTGGGGGAAAGTTCCCTCCAGTGCCACCACCCAGAGATAACCACTGCTAATGGTTTGCTACTTTGCTGAGTGTTTAGACTTTTGAACTTTTATAAATTTATTTTTATTTTTGGCTGCGTTGGGTCTTCATTGCTGCACCTGGGCCCTCTCTAGTTGCTGCAAGCAGGGGCCACTCCTCGTTGCCATGTGCGGGCTTCTCACTGTGGCGGCCTCTCTTGTTGCGGAGCACGGGCTCTAGGCATGCGGGCTTCAGTAGTAGTGGCACGCAAGCTCAGCAGTTGTGGATCACAGGTTCTAGAGCACAGGTTCAGTAGTTGTGGTGCACGAGCCCAGGTGCTCCACGGCATGTGGGATCCTCCCAGACCAGGGCCCAAACCCGTGTCCCCTGCATTGGTAGGCGGACTCTCAACCACTGCACCACCAGGGAAGCCCCCTGAACTTTTAACTTTTAAAAATGCTTGTATAAACACACACACATTCACATGCCCACACGTGAGATTTGTGTTTCTTAACACAAATGGACTCATACCCTAGTAATGTTCTATAACTTATTTCACTAAATAGTATGACATAGGCATCTTTCCATGTCAAAACAGCCTCATTCTTTTTTTTAAATTTATTTTTTATTGAAGTATAGTTGAATTACAATGTTGTGTTAATTACTGCTGTACAACAAAGTGACTCAGGCATACATTCTTTTTCATATTCTTTTCCATTATGGTTTATCATAGGATATTGAATATAGTTCCCTGTGCTATATAGTAGGACCTTGTTGTCTATCCATTCTATATATACCAGTTTGCATCTGCTAATCCCAAACTCCCCATCCAACCCCCTCCCATCCCCCTCCCCCTTGGCAACCACCAGTCTGTTCTCTATGTCCCTGATTCTGTTTCTGTTTCATAGATAGGTTCATTTGTGTCATATTTTATATTCCACATATAAGTGATATCATATGGTGTTTGTCTTTCTCTTTGTGACTTACTTCACTTAGTATGATAACCTCTAGTTGCATCCATGTTGCTGCAAATGGCATTATTTCATTCTTTTTCATAGCTGAGTAGTATTCCATTGTGTATATGTACTCCATTAGCCTCATTCTTTTTGATGGCTGCATAGTATCCGATTGCCTAGATGTGCCATAATCTATTTACCCAGCCCTACACTGATGATCTGGTTTGGTTATCTCACTATTAAGCAATGCCACAGTGAATATCTCTTTGTGTATCCCTTTGTACACATATGTGAATATTTCTCTCAGATATATCCCAAGAAGTAAAACTAGAGAATCAAAGGGTGTAAGCATTTCAGCCTGTGCTGGATATTGTCAGATTGCCCTCTAGTAAGGTTTACTCACATACCCACCAACAGGCTGGTCTCAGAGCTGGCAGGAATGTTCATTCTTTTCATGTACATATTGGGCCTCAGGACTTTTTCTTTCATGCCTGACCTCGTTTTTTTCATTTGGGTGTATATCTTTGTCCTATTGCTTTGAAAGAGCTCTTTACATATTAAATATCTTATTTCTTTCTCTTATGTTGCAGTGTTCCTCTCTTTGTCTTTTAACTTTGCTCATGGGATATTTTGGTGTACAGAAATTTTTCATTTTTATGTAGTCAATTCTGGTTTAGTGAATTATTAAGTTCTAGACCTTAGGTTTCAGTCCCTTGGCTTAGCCTGGAGTGTTTTTTTTTGTTTGTTTGTTTGTTTGGGTTTTTTTTTTTGCGGTATGTGGGCCTCTCACTGTTGTGGCCTCTCCCGTTGCGAAGCACAGGCTCCGGACACGCAGGCTCAACAGCCATGGCTCACGGGCCCAGCCACTCCACGGCATGTGGGATCTTCCCGGACCGGGGCATGAACCCGTGTCCCCTGCATCGGCAGGCGGACCCTCAACCACTGTGCCACCAGGGAAGCCCAGCCTGGAGTGTTTTATAAGTGTCCTCAACAAACAAGCATACAGATCCAATCTTCCTCTCAAAGTGGGGTGCTTCCAAAGCTGCAACATAAAGTCCTATTCCTGCGCTTCAACTGGCATGACCTTGGGAAAGTCATTTTCTTTCTCTGGCTCACTGTTTTTCTACCAGTCAAATGGTGGGGATCAAATAATACCTCTTTTGCAAGGCTGCCAAGAGGATTAGATGGCACAAAAGTACTACTTAAACTTAGAGGGAGGTGTTTAAAGTGTGGAGTTCCTGCTATTTTGAGGGCTCTGTTGCACTGTGCTCCACGAAGGCATACACTCTGTCTGGTTTCCCACTGATCCCAGCCCTGGATGCTGGGCCTGGCACAGAGCAGGCTTTATGGCATGTGCTGGCGATGGAGATGAAAGAACTCACCCCACAGGAACTGACTCTGCCCCAAGGCTTGCTGCTGGAAGATGCTAGAATTGCCTGGATGCATCTGAGTGGGAGGGTGGGCCCAGGCTGAACCAGGCCGCTGACCCCTGCTGTCCCGGCAGGGTTATCCACCCCTGACGAAGATCCTGGCCAGTTTCTTCGGGAAGTTGCTGGGACAGGACATAGACCCGCTCAAGAACGTGCTGGTGACTGTGGGTGCCTATGGGGCCCTGTTCACAGCCTTCCAGGCCCTGGTGGACGAAGGAGACGAGGTGAGTGGGCAAGGCCAGGGCTGGGTGGGGGTGAAGGGTCAGGGTGGTGCCGACCCCAGCCAATCTGATCCTTGTACCAGGTCATCATCATCGAGCCCTTTTTTGACTGTTATGAGCCCATGACATTGATGGCAGGGGGTCGCCCTGTGTTTGTGTCCCTGAAGCTGGTAAGGATGCTGGTTGGGGTGTGGGTGGGCAGAGGGGTCCAAGGAGTGTGCTGGGTTGAACCCTGGGAGGTGGGAAAGAAGGAAGGAAGTGAAGGAGGGCAGTTTCTCCAGGATGAGGAGAGGGGTGTCCAGAGCCCGAGAGGAGAGACAGTGGGGAGAGATACCTGGGGGGAGGAAGGCTGACTTTCTAGAGATGAAAGTCATGTGGGTAAGTATTGCCACCCCCTCCCACCTCCTCTTGCAGAGCCCCAACCAGGATGGGGAACTGGATTCCAGCAGCAACTGGCAGCTGGACCCCACGGAGCTGGCCAGCAAGTTCACATCTCGCACTAAAGCCCTTATCCTCAACACACCCAACAACCCCCTGGGAAAGGTACCTGAGAGACCTCCTCTGGGGACCCCTCCAGATTGGCTCACGTCCCTGCTCTGTTACTCTTGTGCTGCCATGGGGCCTCAGTTTCTTTGTCTGTGAAGTGGGAGGACTACCTGCGATGGGCTCTGAGGACCGAAGCTCCCAGAGGTCCCAGGGCCTGGGGCAGGGATCCCCAGGGAAGGTATCAGGCCTCGGGTGGTGGAGCGGGCTGGACATCTCCATGACGTCCCCATGAACCTGGGCCAGTGACTTCACCTCTCCAGTTTTTCGTCTGGAAAATGGGAACATGACAGAACTGATGTGAAGGAAGACCCAGGCTTCCACCTGTGTCTCTCCTTTACTGTCACACCATTATCACACTCAAAACGCTTCTGACACCAGATATGTGGGTTTTTTTCCCACACTAAGTAATTATGTGAGACCAGCTGGGTGTCCCACAAGTCAACTCAATTTAATTCAATTCTGACACTGTCTACCTGGAGATGGCGTCAGATCCCACAGGTTAAGGGCTCAGTCTCACAAGTCTGCCCCCCACCCCACTCCAGACACCAATCACAAGTCGAGGTTGTCACCTGTGCTGCTGACCTATGGTTGTAAATCTGAGGTGCCCACAACCCCCTCCTCGGTTCAATTAATTTGCTAGAGTGGCTCACAGGACTCAGGGAAACACCTACTTACAGTTACCAGTTTATTAAAGGATACGATAAAGGATACAGATGAACAGCCTGTTGAAGAGACATGTAGGGCGAGGTCTGGGAGGTTCCCGAGCACAGGTGCTTCTGTCCCTGTGGAGCTGGGGTGTGTCAAGCTCCTGGTACCTGGATGTGCTCACCCACCTGCAAGCTCTCTGAACCCTGTCCTATTGGGATTTTTATGGAGGCTTCAATTATCAACTCCATTTCCAGCCCCTCTGCCCTCTCTGGAGAAAATTCCAAACTTCCAATATGGCTTCGTCTTTCTGATGATCAGCCCCAATCCAAGAGCCCACTTAGAGTTGCCTCATTAGAACAAAAATGCTTCTAGTGCTCTTTTTTTTTTTTTAATTTATTTATTTTTGGCTGCAGTGGGTCTTTGTTGTTGCGTGCAGGCTTTCTCTAGTTGCAGCGAGTGGGGGCTACTCTTTGTTGCGGTGCATGGGCTTCTCATTGTGGTGGCTTCTCTTGTTGCGGAGCACAGGCTCTAGGTGTGCGAGCTTCAGTAGCTGCAGCACTCGGGCTCCGTAGTTGTGGCATGCGGGCCCTAGAGCATGTGCGCTTCAGTAGTTGTGGCATGTGGGCTCAGTAGTTGTGGCTCACGGTCTCTAGAGCTTAGGTTCAGTAGTTGTGGCGCACGGGCTTAGTTGCTCTGTGGCATGTGGGATCTTCCCGGACCAGGGCTCGAACCTGTGTCCCCCAGACTGGCAGGCGGATTCTTTTTTTTTTTTTGGTTATAAATTTATTTATTTATTGCTGTGTTGGATCTTCGTTGCTGTGCACGGGCTTTCTCTAGTTGCGGCGAGCAGTGGCTACTCTTTGTTGCCATGCGCGGGCTTCTCATTATGGTGGCTTCTCTTGTTGTGGTTGTGGAGCACAGGTTCTAGGCGTGTGGGCTTCAGTAGTTGTGGCACGGGGACTCAGTAGTTGTGGCTTACGGGCCCTAGAGCACAGGCTCAGTAGTTGTGGTGCACAGGCTTAGTTGCTCCGCGGCATGTGGGATCTGCCCAGACCAGGGATTGAAGGCAGGCGGATTCTTAACCACTGCGCCACCAGGGAAGTCCACTTCTAGTGCTCTTATCACTTAGGAATTTACAAGAGTTTCCAGAGCCCTGTGTCTAGGTCAGGATCAAAGAGCAAATATTAGAACAAAAGATGTTTCTAGTGCTCTTACTACTTAGTAATTTACAAGGGTTTTAGGAGTTCTGTGCCAGGAATTGGGGCAGATATATATATATATATATATGTGTGTGTGTGTGTGTGTGTGTATGTATATATATATACATATATACATACATATATATGTATGTATATATGTATACACACACACACACACACACACACACACACATATATATATATATATATATATATGTGTGTGTATTTTCTGTTATCTCACAACCAACTTCACAGGGTCACTGTTGCAGGGATAGGATGGGACAGAAAAGCCCTCAGCACCGGCTCTGGCCCTGTCTGTTCATCTCTCTAAGCAGGCCTCTCTGTTTGGGGATGGTCCCTGCAGGTGTTCTCCAGGGCAGAACTGGAGCTGGTGGCCAGCCTGTGCCAGCAGCATGACGTGGTGTGTATCACCGACGAGGTCTACCAGTGGCTGGTCTATGACGGGTGCCAGCACGTCAGCATCGGTGAGCCGAGCCGGCCAGGGTGCCCCCGTTCCCCTGGACATTTGTGGCAGGGCCTTGAGCCCAGTCTGGGTGTCAGCGCAGGCCTGTTGATTAGGACCGAGGAGTCTAGACCCACACAGGTCAGGTGACCTGGGGCAGTGACTTCACCTCTCTGAGGACAGGGGAACACATGGCATCTGCCTCCCAGGGTTGTCATGAGGGTGAGCTCAAATAAGTCGTGGGAGTAGCTTAGCACATGGTGGAGTCTGGAGCGTTGAGAGCCTGAGTGCCTGCTGGGGTCCAGCCCCCACCTCTCCCCTGCCCCCACCCCCATCTCAGCAGCTGCTTTCTTTGGCCTTGGGCAGCCACCCTCCCTGGCATGTGGGAACGCACCCTGACCATTGGCAGCGCTGGCAAGACCTTTAGCGCCACAGGCTGGAAGGTGAGTCAACGAGGGCGGGGGTGAACCCCCCCTCTACAATCCTTGGTAGGCGAGTCTGGCCTGGAAATCCAGAAGGGGTTTGGTCAGGCCCCGAAGAGCCTCACCTCCTACCTATGTTGCTGGTCCAGGTGGGCTGGGTCCTAGGCCCGGAGAGTCTGCTGAAGCACCTGCGCACCGTGCACCAGAACTCCATCTTCCACTGTCCCACACAGGCCCAGGTGAGGGGGGGGGGGAGGGGGGGGCAAGAAAGGAGTTCGGGCTGGCTCCAAGGTCAGGTCACACCTGACCTGCTTGTCCCTCCGCCCTCCCCAGGCTGCAGTAGCCCAGAGCTTTGAGCGGGAGCAACTGCACTTCGGCCAACCCAGCAGCTACTTTGTGCAGCTCCCACAGGCCATACAGCGCTGCCGAGACCACATGATACAGAGCCTGAAGTCTGTAGGCCTGAGGCCCGTGATCCCCCAGGGCAGCTACTTCCTCATCACAGACATCTCGGAATTCAGTGAGTGGGACTGGCCGGGCTGGGCCAGGTACAGGGCTCTGGAGGCTGCTCAGGGCTCAGCCTGGCCTCTGTCCCCCAGAGAGCAAGATGCCCAACTTGCCTGGAGCTGCAGATGAGCCTTACGACAGACGCTTTGTCAAGTGGATGATCAAGAACAAGGTGGGCTGGGCCTCTGCCAAGGCCGCTGTGTATGTTTTACAGGCTGTGCACTGCTAAGGGTGCCTGACCAGGGGGCTGATGCGCCAAAGTCCAGCCAGTCCTCTGCCTTGAGCCGTGGCACAGGGTTGCATCCACTTCAAGGAATGGGAAGCCTGTTTTCAGTTTGCTCAAATATGCCTTGTGGGCTGGCAGGAATTCTTGCCCTCTCAGGGCTTCAGTCTTCCCATCTGTACAGTGAGGAGCTGGCCCATTAACTCTGAGGTCCATCCAGCTCAGAGCTACGACTCTAAGACTTATTTCTTTTTTTTGCTTGTTTGTGGCGTTTTTTTTGTTTTGGCCGTGCCACATGGTTTACAGGATCTTAGTTCCCCGACCAGGGATTGAACCCGCGCCCTCAGCAGTGAAAGCGCAGAGTCCTAACCACTGGACCATCAGGGAATTCCCTAAGACTTATTTATTCTATGGCTCTGCCCTGACCTGCCTGGCTTGGAATGATGATTTGGGATGCTTTTCCTCTGACCTTGATGCAGCACTGGGAGGTGCTGCACTGAACTAATTTTCCTTCTCCTGTCTCATCACGGAACATCTCTGACCCCCTGGAGCCCCCCAGAGGCCTGCTGGGCTGTGGGGCCGCTGAGACATGGGCTTCCTCCTCCACAGGGCTTGATGGCCATCCCGGTCTCCATCTTCTACAGCGTGACACATCAGAAGCTCTTTGACCACTATATCCGCTTCTGTTTCATGAAGGTAAAGGACAGGCCTGGGGGAGGGAAGACCTCCCCAAGCCTCCCCATGCCTCCTGCGGGTGTGGGGAGAGGGGTAGGACCAATCTGTGTTGGTGCAGGATGAATCCACGCTCCAGGCCATGGACAAGAAGCTACAGACGTGGAAGGATGAGCTCAGGCCCTGACATCACCCCCTGGGCCCTGCATTGCCTGCTCCCTGCACACTCTGCAGGGCTCTGTCTTTGTCCAGGTTTCAGCCATTCCCAGGTTGGGGGTAGATGGTACTGGAGGATCTCTTCTCTGTAACACAGAATAACCTCAGGGAAGAGCCCCCCGTTTTGGTCTTGGGACAGTCAGGAGCACTTCCCCATGGCACATAGCTGTGTTCCTGTTGCAGAGGTGAAGGAGGCCTGACCGGGGCCTCTCCCTGGTCCTCCCTGTGCTGGGCTATATGGTCTTGGGTCCCCTCTGGCCTCCCCAGACTCAGCTGGGACTCAGAGGGCAGAGTTCAATAGTGTACTGACCTTGGGTCTCAGCACTGGCCTCAGCCTTGCACTGGCCCCAGCCTTGCATTGGCCCCAGCCAGGCCTCAGGCATCCCTCCCTTTCCTTATCTAAGCTTGATTTTGGAAAGTTGCCCTTAGGCTTGACTCTTCAAGCCAGTACTTTTGCCCATAATAAAGTTTTAAGTTATTCAAACTGTTATTGGCCGCTTCTCTCTGCTTGACACCCTGGTGCTGATTGCAGATGGGGGCTTAGTCAGAATGGAAGGCAACTCCCACCTCCCTGAACCTCAGATCCCAGACTCTCTTTGTACAAATGTGTTTTGAGGCCCAAAGAAGGGCAGGGACTTGGACCTTGTCTGAGGCCACCCAGTTAGTTAATGGTAAAACCAGGCCTAGGGGCTCAGATGGTATGTGTTACCGTTGGTGGTGGTGGTGGTGGTGGTGGTGGTGGTGGTGGTGGTGGGGTGTGTGTGTGTGTGTGTGTGATGGGGGCCTCAGTTGAGTGTCTAACAGGGAAGACTCGGACAGTCACACCCCACAGGGATCAGAGTCCAGGCCAGGATTGCCAGGGATTACATAATTAGACAGAAGGGGAAAGGAATGTTTCCCCTAACATTTACTGCTCACCCCTGTATGCCGGGCACTTGGATGCGCACCATCTCATTAAAGGACCCTCTGAGACAGGAGTTACTGCCTCCATTTTACAGGTGAGGAAACCGCTTTGGAGGTGAGGGGACTTAACCTGAGGCCATCCAGCTGGTAAAAGGTAGAAATGAGATTTGATCCCAGGGGTGGGCCTCCCACTGGAAAGCAACACAACTCCTGAAATCATTTGGAAGGTGGTGCTGGGGAATTGTCTTGAAGTTGCATTTGCATAGCAAGCTCATGGGTTTTGCTCATATCACATATTTAATTGGGGAGCTGATGGGAACATATAGGATAATAAAATACATTTGGTCTTTGTCCCTGGTTCCTGGCACAGAGCTCCTAAAACCCTTGTAATTTCATGAGTGTTAGTAGTGTCTTTTGTTATTCAAAATGAACCCCTTCAACCATGTGATTAGAGGGTCAGAACTTTCAGCCTCAAACCCAGACCTCAGGGAGGGAAAAGGGACTGGACATTGAGTTCAGTCACATGGCTAATGATTTAATCAGATGCGCATATGTAATAAAATCCCACATAAAAACCCTGAATCACTGAGGCTCAAGGACCTTCTGGGCTGGTGAACACATCGATGCGCTGGTAGGGTGGCCCATCCGGAGAGGGCATGGAACCTCTGCACCCCCCTCTCCCAAGACCTTCGTCTATGTACCTCTTCCATTTGGCTGTTCCTGGGTTGTTATCTTCTCTAATGAAACTCTAATTGTAAGTATAGCACTTTCCTGAGGGCTGTGAATTGTTTCAGCAAATTATTGAATCTGGGGGGTGGTCATGGAAATGCCGGAATTTGTAGTCGGCCAGGCAGAAGTGGGGGTGGCTGGTGACCCCACTTGCTGCTGACATCTGAAGTGGGAGACAGTCTTGTGGGACTAATACCTTAACCTATGAGGTCTGTGGCAACTTGTCAGAATTTAATTGAAGTGTAGGACACCCACCTGGTGTCAGAGAATTGCTGTTTGGAACATACTTGGTGTTATGACAGGACACTTTCCTTTTTTTTTTTTTTTTTTAATTTTTAAAATTATTTACTTTTTGGCCAGGCGGCACATGGGATCTCAGTTCCCGGACCAGGGATCCAACCTGCACCCCCTGCATTGGAAGTGCAGAGTCTTAACCACTGGACCACCAGGGAAGTCCCAGGACACTTCTTCCTTTCCCAACTATGACTTTGTAATACTATCACTGTTCCAAAGTCAAGATTGTGAAACAAAATAACAACTCAGAAGCTCAGGGTTGGAGCCCCTTTGCCATACTACACATAGCCTGATGATAAGCAAGTCCTCAATGAGGTAAACCCATAGATCTCTTGGATAGAACCACCCTGACCAAAGGTTTCATGTCTCATGAACCAATCCAGAATCTGCCCATAACTCAAATCTGTGGCTCTACAGAGATTCCAGATCTTAGACTGAGTAACCTCAGCCAACCTGAGATGCATAAATGACTTTGCCTTTCATTCAGATAGGGGAGAGCGGGGGGGGGGGGGGGGGGGGGGGGGGAATGGTGAAATAAACACAAGCCCTGTAATGATAACACACACTTTGAATTAGAAATGAATCTCTCCTCTACTAGGTTGTAAACTCCAGATCAGTATCTGCTTTCCCTACCATTGTGTCCCTGGCGGTTAGCACAGGGAGTTCCAGCCTCAAAATAGGATCTGCTTGATAAATATTTGTTGATTGAATGAATATTGACTCAAATTTATTATTTAAAAAAGAAAGTGTATCTCATTCCTTGCCGGTAGGAATGCAAACTGGTATAACCGCTTTGGAAGACAGCTTGGCCATTTCTTTTTTATTTATTTATTTATTTGGCTGCGCCGGGTGTTAGTCACGGCACACAGGATCTTCGTCGGCACGTGTGGGATCTTTTAGTTGCGGCATGCGAACTCTTAGTTGCAGCATGTGGGATCTAGTTCCCTGACCAGGGATTGAACCCGGGCCCCCTGCATTGGGAGCACGGAGTCTTAGCCACTGGACCACCAGGGAAGTCCCAGTTTGGCAATTTCTTACAAAGCTAAACATAGTCTTACTGTTGGATCCAGCAATCAGACTTCCAGCTATTTACCCAAATGAGCTGAAAATTCATGTCCACACAAAAACCTGCACATGAATATTTGCAGCAGTTTTATTCATAATTGCCAAATACTGGAAGCAACCAAATGTCCTTCAAAAGGTGAATGGATAGACACACAGTGGCATAGCCATACAACGAATAGTATCCGGCAGTAAAAAGAAATGAGCTATCGGGGACTTCCCTGGTGGTGGAGTGGTTAAGACTCCGTGCTCCCAGTGCAGGGGGCGCGGATTCAATCCCTGCTCAGGGAACTAGATCCCACATGCATGTAGCAACTAAGAGTTCGCATGACACAACTAAGGAGCCGGCGAGCCGCAACTAAGACCTGGCGCAACCAAATAAATGAATAAATATAAATAAATTTTTAAAAATTATATCTTCAACCTACTATAAAAGAAAAAGAAATGAGTTATCAAACCATTAGAAGATATGGAGGTGATCTCGGAGAGACAGCAGTGAGGTCTTAGTTCCCTGCCCAGGAATTGAACCTGCGTAGCCCAGATGAAAACCAGGAATCCTAGCCGCTAGAGCACCAGGGGCTAGAGGCTAGAAGCAAAGTGGCCCTGGCTCTTTCCCCCATTTGAGAGCAAGAATGTTTCAAGGAGGCAAAAACTGTAAAAAACAGGTACAAAGTTTATTATTAGAGACACAGCACTATGGGAGAGCACACAGAGAAACAGTTTATTTATTTAAGTCGAAGCTAGGCAGAAATACACACCCAGAGAGAAAGGGTGTGGGCATCCTTTCTAATGGGGAGGAGTGGAGTAAAGAGGCGATTTAAATCACTTATATAGGACAGTTCTTCCTGGTCTTTGTTTGGCCAATTATCTCGTTTCTTTCTTCACACATGACTGGTCCTAAGACCCTCCCCAAGCTGCGTGTGCAACTTTTTGCTAAGATGGATTCCACCGCAGAGGCCTGTGTGTATATGTCCACACTTATTATGGGGTGGTGCCCCCTCCCTTTTTGACCCCCAAGGAGCCTTCCTGCGCATGTCCAGACAGGAAGTTTTCCTTGACCTCAGGAGTGGTTATTTTATCTCTTTACTTCAGTAGAGCTCAGCTTCTGCCACTAGCTTTGACCTTGGAGCATCTGGGTGAGAACAGAGCTTCAGTGTTACTCCACTTGACAAACCCCAGCTGTCCAGCCCAGGGGCCCATCTATCTCCTACTTTAGAGGAACTTTAAATGCATGTTGCTTAGTGAAAGAAGGGAGTCTGAAAAGGCTGCATACTGTCTGATTCCAACTATATGACATTCTGGAAAAGGCAAAACTATAGGGACAGTAAAAAAGATCAGGGTCCCCGTGGTTACCAGGGGCTTGAGGGGTGGGGGAGGTAGGTGGAGCACAGAGGATTTTTAGGGCAGTGAATCAATTTTGTATGATACTGTAATGGTAGATATATGACATTATGCATTTGTCAAAACTGTTAGAATGTACAACACAAAGAGTGAACCCTAATGTAAACTATGAACAATGCATCAATATAGGTTCATCAACTATAACAAATGTACACATTAACACATGTGAACAACAAAAACTGAGTGGGGGTTATGTGAACTCTGTGCTATCTGTTCAATTTTCGGTAAACCTAAATCTGCTCTAAAAAAGTAAAGTCTGATAATTAAAAGTAAATGAACGAATCTATAAAATAATTGGATTAAATTATTGCCAGCTCTGAATCACACTCCAGCTCTGGGCCTCAGGGTCCCCATGTGTAAAACCAAGCTGAGCTTTGAGTTTCGCGCCCGACGGGAGGAGAGAGGGTAGCTCTCCTATCGTCCAAGGGTTCAGGAGAGAACCGGATACCGTGCGTCTTTGGACACCCAGGCCTGCGATGAGCCCCGCCCACCCCCGGGAGCCCGCCCCCAGGAGCCAGTCCCAGGCCCACACGCTCCCTCAGCCCGGAGCATAGGGCGCGCCCTCGCACGCCATTGGCTCTCCGATTGGACGGCTCGGAGGAGGTGTTGGCGGAAGGGGTGAGTCTGATTGGCTGGGCGGGGCCGACGGTGTGCGACTAACATGGCGGAGCGCGGGAGGAAGAGGCCCTGTGGCCCGGTAGGTGGAGGGATGTGGGATCCCGCGGCAGGGCGCGGGGTGGAGGCAAGAGAAAGAGCCGCTTGGGGGCCCGTGGCAGGGCCTGGCCGCACCTCTAGCTCCCTGCTCGTCGCTGCTCCGCGGCCCGAGTCCCCGAGGTGCCGCATGCTCACGGCCTCAAGCACCCCTGTCCAGATGAGAACCGGAGGTGGGAGCCGGGGTTCGAGTCAGAGCCGGGACTGCGTTGGGTAACTCATTGCCCGGGGCCCGGATTCAGAAGACCGGACCCGGCTCGGAATCCCGAGCCCTTTCGTGGCGTATCTCTTCTGACACCAGGGCGACAGTGGGCAGGTCCTGTTCCTCTGAACCTGTTTCCTCTTCTCTCCAGGGGGAACTCATTAAACAATTTATTGAATGCTTACTGTGTGCCAGGTGTGGTCTCAGGCACTGGGGGTACGACAGGTCCCTGCCCTCCTGACGCTTTCTCTGGGCAGCAGGAGTGTGGCGTGGGGGGCGGGGGAGGGTTCCCTCGTTTCCTCACCACCTCCATTTAAAGAGAGGGGACAGCTGTGGAGCAGCAAGTGGGACCTCCTCTCGGGTGTGACCATTCAGCCTCACTCCTATATCTCCTCCCACCCCTACTCCAGGGTGAACATGGCCAGAGGGTGGAGTGGCGAAAATGGAAGCAACAGAGTAAGTAAGGGACCGGAGCGGTGGGCTCAGATGGGGAGATGAGCGTCTGTGCTCACCTCTCCCCGAGGCCACTCCATCAGTGCACAGCTGAATCTTGGGGAAAAGCCACCAGATTTGGCCCCTCTAGGTCCCACAGTACCCAAAATGGAGAAGACAGGGCCAGAAGCCCTGGGAGGCTCCTTTGGCTGCTGTCTCAGCAGCATTGGAGAGCCCAGGCTGCCCCTACTGAGAGGACATCACCTCCTGGACTGCTCCAAGTCCTCCTCACGTCCAAGTCCCTCTTCCCTCCACCAATCGGGATGTCCTCTTATCCAGAAAAAGAGGAGAAAAAGAAGTGGAAGGATCTCAAGATGGTGAAGAAACTGGAGCGGCAGCGAGTGCAGGAGGAACAGGCAAAGCGACAGCAGGAGGAGGAGGCAGCTGCCCAGAGGGAGGATCGGGGTGAGCAAGCTGGGTCCTCGGTAGGGCAGAGAATGTTATAGCTGGAAGGGCCCTTAGGGGCCAGTGGGTCCAGACATCTTGTCCTGATGGAGAAAATGAGGCTCAGAGAACGGGAGGGACCCAGAAAACTGAGTCCTAACTTCCTACTTAGGTAGATTTCGATTCTGTGGAGGGTAAGCATCATATATCATCACTTTATGCCTCTAGAACCTCATCATTGTAATGATAGTTAATTTTTTTCCTTTTTTATTGATCACTGTGTGCTTTAATTTCACTTTTCATTTAAGTATTTTGATTTCATAATAAGAATGTCTCTTTTTTCTCATTAAATAATACATGCTCAAAACAAAACTCCCCAAACAATACAGAAAACAATAAAGAAAGGAAAAATCCCAGCAAACATTGCAGTTAACGTTTCTCCAGCTATGTTAACACCCACTTATATATAGGTAGGGAGGTATATAGATACAGTTTTACAAAAGTTGAGACTGCTTTATCCACACACTTCTGGGGCTGTTTTTTCTCATCCCACATTGTGTCCTGGATGTCCTTCCATGTTCGTACATTTGTATCTACCCTAACAAGTTGTATCTTTCCTCCTCGGCCAGACCCAAAGGTCTGGAGGGTCAGGGGGCCATATTGTACCCTGTAAGCCCAGTGGTTACCAGTGATGATGGTGACAGTGGGGACAGCAACTGAGCATGTCAGCTGTCTGACACCGGGAAAGCCCTTTATCTCCTGTGGCTCCCTTTGGACAACTCTGGGAGGGAAAGTGTGGTGGTCCCTCTGAAGCCAGCTGTCCTGCCTTTTGTGTGACCTTGGGTCACATATTTGACCTCTGTGGGCTGAAGGTTCCCCACCTCTCAATCGGGATCATGGTATACCTACTTCCTAGGGTTATTGGTTAAATGTGCACATATAAAAGGCACTAAGAATAAATATTAACTCATTATCATCCCTATTTGACGCCTGGGGAACTGAGGTGGTAGGGGGCAGAGGATGTGAATATAGGTCAGTTCTTCTAACAGCTCCCTTGCCTGGCCCAGCGGTATGCCTGTCTTACGGCAGTCCTGGAGACCTCTGATTCCATTTTCTTCCTGGGGAGATTGAGGCCCAGAGAGGGGAGTTGGATCTATGCTGCTTAGCTCAAAACTCCTCACAGTAGGAAAATTCTCTAACTCTGGGCCCTGGGATTAGAGCAAGGGAGGGGAGGGATGGCCCTGGCCTCTCTGGCTGACCATGAACACCCCTGTCCTGCCCAGGGCGGCACTACACCCTGAGCGTGGCCCTTCCGGGCTCCATCCTGGACAACGCCCAGTCGCCCGAGCTTCGCACCTACCTGGCTGGCCAGATTGCTAGAGCCTGCACCATCTTCTGCGTGGATGAGATTGTGGTGTTTGATGAAGAGGGCCAAGATGCCAAGTGAGGGGCCATCCAGCGGGCCCCGGGGCTCAGGGAGAAGGGAGGGGCTGCCATGATTGGCTGGGCTTCCCTTTTTTCCCTGCCTACTTGCCTGGGCTGCGGATCCCGTCTGAATGCCCCCATTGTAACCCTGGCGGGTCGAGTTGCAAAGCAGGGGTGCTGCAGAGGTCATACTGGGGGGAGGAGCTCTTGAAGGAAACCCGGTGGGCTTGAGCCCTATCTTTCTCTCTCCAGGACTGTGGAGGGGGAATTCAGGGGAGTCGGCAAGAAGGGGCAGGCATGCGTGCAGCTGGCCCGGATCCTGCAGTACCTGGAGTGTCCCCAGTAAGGGCATGAAGGACAGACTTGCCAGAGCATGTGGGAGGGGTGGTCACGGTGCAGGTCGGATGGGAGGTGGCCTCTCTGAGATCTGCGTCCTTTCCTAGGTACCTAAGAAAAGCATTCTTCCCCAAGCATCAGGATCTACAGTTTGCAGGTAAGGCTGTGGGGGCCTGACCCCCCTTTCCCATGGATCATCCCCCAGACCCTGAGAAATCATGGGACAGTTGGGAAAGCAGGCCCAGGCAGGGCAAGGCCTGTGGCTGGTGAGAAGCAGCAGATCTGTGGCAGAGCTGGAACCTGAACCAGGGCTCCCAGCCTTACCTTCCACCCCTCCGTGTGCCTCTGCACCTCCCAGAATCTTCCTGGCCCTCCCCAACCACAGGGCTCCTGAACCCCTTGGACAGCCCTCACCACATGCGTCAGGATGAGGAATCCGAGTTCCGAGAGGGCATCGTGGTGGACCGGCCCACCCGGCCGGGCCAGGGCTCCTTTGTCAACTGTGGCATGAAGAAGGTAGGAATTGGAGGGTGGGTCGAGACACGTTTCCCAGACACACCCTGGCTACGGAGGGCACATGGGTGGAGAGCCCTGGCCCCAGGCATCTCTGCCTGCCAGTCCCCCATTGATGCAGATTTGGGCCAGAGAAGTACCTAAAATGGGGCTCAACAGATAAAGCCAGGAGCAAAATTTACTGTTTTAGAAAAATCAAATCAACAGAAGATAGTCCTTATACGAAAAACAAACCAAAAGAAAACCCGGGAAAATCAAGTTCACGATGCCTCTGGGGCTGTTCCGGAGCGCTGCCAAGCTGGGGCTCGGAGCATTCGTTTGCCACCTATTAACCCTAAGTCTCCTAGAGAAGGAGGCAGAACATTTAAACAGAGGAGGATCCCCTCCCCTCAAAAAGAACAGATCTGAGGTAACTGGCTAAAAACAGAACCGGATGACCCAGACCCAGATGAAGAGAGAAATGAATGTGAAACCCGCAAAAGAGAAAGTGTCCCATCCTGAATTCAAAAGTGGGACAAGGGAATTCCATCATAATCCAGTGATTAGGACTCCATGCTTTCACTGCCGAGGGCGTGGGTCCAATCCCTGGTCAGGGAACTGAGATTCCACAAGCCGTGCAGCGCGGTGGGGGGAAAAAAAAAACTAAAATTGGGACAAAACACAAACATCAAGTGTCCTTCCTCACAGGCTCCCATGTAGTCAGCATTTACTTCATGCCAGGCCCTGTGCAGTGTAACAACAGGTATTATTTATGGAACATCTTCTGTTTGACGATTAGGACACTAAGGCTCAGAGGGGTTAAGTGACCACTCAAACTGCTATAGCTAGTAAGTGGCATAGCCACCAAAATGTAGGAAACTGGGATTTAATCTACTCATGAAATACTTCCTACTCTGTGCCAGGCCTGGACCAGTGTCTTGCAGTAGTCGTTTTGCAAGAATGGTCTCTTGGACTTCCCTGGTGGCGCAGTGGTTCAGAATCCACCTGCCAATGCAGGGGACACGGGTTCGAGCCCTGCTCCGGGAAGATCCCACATGCCGCGGAGCAACTAAGCCCATGCGCCACAACTACTGAGCCTGAGCTCTAGACCCCCGAGAGCCACAACTACTGAAGCCCGTGCACCTAGAGCCCGTGCTCTGCAACCAGAGAAGCCACTGCAATGAGAAGCCCGTGCACCGCAACGAAGAGTAGCCCCGGCTCACTGCAACTAGAGAAAGCCCGTGCACAGCAACGAAGACCCAATGCAGCCAAAATTAATTAATTAATTAATAATAAAAGAATAGTCTCTGTGAGCAGGTCTGGCCCAGGTGCCGGGGAGCGGGGCTCGAAGGGTGACCTGGACCCCTGAGGTGCCCCTGTGTCTGGGAGAGCAGCGACCCCCGCTCTCCTGCGGGGGACAGCACCAGTTTCTTCTGGCTTCTTCCCAGGAGGTGAAGATCGACAAGCACTTGGAGCCTGGACTCCGGGTGACGGTGCGGCTGAACCAGCAGCAGCTCCCAGGTACCCTAAAGCGTCCCCAGCCTGGCCCGCCTGCGGGCTCGGAGCCACTTCCTTGTCCCCTCGCCCCGTCTTCACAGCCTGTCTGCTTCCCCTCCAGAAAGCAAGACCTACCGTGGAAAAGTCGTGTCGTCACAGGACCCTCGCACCAAAGCTGGTCTCTACTGGGGCTACACGGTCCGCCTGGCCTCCTGCCTCAGTAAGGACAGAGCTTCCTCCTGTGAATATCCGTCCTCTCTCTCTGGGAGGCCACAGAGAGCCTTGCTTGACCCAAAAGTCAGGCCGGGGTCCTAACCCTACTCACTTGCCGTGTGACTTGGGCAAGTGCCTTTCCTTCTCTGGGCCTTGGTCTCCTTGAGTGCACTGCCTGGAATGCTTTTAAGGACTTCTGAGGAAAAGCATCTTTAATAATGTCTGCCATGGGGTCGGGAATGGGGGCAAAAGGGCCAGATAAGTCAGAGGTCCACTACTTGCTTTTGGAGCTCCTTCCTCCCCACCCTCTGCTTTGTCTCCCCAAGCTGGTACACGCACGGTCTCTGCCTGTTCCATCGCTGACTTCCCAGCAAGAGTGAGGGGCCTGGCTGTGGCTCTCTTACCTAAACCACGCCCCCCAACACGTACGCGCAGCCAAGTGGCAGTGGCCTGTGGGGTACAGAGCCCCCAGTGAGCTGGCCTCCCCCGCAGGTGCTGTGTTTGCTGAGGCCCCCTTCCAGGACGGCTATGACCTGACCATTGGGACATCAGAGCGAGGCTCAGACGTGGCCTCCGTCCAGCTTCCCAACTTCAGGTGGGTCCAGCCAGGGGAGGAGGAACGCAGCAGGGGACGGGACTGGTGGGGGCAGAGTTGTACGGACCGGGCCCCTGCGCATACGGGGGGCTGAGAGCCCTGGGGGCTGCACTCAGTGACCCCCTCCTGTGGGCGCCAGGCACGCTCTCGTGGTGTTTGGGGGCCTCCAAGGGCTGGAAGCTGGAGTGGATGCTGACCCCAACCTGGAGGTGGCTGAGCCCAGTGTCCTCTTCGATCGGTACGTCAACACCTGCCCCAAGCAGGGCAGCCGCACCATCCGCACCGAGGTGAGCCCGCCCGCCTCCCCGACCTCCAGGCCCAGCCTGCTCACCACCAGCAGGGGCTGGAGCCTTGGGGTCCATCCAAAGGGGGGCGTTGCAACCCTCTTCCCGTCCCCCACCCCGCCCAGGGCTGCCCTGAGCCAGCCTCCTCTAGGCCTCCTCGCCCCCTTTAGCTCTCACCACAGCAGAACTGCAGCAGGGACAAGTTGAGAGTGGGCTGGGAGTTGGGAATCCTGGGTGCTGGTGCCCATCCAGCTGCTCCAGGAGCACCTGGCTGACCCAGGAGACCCCACCCATCCCTGCTCTAGGCCTGTTCCCTTAGCTATACGCTCCGTGTTCCACTTCCCCGTGTCTGACCCTGGTGGGCAGGGCAGCCCTCCTCTCTGGCACCTCTGTCCCATGGGGGACAGGATGCGACCAGCTCTGAGAGCTTTCCACCTGGGCAGCCACTTCTGAGGGCAGCACAGAACGCTGTACCTGTGGGCACTTCCTGGGGGAAGGTGCCACTGCTTCCACTGGTCTCAAAGGGTGGTGACCAAACAGGTGGACAGCCTCAGTCTACCTGTCCCTGAGAGCCCTGCCAGGGCCAGGTGTCGCACGCTTGCCAGCCACAGCCTCCCAAGCAGGAATCCCTGCTCCCACCCTTCCGACAGCTACACAGAGGGCCCTCCCTGCCCGTCACCTGCCCCTCCCGCTCCCCGATCCTGGGAGGCAGCTATTACGATCATCCCCATTTTACAGAGGAGGATACCTAGAAGCAGAGAGGTGAGGCCCTTTCCTGGCCAGTGACAGATTTGCAGGATGAAGCTGGGCCTGTGCTTCATAACCCCCCTACCCCAGGCCCTGCTGAGGGCAGCATACCCCAAGGGGCTGGGTCCTGGGCAGTGGGGCACCTGCTAGCTTCCCAGGCCCCAGCCTGTTGCTGTGCTTCTCTTCCAGGAAGCCATCCTCATCTCCCTGGCTGCCCTGCAGCCTGGCCTCACCCACGCGGGTGCCCGGCCCAGCTGAAGGTTCTGTCGGGCCCAAGACGGCACAGAAACAGTGGTGAAGCCAGAGGTTCCCACGGGTCACCTGGGACAGACACACCAAAGACTTGTCTCCAAAAATGAACACCTTTAATTCGACCCAGTCCCCCCGACCCCACAGTCTGGCTGGGGCTGCCCTTACTTGCTGCCTGCAGTGATGGCCTTAAGGCTGCCTGTCCGTGCCAGGATATTTGGCACAAAGAGCAGCCCTGAGGCCCGCTCAATGCTCTCGATGGGCACCAGGAAGCGCTCCAGCGGGACCGCCTCATCCACAGGCGCGTTGGGCATCACATAGGAGCGGAGTTCGATCTGCCCGTCTGCTGCCTCCAGGATCAGCACTTTGAAGAAGTGGGTGGGCACTGCCACGTGGTTCTTGCCAATTACCTGGTACTTCACATAGGACTTCCCATCAGCCTCGGTCCTGTGGGCAGACCCAGGCACACATGGCCTTTTAGGGCTCCTGGGGGACTTGGTCAGACCCAAGGCCACCGCCTCCAGGGAGCCTTCCCTGACCCGACCTCCAGCTTGTGTCAACCTGCAGGACCACCCCTCAGCGTGAGGCTTCTTTGCCCTGCTTGGCTCCCCCAGGAGGCTGGGAGCTCCCTGCAGGGTAGAGAGTCACTCTTCCCCTGTTTTCTTCATGTCCAACACTGGGTCAGGTAGAGTGGGTGGTGGCAATAAACGCTGCAGAAAGAATCAGGCCTTCATTCACATTCATCCGTGTGGACCCTCGATTACTGTCTGTCTCTCCCTGTGGAGGGTGGGCACCAAATGGGCAGGGCTGTGGCAGCGGAATTCCCAGCACCAGCACAGGGCCTAGGGCAGAGCAGGTGCCCGGAGCACCGGATGGGTGACTTCAGGCTAAGCCTCCACGGCGTCCGCTCCATTTCAGCAGGCCAGAGGAGGCACTTGCTAATCAAAGTACATCAGTGTCCCAGCCAGCGCCTCAGCAGGCCTGTGCTGAGCCCTTACTACGGTGACATCCACCATCCCGCTTTGTGCCTTAAACAACCATGTGGTAGCTAATGGGTATTATCCCCATTTTACAGGAGAGGATGTTGAGTTCATTTGCCCACTGCACCCAGAAATGAGGTGACAGGGCCTGGATTCCAGCCCAGGCAGAGCCAGCTGTGTGGCCACAACCTCTAGCCTCACTCATCCCAGTGCTCAGCAGGCTAGAAAATCACCAAGGAAGCTCCGAAGAGCTCAGTCCCTTCTACCTGGGAGGCCGGGCTGCAGAGGGACAAGAGTAAAGGCTCAGGGTCAGAGAGATGGAGTTCAAACCTGGCTCCAGGGGAAGCATAGGGGAAGGCTGCTCCAAGTAGGGGAGACCGAAGGCGAGAGCCTAGTGCAAGGGTTTCTACCCGCGCAGAACACAGAGTCAGGTGGATGTGAAAAGAGATGACACAGGAGAGAGGAACAGGGCAGACTCAGGGCCTGGTGCCCACGGGCAGAGGAGATGTCTAGGTGGGTACCCCAAAGGTCTCTGTGGAGTAGAACTGGGGATCCCGAGACAGGGAATGGACAGATTCGCCAAGAAACCAGATGAGTGGGGACCTGGCGGTGTTGACACAGAGCCTGGGGGGAGCCTGGACGGGATGACTGGGAGGTGCTGGTGTCCCCAGGCCCCCCAGCTCTAGCCTTACCTAGGCAGGAAGAGAGGCCCCGTGCAGACATAGACATTTTGGTAGGTGCGGGTCAGGCTGCGGCTGTACCGTTCCAGGTTGTTCCAGGCATTCTGGTTGAGGTGGGGCACCTGGCAGGAGAAGTGGCCTTCAGTGAGACTGGCTGGAACACTTGCAGTTAGAGGGCTGCCCCAGGCCCTGAGGGGCTGGCACTGGCATGGTGCCAGAAAGTTCCAGCGTGGGTGGGGGGTGGGAACAAGCAGGTGGAGGAAACGGGTTCATGGAAGGAGAGTCACTTAGCCTACACAGTCACATGGGTGGGGCCCGGATAGAGCTCAAGGAGGTGCTACTTTCGTCCAGCTAGAGCGGGAGAACTAGCATCCCAGGTCTCAGAGCTGTTTCTCAGCTCCAAAGAGCCATATGAAGGAACGGAGGAAACCTCCCAGATAGAAACAGGCCTGCCCACTGCCCCCAGGGGCTCATGGGAAGACCAGCTCTCCCAACCATCTCTCCTTTCCTTTTCCTAGTCTGAACCGCATGCAGAGCTCAGCGGGGAAGGTCAGGAATCTGCTCCTGACTCCACCACTTGAGCTCTCCAGTCCTCAGCACGGCGTCTAGTCAGATGGGTAGGGGACTGTGCTCCTGGGTGAGCACAGTCAGGACAGAGAGGCTAGGACCTCACAAGCCTCACTCAGAGCCTGACATCCGTCTCCACGTGGGTGTCAGGCCCTGGTGGGAACAGGGCTAGAGGTAGGGCGGCTAGTCCAGGCGCACAGCGACTGCTACTAACGGCCACTGCATGCAGCTATCTTTCCTTTTACTCCTGGGAGGAAGGCAGGGTAGGACAATGGCTGAAAGCTCAGGGTTCTCTAGGCAGGCTGCCTGGGTCTCCTCCCACTGTGACACTGCGCCAGTCACTTTGTCTCTCCGAGAATCACTTCCCTCATTATAGCCGGTATTTACTGAATGCTTGTCATGGGCCAGAAAGTGTGCTCAGTACTTTTACGTGCATGGTGTCCTCAGTTCCTCAGCGCCTCTGCACGAGGTAGGTGAATAACAGTTTTATCCCCATTTTACAGACAAGGAAACTGAAGATCAGGGAGGCGCCCGGGGGCCCTCGGTTAAGATCAGAGTGCAGAATGGGTGCTCAGCGCCCCACCGCTCCGTCCCTTCCGCCTGCGGCGCGCGGTGTGTTTAGCCAGGCGCCTGGCGTAAGGCGCGCACTCGGTAGCTTTCCTATCTGCAGAGGAGCAAATCGAGGCTCAGAGGCGAGCGGTGGCCTCGCCTTCCGCCGCCGGGGCAGGGGTCGCAGGCGATACCTGGGGCGCGATGTTGCTCAGGTAGAAGGTGTCGTTCATGGCCTTCTGGCTCCAGCGGTGGTTGCCGGCGGCGGCGAGATGGCCGCGGTCGAAGCCGCTGCCCCCGTAGTCGGCGTTGGTGGCGCGGTGATACGCATGCACCGAGTCGTCCTCGTGGAAGTCGCAGGAGCGGCGGTCGCCGTCGCCGCGGAGATTCTCAGGCCGCAGCTGCTCGACCACCCAGAGCGCGCAGCGGGTGCGCGGGTCGTAACACAGCATGTACGACTCACGGCTCTTGAGCTGCGCCACCCCGGGCAGCCCGTACTTCGCCAGCTCGCCGGGGCTGCCGCCCGTCGGAGCCCCGGGCACGGCGGGAAGCCCGGCCGCCGCCGCCACAGGCAGCACGGGCAGCCGGCTCAGCAGCCCCGGCGCCGCCCGTGCGTCCGCCCGCCGCCGCCAGCCCTCGGCGGCTGCACCCAGCCCTGCACCCAGCGCCAGGGTCAAGCCGCCCCGAAGCAACTGCTTGGCCATGGATTGTGGCCAGAGCGCGGATGGAGAGCGGTCCGCGGAGACGAAAGAAAGCCTCGACCTCACGCGTCCGACCCGGGAGTCTGAAAGGGGCCGCACAGGCCTGCGGGGCCCACCGCGAGGATAGCGCCAAGTGGAGGAGTAAGACAGCGGAACGCGGGTCCCTTCCACTCCCGAGCGCTCCAAAGTATTAATATTATACTCAGGAAGCCAACAGTAGGCGTCAGGACCGGCCCAACTGGACCTCCCGGGGCCCTTCCAGGCGTCACCACCGGCCCAACTGGACTTCCCGGGGTCCTTCCTTTGCCCTTGTTAAGACTGGGCGCTGAGAGGGCGTGGCATCTCCGTCGCGGTTTGTGATTGGCTGCCCCCAGAACCGGCTCCGCCCCGCCAGGTCGCCTTGGTCTCCACCAAAGGATCCTCCCGCTCCGCCAACTAAGATCCCGCAAGCCCCCAGCGGACAAAAAAAAAAAAGCTTTATAAAGGTTCTTACCTTCTAAATCACTTAGAGGACTGAGCTGGGGAAATAAATCAGGAATGCAAGGATTCCCCACCGTATTACTTATAATAAGAGGCCGGGGAATAAGCAAAATATTCGGAAATAGGCACTGGTTCCGGACATTTTTAGCACATTAGAATAGTATGTAGACCATAAAAAAATATATATATATATATTTTTCGGTATGCGGGCCTCTCACTGTTGCGGCCTCTCCCGCTGCGGAGCACAGGTTCCGGACGCACAGGCCCAGTGGCCATGGCTCACGGGCCCAGCCGCTCCGAGGCACGTGGGATCCTCCCGGACCGGGCCACGAACACACGTCCCCTGCATCGGCAGGCGGACTCTCAACCACTGCGCCACCAGGGAAGCCCATAAAAATATTTTTAAATCATACAGCAACTTGCTCACCACCTAACGTGAAGGGAGAGACAATACACAAAACTCCGTATCAAGAAAATGAAAATTATATAATAGTAATTACATCAACGAAGAGAAGACCAACATGTTATCGGTGATTTTCTCCAGATTGTGGGCTGTGAACGACTTGTTGAATTTCAAAATTTTCTCAATCTAAAAAATAACTTGCTATGAAATCATAATGTAATAATACCTTCTGCCCCAGTGCACACTCTCTCCTCCCTACAACTGCAAATTGCAGTTGTTAAAGAGTTGAATAGGCTCTTCCAACAATTTCCTAACCTTTTCCTTTGACCATTCTAAGAGCTTCCTGACTCCATCTTTGCTCATTTTTCCTGCTCAGAGGTCCTGAAGGTTTCAGCCCCTCACAGAACCAATGCCCACTGCAAAGAACACATGATTTATTAAAGACAACTTGTCATCAACAGCACTGATTCAAAGAACGAAACAGATGAAAAAACAAAAGCAGACTAACATTCTGACCCTTGGAATGAGACCTGCTGAATTCATACAGCCCATTCTCTAAGCGTCCAAAGTCCTGGGGGCAGCTTCCCAAGCAGGAAGCCTCGGGGTCTCTAGCTCTCTGGGGACCTCCCTTGAGAGTCTGGGGAGGGAGAAGGGCAGGTCCTCCCATTGGCAAGCTCAGTCTAACCTGGACATGGTCCCTGTGCTCTTTTGACCTTCATCACAAGGTCAAGGAGAGGGCACTGGACCCAGGTCTGCCACTGAGGCAAATGAGACGCAGTGATTCTAGTATGGTCCCAGGAGGGAAGGTAGAGGGACAGGTAAGAGGCAATGCATCAGGTGTCCTGGGCAGTGTCTGCTGGGACCCAGGCTGTGGCCCAAGCGACAGGCTGTGAAGGGATCAAGTTGTGACTGAACCACCAGCTGACAAGTTCTGGGAAGAGGGTGAGCCAGGCTGCTGGGAAGCAGCGTTTCTACCCCATGCCGGTGTCTTGGAGGCCGGCAAGGATACCAACTCTCTTGTCTCCCTTAGACCCAGTTCTATTACAGAGCTCAGGGCCCTCCCAGGCAGGACCTGCTGGAAAACCAGGAAGGTCCCAGAGGCAGGCGGAGAGGATGTTGACTGACCTTGGAAGGTCAGGAAGACCATGACTCCAGCTGGTTTCCACCATTGGAGTCCTACCCTTCATCCCCAAATCAAGCACTTGCCAATCTGCAATAAATAACCAGGAGTCTGAATAAATAGTAAAAATCTCCCAAATACTGTGCTGGGAGAGGAGGAGGAAAAAGGCAAGTGCATGGAGTCCTAGAAGCATCCAATGGACAGCCTGGAAAGGCACCTCCTTGGGAAAACTGTCCCTGGCCCATAGCCACAAGTCCTGGCTGTCAGGCTAAGGAAGTTTCCGGGGGGCCTGAGGGTCCCTGCTGGCCAGTCTGGGGAGATGAAGAGGACCCGTGCTACGTGCTACGTTACCCAGCCTTCCAGATGCAAACCAGCTGCCTCCTCACAAAAGGAGGGAGGGCCTTGGTCGGAATAGGCCCACTAGTCCCACAGCCCAGCCTGGGAGGAGCCGGCTGCTCCTACTCAGTAGGCATGGGCCCCACATCCTGGAAGCAGCCCGGCAGGTGACCGGAGAAGAGCCTGCACCTCCTTCAGCTCCCCTGCCTGAGGGAGACATGGCTCTCCTGGCCCTGACAGGACCCAGGCCTTTGAGCTTGGCCACACCTGGCCCAGAGAGACTCCCTTTGATCCCACCGCCCTTTATGGGACTCGCCTGCCCTGGGCCGGCACCTGGAAGCCATGGGAACGACTACACCTTAGAAGCACCTGGATCCCAACCTTAATGTCCTTTTTCTTTTGGGAGAGAAGGACCTTTGGGGGAACCTCTGGAAGACCCAGCTCTCCCTCTCCTCCCCCCTCCCTCCCTGGGCAGGTGGGTAAGGCTCAAAGCTTCATGGGCTATTAATTCTCAGCAACTCTGGGTTTCCAAGAATCCTGCGGTGGGGCAAGGGTTCAGGGCCCTCGAGTGAGGCACTGTGAACTGGGGGCCCTGGGAGCCTAGACCTGGGAAATGGGAACAGGCTGCGAAGGTCAAGGCTGACCTCCAGGAGCCTGGCTCAGCCAGACTCTTCATTCTGTCTCCAGGGTTCTTGGGCATAGCGAGGAGGGTGGGGGAGAGGCTGGGGATAAGGCAACCCAAAGAGAGGGGAGAGAGCGAGCCAACGGAGAGAGGGGCGGACAGAGTGAGAGCCACACACCCTCAGTGAAAGAGGTGGAAGGAGAGAGAGGGAGACGGAGGCAGAGACAGACAAGAAGCAAAGACCAAGAGGGAGTCACCTCCCTCCATACACATGAAAACACACACAGACGAAAGAGAAGCACACAGGAGGGGGATTAGAAGACATACACAGCAACCCACAACTACACACACACACACACACACACACACACACACACACACACACACACACACACAAACACTCTGTGGGAAAGAGACAGAGGGTGAGACCTGGGCCTGGCAGCCTCTTAGCTCCTTCACGGTGTCACCTTCCCTGTGGAGAAGGCCAAGCACCAACCTCCAGAAGTGGTTTCTGGCTCATTTGCCAAGCACCTCCCTGACCAGTGCCCAGAAGACAGAGCAGGAAAAGAGAAGCAGAGCAGAGGCAGGGAGGGGCCCCTGCCTGCCCGCAGGGCCCACATCTGCCCCAGCCCCAGGACACCACCTCACAAACTCCTGCCCTGCTCAGCAGCCTGGGTCAAGGGTCCAGGGTTGAAGGGGTGGAGTGGGGGGAGGAGCCAGGGCTTGGTGGTTGGGAAGAGCAGGGCCCAGCCGGCCCCCGGTGGGAGCGACCAGGGTGAGAGGCCTGGAGTGGGCTGATCCTGCAGCGGCCCCGCTGGCTGGGACCCCACGGCCTCCTGCACGTCCCAGAAGCTAGGCCACAGGGGTCGGCGGTGGCTTCTCTCCCAAACCTGGGCCTCTTGCTGCCAGGCTACTGGGAGTCTTGGAGTTCCTTGGCTTTCTGTAGGATCTGGCAGACGTCTGTGATGGGGTAATCCTGGGCAGGGGAAAGGCCAACAGTATGCTTGAGAATTCAGCTCACCCTTCACCACCTCTGCTGCCCCCAGCCCTCTCCAGTAGACCTGTCACCATGCTGGACCCCAGGCCTAAGGGATAGGGAGCACAGGGTAGGCCCAGTCTGCCCAAACCTTGCATGGAGCTATACTACACCCACTGCAGCAGTTAACTTAACCAACCCAACTAGTCACCACCCAAAAGGTCTCACAGCCCCTTCCCTAGGACAAGGACCACCTGCTTCACCTCTCCTCACTCCTGCCATCGAACCCTGACCTCCACTGACAATGAGCCTGGAATAGGGCCGGACACTGTCCATGTACTAGCTCACTGGGTCACCTCAACAGCCCAATGAGGGCTTACTGTGAATCTGCCCGTTTTACAGATCTAGTCAATGAAGTTATTGAAAACCAACCCCAGGCCAGGCGTTGGCAAAGAAATTATGGCCTAGAGAGGTTGCCACTTAGCTTAGGTCACATGACTAGCACGGGAGAACAAAGATGTGAACCCCAAATCGTCTGACTCTCAAGCCCATGTTCTTAACCACTAAGGCCCACGCTTTCCTTCCCCCGGTCTGAGCACGATTACCAACGGGCATTATAACCACATACTGGGTAATAAGTCGCAGCCTTGAGTGAATGACTTGGCTTCTCTGAACCAGCTTGGTTCAGAGAAGCCAAGTCATTCACTCAAGCCCACACCACACTCAAGGTCAGTGGCAAAGCCAGATTTAACCCAGATCCAAACACAGACCTGCCTCAGGGTCTGGACTCTTAAGCCCTGCTACCCTCTCCTGATCCTGACGCAGCCTATCACAGCAGCTGGCATGGGGCGGCCGCCTGCTAAGTGTCTGTCTCATGGCTGAAGACTGAGCCTGCCCCTCCAAACTCCATTACCTGCAGGAGCCGCATGTTTACCGTAAAGTCCCCTTCCAGCAAGTGCTCGCGGATCAGTCTAAGAAAAACAAGCAACAAAAGCGCTGGGCCCCTGGGCCACTCTGAGTGCAGGCCCGCCGGGCCCCTTCCCGCTCCTGCCGCCCCACCGCACCCGCAGCAAGTTTGGTTTGATGCTCGCCTGAGAATCCCAGAAGCTCTCACCAGCCTCTCAAGAGCAGGCCCTGCCCGCCCCCTGCTCGCGGCCACACTCACATGAGCATGGCGCAGCAGACCAGAAGGAGGAAATCAAAGCGGCTGTTGTCGGCAAACAGGGAGTCCCAGATCCGGATGACATCAGGCAGCAAGAACTCCTGGGACAGCAGCAGCGTCAGCCAGCGGAAGGCGAAGAACTGGGGCTTGATATTCTGCTCTTGCTGGGGAGACAGAGGTGCAGGGTGGGTGCAAGAATCCGTGTTGGCTGGTTGCCACGGAACACCATGCAACCTATTAGACGTGAATTCATATAAGCAGCAGGCCAGGCGTAAGCGCCAGGCACGCTGGGGCGGGGATGGCACGGAGCTGCCTAGGGAGCCTCGCTCAGTGCAAGGCGCAGCTCCTGCTTGCTGCCAGCCAACGCCGTCAGATCGTCTGATGTTTTTCTGAGAGAAGCCAGATACCCAAACTTTTATATCAGCTCCTTAGATTAATAAATACACTACACAGATTATAACTTTGGATTTATAGACAGAGAAACCACTATTGGGCACTCATTACGTGTCTGGCCTTGTGCTTAACATGGTAAATATCTCACTTATTTACTCCATACGGCAGCCCTGCAAGGCAATTATTCCCAATGGAGATGAGCCCTCTGGTCAGCCACAGCGAATACTATTGACCGAAAAAGCGTGTTACAAAACAGCAAGATGTGATTCCATATTTGCTTAAAAAGATATGTTTATATATATATATCTTCTTGTTCATGAAACTTGTTTTGTTTATAAGTAAATGTCCTTTTTACTGAACTGTTTCCTGAAATAAACATGGAATGCCACTCCACTAATTTTTAAAAATGAAGTTCATACTTCCTTTCTTAGGGGACTAACAGCACACCGTAAAGGCCCCGCACCGCGCCTGGCACACGGGGCACCGCATCCACCTCCCCCACCCCCAGCCCGCTAGGCTCCCACCACCTGCTGCCCAGGTCCCCCGGCCCCGCCTCGGCACCCGGCTCAGCACTCCCTGGCGGCAGCAGCCAGTCCAAGCCCCAGGCTCCAGCCAGTCCTCACCCTGGGCCTGGGCTGCTCAGGAGCCTGCCGTCCTCTGCCCCTTTCTGTCTGCCCTGGCCCGTGTGGCGCTGGGGGTCCTCACCAGTTTCAGGTAGAGCTCCACGTCCTTATCCTTCAGGGTGGAGTACACCTTTTCCATCTTGTAGGTGATGCCACACTGTGAGTCGTCAAGGCTCTTGATGAAGTTGTCCCGGATCTCAGCCATGAGGTTGGTGAAGCAGAAAAAGGTGTCCGCCTCAGCGTGCTCTGGGAGAGATGGGCAGGGTGAGGGCAGCCGTGAGAGAACAGGCACCCTCCCGTGTCCCACCCCACCGCTCAGCTACGCGAGACCCCCCTCCCCTCTGAGCCTCACCAAGTCACCCCACCTTGGTCAGGCTGCGCCCCTCCTCTGTCCGTGGCCACTCTCCACCCCCGACTAAGGACATCACTTCTTTCTTCTCACACCTGACAATGCTGTACACCAGCTCAGCGACTGATTACATACTCTTCTGCTGACATTTTTTCATATCGTGACTTACTTAAATCTTTTCTATCGTTCAGCTTCCTGTATATACAGCTCATCTCCTCTACCAGAAATTCAGTTACAGATAGCAAGAGGTCAGTAAACATCTAACATTCTAGAAAGTTCAAGCCAGAAAAGATCTGAGATGATCCAGGCCAACCCGCTTATCCGACAGAAAATGAAGGCCCAAAAGAGGGAAGTGAGCTGCACAGCTAGATACAATAAAGCCCATTAGCCTGGAGCCCGTTTATCTACCCTTCCACTCGCTGTTGGGGTCAGTGGCAAAGGTGTAGTACAGGGGCCCCACGATCTCATTCATGCCCTGCACGTAAGCGATGCCAGGGTTGAGCTTGGCGTAGATGAACAGAATCCGCTCCACCACCTCCCAGTGGGCCTCACAGCCGTTGGGCAGCACCTGATACTCGTTCACGGATGAGGGCGCCGCGTTCTTGTGCGGGGAACTCATCTGGGGGAGAAGAGGAGCAGCCCGTTAAGGTGGGTGGCACTACCGACAGTATGTTCTCACCGGATATGTTCACCCACGAGCCGAAACCTAACTTCCATCTCATGGGCAACCCAGGGCACAGAGGAACGCGTCCAACACCACCGGGAACAAGCGGACAAATCCAGAATGTGCGACACTCTACCAGCCAGCTGGGCTGCAATCTCATTTATGGTGATACAGGTCAGATGGTGCTTACCTCTGAGGGAAGGCGTACTGACTAGGAAGGGGCATGAGGGAACCTTCTGGATGATGGGAACGCTCCGTGTCTTGATCTGGTTGGCAGTTACACGGGTGTATACATAAGAAAAAGTCCATCTAGTTGTATACCTAAGATTTGTGCATTTATTGTAAGTTATACTTCAATTAAAAAAAAACTTTAAAAAAATATAAAAATATATCAAAAACAGACAACTGGTTAAGACTCTTCAAAAAAGTCAAATGTTGAGGAAGGGGGAGTGGAGGCGTGCTCCAGATGAAGAGACTAAAGAAACGTAACATCCTAATGCAACGCATAAACACTGAAGAGGTGCTGGTCTGGATTTAAAACCACCAAAATATTCTTAGTACGACTGAGGACACCCGATCCTGGACTGGATGTGAGGTCTTATTACGGATTATGGTTAATCTCCGTAGATGAGACAATGGTAAAGAGGATGTCCTCATTCTCACGGGATGCCTGCTGAAGTACTTGGAGGTAAAGGGTCAGGACGTCTGTCTATATATGACACACACACAAACATGGCCAAAGGTCAACAACTGTTGAATTTAGGTGGAAAGCATATAGGTGTGCATTGTACTCTTCCTTCAACTTTTCTGAATGTTTCAAAATTTTCATAAGAAAAAGTTGGGAGATGAATGAAGAGATGATCCCTGCTGAAAACTCATGCAATAGAGCCGAGGTCCCCAACATCAGGATCCCCTGGGAGCTTCGTAAAGGTTCAGGTGCCTGGGGTTAACTGTATGAGAGCCACAGGCACGCCCACGCAGGGACAGAGTATGAAGCTGTCCGGGAAGCCCAGGGTCCTGGAAACAGGAAACTCCCTTTTCCACTATATATACACGTGTATACACATATACATATGCGTGTACGTGTGCACACACACAGACACACACATCACTAATGTTTACCCAGAGCTCCACAAGCCTTCCTGTTTAATGCCCTGAACGGCCTAGAATACTCTCTCAACATCATTTTCAAGATGAGGAAACTGAGGCTCAGAAATGTTAGGCCACTCATCAGACGTCTCGCACTAAAGTGAGCCCAGACCAGCTCACTCTAGAACCCGAGGCCCAGGCCTCAGAGAGTGCCCACTGCTTTCCAAGAATCTGCACAGCCATGACCTCATTTCACCCTCTGGGCAATTCAAAAGCCAGACAGGGCGGAAATGATCACACCCAGTTTACAGAAGAGGCGGAGGCCCAGGAAGGTGAGTCTGGTGTTAGTTGCCCAGGATCAAACAGTCCGCTTAAACTCAAAACTGCCCAGCCACTGGTCCAGAGGTTTAGCAATGGAGCTTGCGGTCCGGTTCTCTATCACCAGGACCAGGTCCAAACCTAAAATCAGTTCTCAGCCACCAATTACTGTAGTAAAATGCATGACAGAAGCCGGGTCCCCATCTAGCCAGGCAGCTAGAACAGCAGCCAAGCAGCAGGGCCACCAACCCAGCCACGGGGCCACTTAGCCAAGCACGTGGCACCTCCTGACACACCCAGCTGTCGTGAGCACGTGGAACCCGGGGATCAGCCAGAACGGCCCCGTCACCCCTGTGGTGGAAAACGGCTGCTCTCCTGGAAACACAAAGCCCTGACCGGTCACTCCACTTGGGGGAAACGAGCTTAGCTTGTTGGAGGTTACAGAGGATTTTTCCATTGTTGGAAGACAGCGAAAAACTGTGAGGAACAAGTCAAAGCTCCAGGTGCCAAAGCAGTAGGTGTGAATTGAGGAACAAGACAACATACTTGTTTAGCTACAAGCAGCTTCTCAGAACCACAGGAACTTGCTAGAAGACCGAGGTTCAAGCACTCGGCATCACCCGGCCAGCACAAGACCTACCGTTCTTTTCTCCTAGGTCTCTCACACCCCTCCCCACTCCACCCCAGCCCCCACCCCCACCCCCACCCCCCCGTTGCCTGGACGCCTCAGCTGCCTCCCAGGCGGCCTCTCCACCTCCATTCCTGCCCCCGCCAGTCAAATCTTGTGTAAAGGCAGACTTAAATCACATCCCTGCTCTTAGAATGGTGCAGGAGTCCCCAGCCCCCAGGATAAAGGCCCCGCTGGCCTCACCACCACTCATCTCTCCAGCATCCTCCAGCAGCCCTCCCCCCCCCAACCCACCCCCCCGACCCCGCCCTGCCCCACCTCATGCTGGACTCCCTTCCTTGAACACACCCAGCTCTCTCCGGCCTGAGGACGTCCACACATGCCATCCTCTCCACCTGGAAGTCTCTTTCCTCTTCATCCTTGGAGCCTCAGCTTAAATGTCACTTCCTCAGGGAAGTCTTCCCTGATGCCCAGACCAGGTCGGCTCCCCCCATCACTGTTCCCACCGCACCTTCTCATCACACTGGTAGTTACTTTTCCAAGCGCCGTCTACACCACAGACCAGAAGTGTGGCTCCTTCACTGCACAGCAGGGCCCTCCCCCACACCCATTACACCAGCCTTTGATGCCTGACTTTCAGAGAGAGCCTGGAGGGGGACCGGGCAGGACCAAGGCTGCTTTGGGTAACTCTCGGGGCAGACGGTCAGGGGTCTGATGGCCCGTGGCCACAAGTCCAAGAGAAGCAGGAAGGAAAAGGCCATCACGGGGCGTCCCTGGGGCTTCCAGGTTGCCTCTCACATTTGTGACCCCGCTCCGGTTCCGGGCCACCGTCTGGGATTTCAGTGTCGTCTGTTCCACCCGCTTACGAAGGGTCTCGAACTCATTCTGCGGATCCAGGATGAGGAGGCAGGGGTACTCGGTGGCCCTCTGGAAGAAGGATATGTCTGGGCACAGCCTTCTGTCAAGACAGAACAGGAGAGGACTGTTACTCAGCGTGGAATTTTTAGGCATCCCACCAGCACCCTGCTGCCAGATGCCCCAGCATCCCCAAAGCCTCTTGTATGTGTGTGTGTGTTTTTTAATTAATAACATTTTATTTCAAAAGCAATACAGTCATGGTATATGTCTACATACCCATATAGCTTACGTGTATTTGCAAATAGACACACACACACGCATATGTATTTTTAAGTGTCCTTAGGGTCTTAACTCTTCTCTTAAAACAAACGTCTTTCCATGTCAACAATATCTCATATGTACAAACGTATCAACTGCATTGTGGCTTAAAATGGTAAAAGAGGTTTCGTTAAGTTACACATTATACAACAGAATGTTACACAGCTGACATAGGAGATGCTCAAGACAGAGCAAGAGAAAAAAGCAAGTTGGAGACAGGCTCTAGATCGCGATCAAGTTTTTAAAATATATGTACTGCAGTACACGCACATTTTCCAAAGATCTTATACAGAGCACACTGCCAACTTGCCCTCTATAAACACTGAACAATGTGCTACAATCACTACCAGGGTAAGGACCTGTTTCCCCAGAACTGGGTTCAAGATGTGGTTCCTGACTTAAATGGGGCTATTAAACACCTGGTGAGCAGAGGCTCCAGACTGAGAAGGAAGGAGGCAAGAGCCTGTTCTGCCCCCTGGCTGAGCAGCCCAGGGTTGGGGTCCCACTGAGGGCACAATGCGCACAGGAGAGGAGCAGCCCCAGGTGGCGAGGGGCTGCAAACACAAACGGCGAAGGCAGAACTGAAAGCAGGCGGGCAGACTCAGAACCCAAGCTCTGAGCACTGGGTCCACTGCAGACAGGCCTGCCGGCTCCTCACCCAGCCCTGTGGAAGAGTCACCCGCTGCCAGACTCGCCCACCCAACAGGACAGCACAGCCAGCGTCTCCACACTTCTCTACCAGGAGGAACGGCATGCACATGCACACAGCGTAGTTCACAGTTTAAAAAAAACACACTTCTGACCCTGTCGCTCCTGTGCTTAAAACCTCTGCGCGCCTGCCCCACATCCCTGGGATGGAGTGATGGTCCGACCCCCGCTTGCCTCCAGTGTGGCCGCAGGCACACGGGCCTTCGCACTGCTCCTCAGACAGCCAAGCTCTGCAGGCTCGCAGGGCCTCCCACAGCAGCTCCTTGCCCAGCACCACAGGGCCCTCCCCTCCCCTCCCTCCTGCCCCAAGGTGCCCGCTCCTCCCATCTCAGCTGCCGCCTCAGGCGAGGCTTCCCGACCTCAGGGTGCCCTGAAGCACCCTGAACTCTGCCTTCAGAGCATTCTCCACAAACTTTAGTGACACGGATCTGTTTTGTTGAACATCCGTCTTCCCGTCCTCCCTGCCAGCTTCTAGGTTCCTTAAGGAGAGGGGCCATGTCTGTCTATTCCGCGTTCAACGCCCAGCCTGCCATTGAGCCTGCCATGTAGCGGGGCCTCAATATTTGCTGAAGGAAGGAAGAGATGAATCCACAGACGCCAGGGCTACAACTGAAACTAAGGCAGGGAGAGAGGAGAGCCGGGCACTCAGGGCACTCACCGCACCGCCAGCCCCACCCCAGGCCTGCTACCACTAGGGCCTGGACGCAGCTACCAGGACAACTCACCAGCAGTTCCTCAAACACGCCCCTGCGGGCCTGGGCTGGGAAGGGACAGGGCAGAAGAACTGGAAATCCCACAGAAGCCCCAGGGGCCGGCTCCCAGCGCCCAGCGCCCTGCTCACCGGACATCTTTGTCGATCTGCAGCAGCACCTCGTTGTCCTTGAAGTACGTGTTCCATCGGCTGTCGGGGTTAGGGTTGAGTGGCTGTCAGGGAAAATGAGCTGCTCTGTCCTCGGCCGGCTAGAAGCCCAGGGACAGATACCAGTCTGGGGGCCTGAGCAGTGCCTCCGAACCAGCATTCCCAGCAGAGACGCAGCTGTTGCTGAGACAGCCTGTGAGCTAGCTGGGGGGCAGCACAGGCCTCGTGCAGCCTCCCAAAGCACGATCACACTCCACACCCGGAAGCCGAGCCCCGTAGTCCGCTCTGAGTACTTCCCTGCGCAGCAAGGACTCTGTCTTTCCTGTCTGTAGCTCTAGAATGCTGCATGTAACAGGTGCTCACTAAACGCTTGCCTGCTGAATGAATGAATATTGTATCATTAGGTCTCTTCGAATCTAACTCATTACTACTTTGAGTTGCCAATTCCAGTCCTTGGAGGATCGGCCTGGGTCCAATCCATCTCCACTTCCCGACTGCAAAGCACCAGGGAGGAGCTCGGTATTTGTGGCTGGAACGAGGCTTCCTCCAGGCCACACAAAGGCAGTTTATCCTCCCGCCGGCCCTGCTCTGACTCCCTTCAACTATAATATCACAGAACCTTCCTCGAGGAAGGGGACTGAGGAGGAAAGGAGACAATGCACGTGGAGGACCTGGCTCAGCGCTGCACACACACGCTCCTGTGATCCCAGTCATTGCTTACAGTCCCGACTGGGCCCAGAGCCTGCGGAGAACAGGGAGAGACAACAGCCTTCAGGGGCTGAGGAGCTAAATGCAGAAATGAGGTACTGGGAGGGCCAGAGGGGACCAAGAGCAGCTGCACCTGGCCTCTGGCATGAGGGACCTAGTCCATTCCAAAGCCCACACCTCTCCCCACTCTGCAGCCTCGGTCCCCACTGCGGACCCCTACTCACATGGTCCTCAAAGGTCACATCCTCCCTGGATACACCCATGTTGGCCTTGGCGATGCCAGGCTGGATGATCATTTCCCTCAGGAACTGAGAATACAGCTCCCTGTAGGAGAGAAGAGGAGAGAGGGATGATCCCCAAAGGTCTCACCCAGGGAGCCCGGAGCGCAGCAGCAGCAACAGGAAGTGGGCCGGGCTCACACCACCTGCTCTGTCTGATACAAAGGGCCTCCCATCACCCGCCTTTGTCAGGGTCTCACCTCTGCTTGGCCAGGATGGAGGTCCAAGACGCTCTCTCCAAGGGGAGGTAGTTCAAGAGAATCTGCAGAGAGAGAGAAGAGCAAAGCTCTGGTGACCCCCCCAGCCCAACCCTGGAAGTAGATGGAGGCTAAGAGGCCTCAAAGAAAACGTCTGATAAACCCCGGAGACAGCAAGATGGGCTAAATAAAACCCAGGAACACAGGCATGGGCTGGGGGCAGCCTCCCCTTTTCTCCCCACTGGCTTCCCCCACCTTCATCCTGAACCAGCCCTTTCTACTGCATTTCCTCACACAGACTCTTCCAAACGATGATAAAACTCTGTGCTCAAAGGGGTTGGAAACCAGGACACCGGGGTTCTGCTCCCACCTCAGCGAAAGGCGTTAGGCGAAGCGCAGCCTTTTTTTGTCCCAATAAGCATCACTACCACTGAGCTGTCTGGACCAGGAAGCAGAGGGCTTCACTGGCATTACAAAGTGTTCCATCCCCAAGGGGATCCTGGAGGGGACGCCAAGAGAAACAGAAAACACAGAACTTCCCAGAAGAGCTTCCTGGGACAAGCAAGGAAAGACAGAGAACAGGAAGAAGGGGCCAGGGGTGGGGGCAGCCCATGCAGGAACCCAGGGACTCTCAGCAGAGCAGAAGCTCCAACCCAGGCACACCCACCTTCCAGCAGAGGCACCGCAGTCCGCCCTCACAGGGGATGCCTGTGGACATAGCAGGCAAAGGTCACGCCCCCGCAGAGTCCCAGAACCCCCCAGTCCTCCACCTTGGAGCCAGTCGGCAGGGAATGGAGTGGGCAAGAAGTACTTCTTCAAGGATGGTTTTCTGCCAGAAAGATCACTAGACTAGATGCTAATCCTGTGTGTACTCTCTCTCCATGGCCCGTCTGGAATGTTCTTTTGAGGATAACACCTTCTCACCCTTGATATTTCTTCCTCAGAGCAGCCTTTACCAACCACCATCTCTTCCCAAACAAAGTCAGGTCCCTTGACATAAACAATAATAACTCCATCGCTTCTCCTTCACAACATCCACCACAAATGGGATCGTATAATGTAATTTGTATATTTATTTAACATCTTTAACCCCTACTACTGGGTAAGCCCCAGAAAGACGAGGACCAAATTTGTCTTACAGTCCCAGTACCTAGCCCAGGGCATGGCCCACAACAGGTAGTCCATAAGTATCTGTGGAATATAAACAAAGCTATGAATGCTAAGTGTTTGGGGCTTTACGGACATTAATTCACTTAATCCTCATTACAGCCCTAGTAAGTAGGGAAGATCAGCATTATTGTCCCCATCTTACAGATAAAGAAACGCATCTGTAAAGATAGAGAAATCAAGGACTCACACATAGGTCTGTCTGACTCTAGAGCCCAACTCAGCAGGCTGCATTCCCTGGGGCCTGGCAGATTCTTCAGCTCAGCACAGATGCCAAAACCCCTCAAGATCCTCAGGGTCATGTTATAAAGCAGAAACTAACACACCACTGTAAAGCAATTATACTCCAATAAAGATATTTTTAAAAATAATTAAAAAAAAAGATCTTCAGGGCCTAAATATCACTCCTGAACAGAAAGACAAACTTCTCCTGAAATACTGTCATGAACCTCGCTAAAGCAACTGTTGCTACCGTCTCCCCAGTACAGTGAACAGGAGCTACCCACCTCAGAATCTGCATGGGGATGAAGGGGGCAACTCAAGCATTACTTGCTGACAAAGTTACAAGGGCAGAGCAGTCACAAGAAGCTACCCAGAACACCTTCGGGTATTTTTAAAGACAAGCAAAAGCCTCTGTGTTGAGAAGTTAAGAGGCCACGGAGGGCAAAGTCAAAAGCTGTTGGGGTTCAGCTCCTTAAAGTGAGTGTCTCAAGGCTGGAATCTTACCATTAACCAAAGTTCACTGTTGCCTGAGTTGGCTTTGATCCTAAGCCAGGGATAGAACCAGGAACCACTCTGTAGCTAACCAAATTCTACAAGACAGGAAGCTTGCTGAGGAATGAGGAAAGACCTGACCTCTGCTCACGAAGTCTCCCCTCTGCCCTCCAGTTACTCTCAGGAAGCAATGAGCATCATTTATAGGCCCATAAGCACCCTGTCTAAGGCCTACAGGCATGCTAATTGTGGCCGCCACTGCTCCAGGAACCCCCTCCAAGCTCAGGGTAGTCACTGGTTGTTCAGCTCCACAGAAGCTGGAGATGGCCCCAAAAGGCAGGCTGGCCCCCAGACCCGGCCAGGTGTGGCCTTGGGCACCCTCCCCTCCATCTTAGTCACAACGCTGCTCTAGGAAAACCCTGAAAACGGAGAGTTGCCTCTTACCGCTAAAACTGAGTTCCTGAAGCTTTTCCAAGGCAATCGTGGGCTCCTTCAGGACATCCTGGAAATCTGCAATCCTAGAAGGAGGGAGGGGGAGGCAAATGGAGGACAACCAAACCCCAAGATGACAGGCTTAGCGACCACTCCTAAAGCCCACAGCTCCCTTACACCACCAGTCTCCAACCTGTTCCTCCCTCCCCTTCGGGACATACAGATGTGCAAAGCTCAAGCAAAACCTGGCCAGAGGCAGCTTTGGAGAACTAGAGATCACTTTTTCCTCTAAGCCCAGAAACGTACAGATATTCTTGTCTAGAGGTTCTCAAATGAGCACATGAAATTAGACACATTCTAATATTTAGTGAGCTGGCATTTATAGGACACTTCCTGCTGGCCAGGCCCAACACACTGCTGCTATCTGAACTCAAAAAACCCTAGGAATCAGGAGTAATTTGATCTGTAGACAGGGACCTGTGTAATCAGCATTCCAAGCTCAAATGTATAACCATTAGAAGACCTCTGGGCCTGCCCGCAGGCAAGGACAAAAGGTTTAAAAAACAAGTCCTGCACCACGGGGGGGAAAGTGGGGGGAGGGGGATGAATTGGGTGATTGGGATTGACATATATACACTAATATATAAAACAGATAACTAATAAGAACCTGATGTACAAAAAGTAAATAAAATTATATTTAAAAAAAAACAAGTCCTGGAGGAAAACTGAAGTGAGCAAAATTAGCCAACGCTGCAGGATTTGGCCTGAGAAGAGAACAAACTGGAGAATCCAGGTTTTCTAGCATTTCTAGTAAGAAAAGGACACGTGGGACGGGGAGCATCTGGACAGACTAGGGTACTGGGGCAAAGGGTTAACAAGGGAAAAAAGGACGGGAGGTGGGGGTGAGATCGGGCATCGAGGCCCTGGAAGAGGAAGACACCAGGGGAAGGGATCCAGGGCGAGGAAGAGACAGAAAGAGAGAAAAGGGGCGACACCGAGGGGCAGGAGAGGTGTCCACGCTCCGTGCCCCCCTCAGGCCCACAGCAAAGAGGTTGTAAAGTAGGCGCCCAAAACCTTCTGCCAGGGGCAGGGCGGGGGGGTGTCTCGGTTCATGGCCGCATCCGCGCGCCCCCTCCGCAGGTCAGAAGGGGCAACCCGGCCAGGAGCGGCCTGGCTGGTCTGCCCCAATGGCCCCTTACCGGCTCTTGTGCAGACTCGACATGGTGTTGACTTCCGGATCCCCCCGCTGCCTCCGACGCCGCCAGCGCCGCCGCCCCTCAGGGACGCGGGGCGCTGGGCAAAGGCCTCCGACCGGAAACTCAGCCTCAGGCGCGCGCGTTCTGCTCCGCCTCGCCCCGTTCACGTGCCACCCCTTCTCCGCTCTGCCTTCTGGCGGCGCGGCGGGGTGGGCGGGGCAAGAGAACGCCGGGAACACGGTCCCGCCTCCGCTCCCCCACCTACGAGGCCCGCGGACCTAGAGCGCCATCGCGCAGGTGACCGCGCGGTCTATGCTCCCCAAGGCTATTCCTTGACCTTTCCTGGGCCTCAGCTTCCAACTAGGCAGTATATCTGTCACCTTGTCCTCTTCCTTACACGTTCATCACCTGCAATAAGCTATTGAGTTATCGTTTCAGGGATGTAGACCTTCCCTGCTAAACTATACAAGGCCTGCCTGCTGGTCTTTTCACTGCTGAACCCTCGACGCCTATAGCAGTGACTGCACAGAGCAGATGGTTCAATAAACATTGGATGGAAGAGCAAGACTACAGTTCAGTGTTTCCTTGACTTTTGGATTTCATGAACATGAAATTTATCATAATATCAGGACAATAGAAAAGGAAAGCCAAAATTTCAGGATCCTTCCCAAGAAAAAACAGTTGGCAGCCTCTCAGTGTTTTTTCTCTACACCTATATGTGCATATGTGCATAATTGTCCTTTTTTTTTTTTTTCAGAAGGGAAATTTTATTTTATTTATTTTATGTTTGGCTGCGTTGGGTCTTCATTGCTGCGCTCAGCCAGCTGGGCTGCTCTTTGTTGCAGTGCCCGGGCTTCTCCTTGCAGTGGCTTCTCCTTTCGTGGAGCACACGCTCTAGGTGCTCGGCATCAGTAGTTGTGGCGTGCAGGCTTCAGTAGTTGTTGCTCGCGGGCTCTAGAGCGCAGGCTCAGTAGTTGTGGCGCACGGGCTTAGTTGCTCGGCGGCATGTGGGATCTTCCCAGATTGGGGATCAAACCCTTCTCCCCTGCATTGGCAGGCAGATTTTCTTTTTTTAAATAAATTCATTTATTTATTTTTGGCTGTGTTGGGTCTTTGTTGCTGCGCACGGGCTTTTTAGCTGCGGCAAGCGGGGGCTACTCTTCATTGCAGTGCTTTCTTTTGTTGCAGAGCACAGGCTCTAGGAGCGCGGGCTTCAGTAGTTGCAGCACATAGGCTCAGTAGTTGTGGCTCACGGGCTCTGGAGTACAGGCTCAGTAGTTGTGGCACACGGGCTTAGTTGCTCCGCAGCACGTGGGATTTTCCCGGACCAGGGCTCGAACCAGTGTCCCCTGCATTGGCAGGTGGATTCTCAACCACTGCACCACCAGGGAACTCCTGTCCTTACTTTTTAAATTTCTCCACAGATCGGTGAAAAGTTTGTCACTGGACTGTATAATCTCGAAAGCCCCTCCAGCTCTCAGCTGCTGCCCACCAGGATTTCACTACTCCATGGAGCAAGCACAGGGAGACCTGTTCCTTTATTCACTCATCCCACAATTTCTGCTCCCACTATGTGCTAGGTACTGTGATAAATGTTTCATCAGAATACAAAGATTATGTTCCTTTGCATGAAATGTAAGAAATGAATAAATGTTGACTTAATTGCACAATAGGACAGGAATTTTTTCCAGGTTAAAAAAAAAAATACCACCAGCCCTTTGAAAGATTGATTAGAAAGACAGGGAAAAACACAAACAACGTGTTAAGAAAAAAAGACAGTTGGCTATCATTCGGAAAAAAATAAAGGTCTGTTCTTATCTGACATCTGACAGGAAAGTAAATTCTGAATGAATTAAAGCTCTGCAAGGGAAAAATCCTATGGGATTAGAACAAAAATATATAGAAAAATGTTTAGAATCTTGGAGAAGGAAGACATAAGGCCCAGAAGCCATGAAATATAAGACAGATATATAACTACCTAAAATTTTCAGTCTCTAAATGGTAAAGGAAAAGACAAGCATCAACAGGGGAAAATATATGTACCCTTTATGATAAAGGGTTAATCTCCCTAATGTATAGAGAGTTCTTAAATCAACAAGAAAAAGACAAACACCCCAAGAAGAAGAAGAAAAAAAAAGCATTCAGTCATTCAAGAAATGTATTGAGTGCCTACGACATGCCAGATATGTCCTAGGTATTGGGAATTTAGTAGTGAATAAAAGACAAAAATCTCTGCCTTCGAAGCACTGACATTTTAGTGAGGGGAGTTAGACATTAAATAAGGTAAATAAGTAAACTAAATGGTACATCAGATGGTGATAAATTCCGACAGGGGAAAATAAAACAGGAGTGGGCAGCGGGAGGGGCTGCAATTTTACATAGGGGGTCAGGAAAACTGCTCTGAGGTGATGTCTAAGCAAACACCTGAAGGAGGTAAGACAGCAACGCTTATAAGCAGGCACTTCAAAGAAGAAATGAGACTTCTCTCGTGGTGCAGTGGGTAAGAAGCCGCCTGCCAATGCAGGGGACACGGGTTTGAGCCCTGGTCCGGGAAGATCCCCCATGCAGCGGAGCAACTAAACCTGTGCGCCACAACTACTGAGCCTGCGCTCTAGAGCCCACGAGCCACAACTACTGAGCCTGCGTGCCACAACTACTGAAGCCTGCGTGCCTAGAGTCTGTGCTCCACGACAAGAGAAGCCACTGCAATGAGAAGCCCGCGCACCGCAACGAAGAGTAGCCCCCGCTCGTCACAACTAGAGAAAGCCCGCGTGCAGCAACGCAGACCCGCAGCCAAAAATAAATAAATAAATAAATTTATATTTTAAAAAAAGAAGAAATAAAAATGTCTCGCTAGAACCTGAAATAACAATAAATTGGACTAATACTCAGAGGAATATGAATTGAACAACCATACTGTGCCTCTTGGTCTGGGAAAAGTCATCAGTATTTATTGCACCTACCATCACTAGGTTGTAGAGAAACAAACTTCTCTCAAACAGCTTTAAAGAGAGTTAACCTGTAAAGACTTTTCACAGAGCAATTTGACAAGCACTAATAAAAATTTTTTAACTTTATATATTGAAATATTATAGGTTCTCCTCAGTGGTTTCTTTTTTATTTTTCTTCTTTTTTTTTTTTGGCTGTGCTGCGCGGCTTGCGGGATCTTAGTTCCCCAATCAAGGATTGAACTCGGGTCCTCAGCAGTGAAAGCATGGAGTCCTAACCCCTGGACCGGCAGGGAATTCCGCTGGTTTCATTTTTTTTTTTTTTTTTTTGCGGTACGCGGGCCTCTCACTGTTGTGGCCTCTCCCGTTGCGGAGCACAGACTCCGGACGCGCAGGCTCAGCGGCCATGGCGCACGGGCCCACCCACTCCGCGGCATGTGGGATCTTCCCGGACCGGGGCACGAACCCGTGTTCCCTGCATCGGGAGGCAGACTCTCAACCACTGCGCCACCAGGGAAGTCCCCTATTATTTATTTTTAATTGCTTTTCTTGATCTCGTATCCAGAAATCTTGCTAAACTCAATCATTAGTTTGAGGACTTCCCTGCCGCGGAGCAACTAAGCCTGTGCGCCACTAGTGCTGAGCCTGCGCTCTAGAGCCCGCGTGCCACAATTACTGAAGCCCGGGCGCCTAGAGCCTGTGCTCTGCAATAAAGAGAAGCCACTGCAATGAGAAGCCTGCGCACGGCAAATTTATAAAAAAACAAACAGAAAAAATGAATTCAGTTTATTCTGTATTTATTCTGTTGAAAATTCTGTTAAAATTTTTGCATCTATATTCACAAGGGATATTGGTCTATAGTTTTATATTCTTGTCATGTCTTTGTCTATCTTTGGTATCAGGGTAATGATGGCCTCATAAAATGAGTAGGAATGTCTTCCCTCCCCTTCAATTTTATGGAAGTTGTGTAGAACTGGTACTATTTGGTATATTTACCCCTTAAGTGTCTGGTAGAATTTATAAGAGATTTTTTAAAATTTTTTTAAAATTTATTTTATTGAAGTGTAGTTGATTTCTGGTGTACACCAAAGTGATTCAGTTACATATATATATATATATACATTCTTTTTCATATTCTTTTTTACAGTGACAATCTTTTTTTTTTTTTTCGGTACCTGGGCCTCTCACTGTTGTGGCCTCTCCCGTTGCGGAGCACAGGCTCCGGACGTGCAGGCTCAGCGGCCATGGCTCACGGGCTCAGCCGCTCCACGGCATGTGGGATCTTCCCAGACCGGGGCACGAACCTGTGTCCCCTGCATCGGCAGGCGGACTCTCAACCACTGTGCCACCAGGGAAGCCCTCATACTCTTTTTTTAATGTTTATTTTTTATTTAATTTTTCTTATTAGTCATCCATTTTATACACATCAGTGTATACATGTCAATCCCAATCGCCCAATTCATCCCAGCACCACCTCCACCCCCCCGCCGCTTTCCCCCCTTGGTGTCCATACATTTGTTCTCTACATCTGTGTCTCAATTTCTGCTCTTCAAACCGGTTCATCTGTACCATTTTCTAGGTTCCACATATATGCGTTAATATATGATATTTGATTTTCTTTCTGACTTACTTCACTCTGTATGACATTCTCTAGATCCATCCACATCTCTACAAATGACCCAATTTTGTTCCTTTTTATGGCTGAGTAATATTCCATTGTATATATGTACCACATCTTCTTTATCCATTCATCTGTCGATGGGCATTTAGGTTGCTTCCATGTCCTGGCTATTGTAAACAGTGCTGCAATGAACATTGGGGTGCATGTGTATTTTTGAATTATGGTTTTCTCTGGGTATATGCCCAGTAGTGGGATTGCTGGATCATATGGTAATTTTGCTTTTAGTTTTATAAGGAACCTCCAGACTGTTCTCCACAGTGGCTGTATCAATTTACATGCCCACCAACAGTGCAAGAGGGTTCCCTTTTCTCCACACCCTCTCCAGCATTTGTTGCTTGTAGATTTTCTGATGATGCCCATTCTAACTGGTTTGAGGTGATACCTCATTGTAGTTTTGATTTGCATTTCTCTAGTAATTAGTGACGTTGAACAGCTTTTCATGTGCTTCTTGGCCATCTGTATGTCTTCTTTGGAGAAATGTCTATTTAGGTCTTCTACCTAAATTTGTCAACCAAATTCCACCAATAAGAAGATTGTGCAATTACTGGAATACAATGCAACCATTCTAAAGAATTAAACAGGATTATATGATCTGACATAAAAAGTGATAAAAATATGTCCCAGAACAATTTGTATAGAATGATCCTATTTATGTTGTTAAATCCACCTTGCATCATGAGTTTACATATACATGTTTATAAATGCATTTTTAACACCTTTATTGGGATATAATTCACATACCGTTTTTTTTTTCTTTTTTTTTTTTTTTTGGTCTTCATTGCTGCATGCTGGCTTTCTCTAGTTGTGCTGAGCGGGGGCTACTCTTTGTTGTGATGCGTGGGCTTCTCATTGCAGTGGCTTCCCTTGTTGGGGAGCATGGGCTCTAGGCATGCGGGCTCAGTAGTTGTGGCTCACAGGCTCTAGAGCACAGGCTCAGTAGTTGTGGCGCACGGGCTTAGTTGCTCCACAGAATGTGGAATCTTCCCGGACCAGGGCTCAAACCTGTGTTCCCTGCATTGGCAGGCAGATTCTTAACCACTGCGACACCAGGCAAGCCCCGCATATACAATACATTTAGAGCATACATTTAAAGTGAACAATTCACTGTTTCTCAGAATATCCACAGAGCTGTACATATACAACTATCATCCATCAACCATGCAATGATCATCACCATCTAATTTTAGATCATTTTCATCACCCCAAAAAGAAACCCTGTACCCATTAGCAGTAATTCCTTTTTCCCCCACCCCCTCAGCCCTAGGCAACCACTAATCTACTTTCTGTCTCTATAGATTTGTGTATTCTGGACATAGGAATATAATCATAAATGTATCATCTTTTGTGACTGGTATCTTTCATTTACCATGTTTCCAAGTCCCATGCATATTGTAGCATGTATCACTACTTCATTCCTTTTTCTCACCAAATAATATTCCATCGTATGACTATATTATTCCATATCATATTCATTCACCAGTTGAAGGACATTTGGGTTATTTCTACTTCTTGTCTATTATGAATAATGGTGCTGTGAAAATTTTCTCTTGGGTATATACTTAGAAGTGGAATTGCAAGGTTATATGATAACTCTATGTTTAACTTTTTTGAAGAACTGCCAAACTGTTTTCCAAAGCTGCTGCACCATTTTAAGTTCCCATCAGCAACGTAGGAGGGTTCCCATTTCTCCACATCCTGGCCAATACTTGTTATTGTCTATCTCTTTGATTGTATCCATCCTAGGATATGAAGTTGTATCTCTTTGAGGTTTTGATTTACATTTTCCTGATGACTAATGATGTCGAGTATAATTTCGTGTGCTTCTTGGCCATTTGCGTATCTTCTTTGGAGAAATGTCTAGTCAGCTCTTTTGCCTATTTTACATTAGGTTACTTGTCTTTTTATTATTTAGTCATAAATTCTTTATATAGTCTGGATTACTAGTTCTTTACCAGATGTGTGATTTGCAAATATCTTCTCCCATTCTGTGAGTTGTGTTTTCACTTTCTTGATGGTGCCCTTTGAAGCACAAAAGTTTTTAATTTTTTTTTTTTTTTTTTTTTTTTTTTTTTTTTGCGGTACGCAGGCCTCTCACTGTTGTGGGCTCTCCCGTTGCGGAGCACAGGCTCCGGACACGCAGGCTCAGCGGCCATGTCTCACGGGCCCAGCCGCTCCGCGGCATGTGGGATCTTCCCGGACCGGGGCACGAACCCGTGTCCCCTGCATTGGCAGGCGGACTCTCAACCACTGCGCCACCAGGGAAGCCCAAAAGTTTTTAATTTTGATGAAATCCAGTTTGTCTATTTTTTTCTCTTGTGCTTATGCTTTTGGTGTCATACCTAAGAAACCATTGCCTAACCCTAAATCACAAAGACTTATGCCTTTATTTTCTCCTAAGAATTTTATAGTTTTAGCTCTTGCATGCATATTTTTAAACGACTAAGGGGATACTCACCAAACTGTTAAAGAGTGGTGCCCCCTGGGGAAGGGAATGAAATTGGGGTTGGGTTAGGGTTTGAATGGGACTTTTCATTTTTTCCACCCTATATTTCTGTAATGTTTAGATTTTTTATTTAAACAAGAACATCTTGTTTTGAGAATTCAAAATCAAAAGGCTTTTTAAAGGATTCAAAATTGCACAAACATGCTTACACATAGTTAAAGACTAAAAGATACTGTGCAGAACGAAAACATCCACAAAAGTGGTTATTAGGAGGGTCGTGTCAAGAAAGGGTTCGTCAAGAAAACAGCATCTAAACTGAGACCAGAAGGACGAGGATACAGATGGGAGCAAGAAAAGTGTTTAGTAGGGAAGAAATTATTTGAGCCTATGTAAGAGAAGAGGATCATTAAAAGAACCAAAATTGCTTTAAACTGTCTGAATTGGAGAATGAAAGCGTGGGGGGGGGGCAAATAAGGGAAGAGGGTGGGGAGAGAGACGGGGGACAGATCATCCTTGTCTACCATAAGGGTTATAAGCAGCGGAGTGCTGTGATCAGATTTATTGGTTTTGGAAAATTCACTGTCGAACTGTGGAGAGAATGAGGGGAGGGAGCCGGGAGTTCTGTTAGGAGGCTGTTGCAGAAATCCAAAGGAGAAATGATGGTGGACAGAGTCGGGCACTACTGGCGGAGGAGGGGAGGGGCTGGTTTGAGAGATCCTTAGGACTTGGCGATTGGAAGAGGAGCAAAGGGAAACGCAGGGGCCAAGGCCGACTCCCCATTTCCCAGGTGACAGCCGCGTTGCCTGGAGGGCGCATTAACTAGCTGGAGAAGTAGCAGCGCGTTTCGGGGGGAAGATGGTGACCGCTTTTGGACGCGTGGGTGCGAGCTACCTGCGGATAAGCCAGGGATAGATGTTCAATAGGGCGCTGGATGTAGGGGCTGGCGCTGGAGGCATGTCCGTGCTGACGAGGAAGGTGGAGTCAGTCCGCCCTTAATCATTCCCTGGACTCCGGGAAACCGCAAGGCAGAGCGGGCCCGGAAGCCGGTGTCACCGAGCGGGTCCTCCCCAGCTCCCCCAGCCCAGCGAGAGCCCGTGAGAAGCGCGCTGAGGACTGGGGTGGGGACCAACCGCTCCCTCCTCCACCCGCAGACCCAACCGGTGTCCGGGAGAAGAGCCGCCGCGGGGCTCCGGAACCTTCGGCCGCCGCCGCCCTCGTTCGCCGCGGGACCCGTCGGGGGAACCCGTTAGCTGTTGCTAAGGGGCGGCCCCGGAAGTGACGCGCCCCGGGTTTGTTGACAGCGGAGGCGGCGGCAGCTGCAGGCTGCGAGCCGTAGGAGCCGGATCGGGGGAGGGGCCGGGCCCCGGAGCCAGCACCCGGCGTCCCTCAGCCCCGCCCGCCGCCCTAAGGGCAAGGTAATGGCCACGGAGTCCCCCCGGCGCGACCCCCATCTCGCCCCCGGCTCCTGTCCGTGGGATCCCAAGCTCCACCCCTCCGACCCTCGTCTTCCGCAGACCCCGGCCCTAGCCCGACTAGATCCCATGCCTCCCCAGCATCTCCCGGGCCGCATCCTCCGCTCCTCCTCGCCGAGGAAGCATCCCGTCCGCTCCCGGGGCCAAGGGATATCTCTGCGTCCTCCCCCCTTCCCTTCTTGCCTCCGGTGCCTCACCATCGCCGCTGCAACCATTTGCAAAGGTCCATCTCGGCCAGTGGTGGGAGGACTCCCTTCTCTACCTCTGCTGCCAGGTCTGAGAAACATGCCTTTAAAAGTGAGCACCCTTCCTCCAGAAAGAAAATGACGCCCTGTCTCATGCCCCTACAAAATGGGGGATAGATGCAGGGCTGAAAGAGGCAGCCTCTGCCCCTCCTACCTGTTGGATGAGTTTAAGTTTCCCCAAAGCAGTGCTTGAAAGCTCAGGGATGACAAGGCGCGGGGAAATCCAACAGGGTGGCAAAGGGATGGGGTGGTAGCAAACCTAAGGGCCAAGGGAGCCTGATAGGTGGGTTGAAAGTGAAACTGACTGCTGGCTGCTATAGCTCTGTGGGTGGAACTTGACTTGGCTGCTTTTTGGCCCAAGGAGTCCAAGACTTCCAGTCTTTGTGCCTGTCAGCACATTTGATTTTTAAATCAGAGGGGGAATGCCTGATGCCTCCATGGAAAAATCACCCCATATGATCTTTCCTACAGAATGTTTCTCTTCAGGGTTCAAACTGGTTAGAATGAGCATTGAGGACAGCTTTGAAAAGGGTCACAGGAGAGTGTACTTAGGGCAGGAGGTGGTTGCCAGTGGTGAGGGGGTCTCTCTGTTTCAGTTCACTAGTTCATTCAGCAAATCAGAAATATATGTAAGGAGGAGAAAAATATATGTAGGGTGGAGAAAAATAGAGCAGGAAGGGCCACGGTAAGGGCCAGAGAGTGGAGTTGCCCTTTTTATAGAGGGTGGTCAGAGAAGGGCTCTAATAAGGTGATATCTGAGCAAAGACCTGAAGGGAGGGAGAGAGCAAGCCATGCAGCAAGCGCAAAGGTCCTGAGGTAGTATATCTGATGATTTTAAAAACCAGCAGGAGGACAATAGGGCTGGAGCAGAGTGAAGGAGAGGAAGAGTGGTTGACAAGGAAATCAGAGAAGAGTAGGGGCCAGATATTGGTGGGGAGGATATCAGGGGCTGTTCATGTGATGCAGGGTCACAGGGTGTCTAATGGGGCACCCTTTCAGAACTGTATTAATTTGAAGTGTCTGGTGTTCAGAGAAAATATGTTCTAGATGACAAATGGACATTGTGCTCTGGCCTGGCATTGTAAGTACCCTTCCTCCACCTTTATAATGGCCACTGATGGAATAAATTTTAAAAGGACAGTCACAGAACACTGTAGTTAAATCTGGTCATGCCACTTACTTTTTGGTTGTGAGAACTTGGGCGAGTCAAGCAGCCAAGTCAAGTACCACCCACAGAGCTATAGTAGCCAGCAGTCAGTTTCACTTTCAACTCACCTTTTCCCACCTCAACGTCCGCATCTGTAAAATAGGGTTGTTGGGCTAAATGAGAGGTCATGCACTGAAGCGCTTAGTGCATCATTTAGCCCATATTAAATCCTCAGGACATTGCAGGTATGCCGATGGCAATGACAATGGTGAGGAAATATTTGCATGTGTCTACCTCAAAGCCTTTCTTTTTAGCACCAGCTGATGATGTCACCAGCTGTTGGCTGCCTCCCTGAACTAGTAGAATTTTGGAGAACAGCGGGGGAGACAAAGTGGAAACTTGCTGTCACCCCTCAGTGGGAACAGTGGTTGCACATCACTGTCATGGTGGCTTGGTCCTGTCTTTTTCCACACCAGTGGAAGGTTATGGGGGCTTTTTTTTTTTTAAAGAGCAAGCAAATCCCTATTCTGCCATATAATATAGGCTAAATGGTGGTGTTGAAATAAATATGACATGGAGATGGGTTGGGAAGGGCAGTATATGTTGACTCTGTTTGTGTGGTTGGGTTGTGTGTGGCGGATTTGCTGGAGACTGTTGATCCTAGATGTGCCCAGCAGAGGCTGAGACTGCAGCATGCCTTATAGGGAGTGGAACAATGGTTGCTCTCTCTCCTCAACCCCTAAGCCTGGACTATGTCATCAGGCCTGGGTCATAAGCTGAGCAGGGCAGCTGGGCCAGTGGATTTGAAAACGAAAAGTCAAGCACACCAACGCTGAGAGCCAGGGTGCTGAAGCCGGTTGTTGTGGGTAAAAGTGCGGACTAGTCATCTGGGGAGCTGGGTTCAAGCCCGGCTCTGCTATGGTTCACTGTGTGAACTTGGGCAAGTCCTATCCCCTGTCTGTGCCTCAGTTTTCCTATCTCTACACTAACTGAAGGCTACTGGGAGGATGAAAGAACTCGGTGCATTCTAAAGCTCTCTACAAAGGTTAAAAACAGTTCTTGTTGTCATTAGCACCACCAGGATTCTGCGACTTATTTTGGGGCAGAAGGCTTCAGTACCTCAGCTGTTCTTGACCCCCGAAATGCGAGTTCAGAGACCCCTGTTGGATCATTTACTTTGAGACAAACATCCTATATCTGGTTCAATCCCTGAAGCTGATTTTCCAGCTTCAGAAATGAGCAGAAGGATCTCTCCAAGCATTATTCTTAGGAAATCACTCCATAATTATTGGTCACCACCTTCTTGCCATTATTTCATGGCATCTGCTCAGCAGCCCCATGTGGTAGGTTTGCAACCCATTGACAGATAAGGACCCTGATGAATATTGAGGCTGGTAAATATTGCCTGGGGACCTCATGGAGCTGAGGCTCCTTCACCCGCAACCAACCAGTCATGCACTCACTGTGTCATGGAGACCCCATGAGTCACACTAGGTCTCGTCCTCAGGAAGCTTCTAGTCCTGTGGTCAAAAAATGATATATGCCTGTAGAATAGTTACCGGTGATGCCCGATCATCTGTGCTCAGGGCCCAGGACCCTCCAGGTTGTAAGCAGGCAAAGGCTCATGCCGCAGAAGGGAGACCTGAGGCTTGGAGAAACAGTTCCTGTCCATAGCATAATGGTGGAGAGAGCCAGGCACTTACTGGGGGACTTGGGCACATTAATGCACATATTTGAACCATAGTTTCTTCATCTGGAAAACAGAATAGTATGTCCTTATAGGTTATTTGTGGCTTCAATGAAAACATGCATGGAAAGCTCAGAATTCTGGGTCTCAAACTAATGAATACATGTATACATACTGATAGGTACATATAGACCCTTGTACACGTACATAGTCTGTGGCCGGTCACGTCACCACTGAGTCTCAGCTGCCTCATCTGTAAGTTGTCGATTATAATTCCTGCCTCGTGTAGTTGTTGGGAGAATTAAGTGAGTTGATGCATGTGGAGTACTTAGCAGAGTCCTTGGAATACGGTGCTCAGTATGGCTGTGATCACTGTTTGACTGCCAGCCTGGAACCCAGGTATCTCCAAGGCCCTCTGCCTCCAGGTGGCACCAGTGAGGGGTGATGCGCATTCCCCCCTCATATCTTCCTAATGTAACCCACCCTGCAGATTAGTCTATGCAGGTCAGTGACCCCCCGGGATGCCCTCAGATCCTCAACTGCACCCCTGCCCCCAGGGGGCCCCTGGCACTTGCCTTGGCTCCCTTCACATCAGCCTCCCACCCCCAGTATCTGGCCTGTGATCCACTCCCTCCTGGAAAGCTTCCAGCCTCTGTAAATAGGATATTTGTTTGGGTTTTCCCCCCAGCTCCTGGGTTAATATTTCACAGGGTGGGTGCCGCTCCAAGGCTCAGAGCTTCTGGCTCCCTCAGCCAACAGAGAGGCTGGGGGTCAGGACACTGGTGGGGTCCCGTGCTCCCTCCTCTGGACCTCACATTCTCTTCCCCCTACACTGGATGGACAGAAGACTGGATAGTTTGGTGAGAAGCATGGCTTTGCTTTAGGTTTGGATTGTGTCCCACTCTTGTTACCTGTGTGATTTTATTTATTTATTTATTTTTGGCTCTGTTGGGTCTTCACTGCTGAACGTGGGCTTTCTCTAGTTGCGGCGAGTAAGGGCTACTTTTCGTTGCGGTGTGTAGGCTTCTCATTGCGGTGGCTTCTTTCATTGCGGAGCACGGGCTCTAGGCATGCGGGCTTCAGTAGTTGTGGCACGCAGGCTCAGTAGTTGTGGCTCGTGGGCTCTAGAGCACAGGCTCAGCAGTTGTGGCACACGGGCTTAGTTGCTCCGCGGCACGTGGGATCTTCCCAGACCAGGGCTCGAACCCATGTCTCCTGCATTGGCAGGCGGATTCTTAACAACTGCACCACCAGGGAAGTCCCTAGTTGTGTGATTTTAGACAAGCCTCAGTGTCTTCGTCAGAAAACCGGGTAACAATCTCTATCTCACGGTATTTTAGTGTGATAACTCAGGCAAGAACAAACCTTTATTCTGTTACATGCCAGGCACAGGCCGGGCCCTGAGGATCCAGGAGTGTGGAAGCGGAAAGTGTTCTTGTCCTCCTGGAGCTTGTGGGCTGGGGGAGGGGTCGTTAGACAGATTGTTATATAAATGGTGAATTAGCCGCAAGCACAGGATCCTAGGCAATGTCGTCCATTGGTTAAGTTAGAGACTGTATGAAATAAACCCCTTAAGGAGCTCAGACTGGAAGCAACCAGCTTGGAGGTGGCCGCTACTTGCTCTCCACTGCTCCCCACACCCCAGGATGTCATAGCTCATGGTGGATCCAGGCAAGAGACGGGATGGAGAAAGACACAGGGTCCTTCTTACTGTGTGCTCTTCTGTCATAATCAGAGATCCCTCCATCTCCCGTTGCCAGAATCCCAGATGGCTGGTGCCTGCCACAAGAATGAGAAACCCTAGGGGCTGGGCATGGGGTGGGTAGAGATGGCCACCTCTGGCCGGTGCCAGGCTGTAGCTGGAAGGGGCCCAAGTGGCAGGGTGCTCCGGCCCCCGGGCCTCCAGCCTTGGTGCCAAGACAGATGGCTCCTTCCTCCTCCGGCTCACGCCAGCCCCCTGCAGCGGGGTCAGCACTGCGAAAAGGTGGTTAGCAGATCTGTGCCATCTGCCCGGGTTATCTTTTGGAGGCTTTTGGTGATCTTGGCGGCTGACAAGGTGGTGTTTCTTCCACCTGGGGAGCAGGGTTAGGGCAGAGTGGCTACCTGGGTGACTGAGCTCATCCTGCAGAAAGGGCAAAGCCCCTGGCGGCTCTCTCATCCAGAGTGGTAAGGGTTCCACTGTGGCCACTGGGTGCCCAGCACTGTCCTGGGCATGGTGGGCAGGGGGAATCTGAGAGCGTGCCTTGCCTCCCAGGTTCCCTGCATGTGCTGCAACCCTACAACGTGTCAGACCCACATGGGGTGTGCAGCCCCTCGTTCAGCCAATAGTCGTGGTATTGGGCCCATAGTGCCAGTGTCCCACACCCTCTGCCCTTTCAGCCTGTGAGCATCTTATCCTTCTTCCTGGAACGCCTTTCCCTTCTCTCCCCGCCACCGGAGTGAACTATGACTCATCTTTTGGGTCGCTGCTGAGATGTCACTTCCAAGGACGCCTGCCCTGACTCCCTAGTCCAGGGCAGGTCCCCTGGCACGGGCACCCAGGGTCCCAGGTCCCACCCTCTCCTTCAGAGCACTGGGCCCAGTTCTGTGGCATGGGTTTGTGTGCTTCTTAGGTGGAGATCTGTCTCGCTCCAGAGCCAGTGTGCTCCACGAGGACAAAGACCTTGTCTGGTTTCGCTCACCCGTGGACCTACAGTGCTCAATAGACACTAACCCTGGGCTAAGTACAGGGATGATGTCAGAGGAGAGAGCCCGGTTCCTGCCCTCGTGCAGCTGGCCGTCTGGCAGGGAAACTGGATAATTAAAACAGCATCAGTCCTAAATGTTAGTTGTTATGGTAGGGCCTATGGGGGCACACAGCAAGAGCACCCTGGCGGGTCAGGGAAGGCTTCCTGGAGGAAGTGACACTAAGGCCTGAGGGTGCATAGACATGAGCTGAGTCAAGAGGAGAATTCAAAGGTATTGTGGGCTGGAGTGGTTGGGAGATGCTTCCTGGAAGAGGGACATGAATGTGTTTGGGGGTTTAGGAGCAGTATTTAGAACAGAAAGTGGATGACCAAAGGTCCGAAGGTGACCTTGTGCCTCTGGCCTATTGCCAGTACAACGAAGGAGGCCAGTTCAGCGGGAGTAGGGGGTCGGGGGGTGGTGAGTAGGCTGCAGAGCTGGTCCCACTTCTGGAAGCCCTGAGTGACTGCTTGAAGAGATTGGACTTGGCAGTTTCCAGAAGGGCATGTCTCCCTGCCAGCGGTGCTCCTTCTGGGTCAAGATCTGAAAGTGAGTGCAGGCAAAGGAAGGCCATGCCCAGGGTCCAGGCAGCCTGTTTCTTGTGCTTTTCCTCGAGGGTGTCATGGCACCACTGGGGCAGCTGGCACAGTGGGCCTCGCGGCAGGAGACCCAGGCCTGAGAAGCAAGGGCCTGGAGCTGGGCAGGAACAGACCTTGCTCTAGGGCCCAGGGCAGGTGAGGCAGGAGAAAGGGATGTTGATGATGAAAGCTGCCTCTTAGTGAGCAGTTACTATGTGCCAGGCACCACGCTAAGCCCTTTCTGTATTGTTCCGTGTCCATCTGCACACAGTGTTCTCTATTTTAGAGAAGAAACTGAGGCACAGAGGTGAAGGCACTTGCCCAAGTTCACCGGCTCTTATGCAGCAGGGCTGAGACTTGGAGCTGGGTCGGCCTGGCTCCAGAGCTCTTAGAGCACGGTCACCAGTGAGTGGTGCTGCCGGAATTGAGAGCTGGCCACTGCAAAGGGCACAGCGTTCTGTGGCGCCCACTCGGTTTCCTGAGCATCCTGGAAGACTCACATGTGGACTAGGAGGCTCCAAGAAGCCAGGGGCAAACTGAGCTCCTGCATAACCCTCCACGAGATGAGGTGCACATGCCAGTTTGGACAGAGTAGACCCTCTCTCTGAGCTTGAGTTTCCTCATCTGTAAGGTGGGCTCATAACCACCATTTGTTGTGCACTGAGTCATCTCAAGCTTGAGATGAGGCATTTTCCCAACAGCCCTGTGAAGTGGGGATTATTGTCCCCACTTTCCAGGCGAGGAAACTGAGGTGCAGAGAGGTTAAGTAATAGACCCGTGAATTGTGGAACTGGATTGAAACATAGATCTGTCTAACCTAGAGCCTTCACTTAAAGGGAAAAAAAGCAATAGCTACTGAAGGATAATATAGATAAGGAAAGGACCACAAAGCATGAGCAGACAGTTTGATGAATTTCCACAGATGTAAACACCTGTCCCAGCCCTCCCAGAGGCCCCCCTGTCACTTTCTAATTACTGCCTCCCTGCAAAGGTAATCACCACCCTTACTTCTAACACCATAGATTCATTTTGCCTATTTTTTCCCCTTTCTGATGTAAACTCTCATAGGAAAAAGGTTTGGGACTAATTCCTGACTGTCCTCAGGTCTATAAATGGTGGATTGTTTTCTATCTTGTTCACTCAACTTGAATGTGAAGGTTCAGTTTTCATTCTCTCCTAGCCACTTATTGTAGCTGAGGATGCATAGTCAGTTACATCGTTACTTCGCTGAACCCCGAATTCCTTTTAAACGTGGACCTCTTAGGTGTCCAGGCCATTTTCTTAACTTTTTGTTGAATCGCAGTATACATTTTTAAAAGTGCACACGTCATAATATACAGCTCCCTGAATATTCACAAAGTGCACATGCCTGTATGCCCAGCACTCAGATAAGGGACTAGAAGCTTCTTAGCTCCGAACCAAACCCCCAAAGTAACCACAGTCCTGACTTCTGCCACCACAGATTAGATTTTCCTGTTTTTTTTTATTTTGTTTGTTTGTTTTGCCCTGCCACCGGCATACAGGACCTTAGTTCCTTAACCAGGGATTGAACCCATACCCCCTGCAGTGGAAGCATGCAGTCCTAACCACTGGACCACTGGGAAGTCCCAGATTTTCCTGTTTTTTAACTTAAGGGAGTAAAACATAAATGGGTTCATTCAGTATATGAGTATACACTCTTTTGCGTCTGGCTCCTTTCACTAAACATTGTGAGGTCCATCCAAGCTGTTGTGAGGTGGTGCATTCTCATTGCTGTGTAGTGTTTCCCTGGTGAGTGGACCCTAATGTTCATTCTCATGTCAGTGGACATTTAGGTTCTGTTCTATCAGGAATCGTGCTGCTGTGGACATTTTGTCTGTGTCTTTTTGTGAACATTTATATGCATTGCTGATGGGTGTATATCTGGTAGTGGAGCTGCTGAACACTGAACATATGTGTTTGTTCAGCTTTAGTAGATAGTGTCACACAGTATTCGTTACACTGCCAGTTCACACCAATTCACACTCCCACCAGCAGTGTGGGTAACTTCCCCTCGTTCCATAGCTTCACTATAACACAAGCTGGGTGTTGCCTGTATTACTGTTGTTTCCAATGGAACCTTTCTGGTGGGTGCAAAATGGTATCTCATTATGGTTCTCCTTTCCTTTACGTTTATTGCGCATTTCTTTATCCTTTATGAAACGCCTGTTCAAGTCCTTTGCCTATTTTTTAACTGGATGCTATGTCCTGATCTGTAGAAGTTGTTTATATATTCTGAATACAAGCCTTTTGTTGGATATATTATTGGAAACGTCTTCTAGTTTGTGGCTTGCCTTTTCTCTTTCTTTTTTTTTCCTATTTTTATAAATTTATTTATTTATTTATTTTTGGTTGCGTTGGGTCTTCGTTGCCCAGTTGCGGCAAGCGGGGGCTACTCTTCATTGTGGTGTGCGGGCTTCTCATTGCAGCGGCTTCTCTTGTTGTGGAGCATGGGCTCTAGGTGCATGGGCTTCAGTAGTTGTGGCACGTGGGCTCAGTAGTTGTGGCTCGCGGGCTCTGGAACACAGGCTCAGTAGCTGTGACTCACAGGCTTAGTTGCTCCACGGCATGTGGGATCTTCCCAGACCAGGGCTCGAACCCATGTCCCTTGGACTGGCAGGCGGATTCTTAACCACTGCGCCACCAGGGAGGTCCCTTGCCTTTTCTCTTTCTTAATGGTACCTTTTGATGAAAAGAACATTAAATTTTGAGGCAGTCCAATTTATCAGTTTCTCTGTTTTTTTGTGACCTATTTAAGAAATTATTGACTACTCGAAAATCATAAAGATATACTCCTATGTTTTCTTCTAGAAACCTATCGTTTTACCTTTCACGTATAGGTCTGTGGTCCATGTCAAATTAATTTTTGTGTGTATATGAACGAACATTCTTCACTTCGGTGCATATCAGTTTATCATTTTTCCCTTATGAGTCCTACTTAAGAAATCTTTACCTATCTCAAGGTCATGAAGGTAGTAGGAGACTTCACTTTTTTTTTATTGAGGTATAGTTCATGTACAATATTATATGTTACAGGTGTACAACATACTGATTCACAGTTTTAAAGGTTACACTTCATTTATAGTTACTATAAAATATTGGCTGTATTCCCTATGTTGTACAATATATCCTTATAAACTATTTTATACATGATAGTTTGTACCTGTTACTCCCCTCCCCCTGTCTTGCCCCTTCCCCTTCCCTCTCCCCACTGGTAACCACTAGTTTGTTCTCTATTTCTGTGAGTCTGTTTCCTTTTTGTTATATTCATTAGTTTGTTCTATTTTTTAGATTCCACATGTAAGTGATATCATACAGTATTTGTGTTTCTCTGTCTGATGAGAGCTTACTTTTTTTTTTTTAAATTAATTTATTTGGCTGTGCTGGGTCTGATTTGCAGCACACAGGGTCTTCGTTGCCTCATGTGGGATCTTTAGTTGCAGCATGTGGGATCTAGTTCCCTGACCAGGAATCAAACCCAGGCTCCCAACATTGGGAGCACGGAGTCTTAACCACTGGACCACCAGGGAAGTCCCAAGACCTTACTTTTTTTTTTTAATAAATAAATAAATTTATTTATTTATTTTTGGCTGTGTTGGGTCTTCGTTGCTGTGTACAAACTTTCTTTAGTTGTGGTGAGTGGGGGCTACTCTTCGTTGCCGTGCGCGGGCTTCTCATTGTCATGGCTTTTCGCTGTGGAGCACGGGCTCTAGGCGTGCAGGCTTCAGTAGTTGTGGCTTGCGGGCTCTAGAGCTCAGGCTCAGTAGTTGTAGCGCACGGGCTTAGTTGCTCCGCAGCATGTGGGATCTTCCCAGGCCAGGGCTTGAACCCATGTCCCTTGCATTGGCAGGCAGATTCTTAACCACTGCCCCACCAGGGAAGCCCAAGACCTTACTTTTTTAATAACAGTTTTATTGAGCTGTAATTCCTATGCCATACAGTTCATGTATTTAAAGTAGACAGTTCAGTGGGTTTCGGGGATATTCACAGAGTTGTGCAACCATCACCACAGTCAATTTTAGAACATTTTCTTCCCCCCAAAAAGAAATCCACAGCCATTAGCAGTCACTCCCCATCCCCGCCCCCACACCAACCTCTTAGCCCCAGGCAACCACTAATCTACTTCTGTCTCTGTAGGTTTGCCTGTTCTGGCTAAACATTTCATACAAATGGAATCATAAAATATGTGGCCTTTTGTGACTGGTTTCTTTCACTTAGCATAACGTTTTTCTTTTTTTTGCGGTACGCGGGCCTCTCACCGTTGTGGCCTCTCCCGTTGCGGAGCACTGGCTCTGGACGCGCAGGCTCAGTGGCCATGGCTCACGGGCCCAGCCACTCCGCGGCATGTGGGATCTTCCCGGACCGGGGCACGAACCCGCGTCCCCTGCATCGGCAGGCGGACTCTCAACCACTGCACCACCAGGGAAGCCCTAGCATAACGTTTTTAAGGTGCAGTGTTGTAGCGTGTGTCAGTACTTTTCATTCCTGTTATTGCTAAATAAGGTTCCATTACATGGCTATACCATGTTTTTGTCTATCCGTTTATCAGTTGATGGGCATTTGAATTGTTTCCATTTTGACTATTATGGATAATACCACTATGTACAACTTTTATGTGGAAGTATATTTTCATTGCTCTCGTGAGGAGCCTTCATTCTTAATCATATACAATGAGATTCACTGATGACGTGTCTTTAAAGCCCTGGCACATACTAAGCATTCAAACAGTGACAGCTATATGCAGGTTATACACACACACACACACACACACACACACACACACACACTCACACACACACACAGCAACGGACACCACCCTGACGGTCCAGTGGTTAGGACTCGGTGCTTTCACTGCCGTGGCCCGGGTTCAATCCCTGGTCAGGGAACTAATATCCCACAAGCCGTGTGGTGTGGCCAAAAAAAATCCCCTGTAATCCCCACCCAAGCACTGGGTCCCCAACACACACATCTGCCCACAGACAGTGGGAGGTCATGGAAATGCTCAGACAACGCCCCCTGTTCTTTGCAGGTCAAATCACATGTAGGTGGTAGCACAGCAGGGCAGGGAAGGGAGGAATCAGGAGTCCCGGGCCCTGACCCTGCTAAGCTGCTAGCTTGTATGTACCATCCAGGGGCCTCAGTTTTTCTACTAGAGAATGGACATAGGGCAGCTGGTAGTTCTGGCCCTTATGCATGGCTCACTTAGCTTCTTTCCCGTTCCCCAGGCCGTGGCTCAGCTAATGATCCTGTGAGTGTCAGGGAGTCACCATTGCCCCTGGGGGCCCCTGTCCCAGAGTGGCCTACCTGTCTGCTCCCAGCATGGCGTCAGACACCCCTGAGTCCCTGATGGCCCTCTGCACTGACTTCTGCCTGCGCAACCTGGATGGTACCTTGGGCTACCTGCTGGACAAGGAGACTCTGCGGCTCCATCCAGACATCTTCCTGCCCAGCGAGATCTGTGACCGGCTCGTCAACGAGTGAGCAGGCGTGGGGCTGGGGCAGGGGCCTGAGCCTCAGCATGAGTGTGTGCGAGAGATTGGGAGCATTGTGTGTGCCCCCCGTGGGGATATGCACACACGTGGGTATCTGTGGGTGCAAGAGAACACTGGCCCCTCCATAACCGTAAAGTTGTAATTGTGCATGTTGGTATGTGTGTGGAGGGGGGCGCACGTGAAGGAATGTGTTTGCACACACGTGGGCTTCTGCAGCACAGGGTAGGTTTGAGTGTAAAACTGCAGGTATGCATTACACCTATGAGAGGGTGTAGAAACCTCTCCTATAATATAAATGAAGGAGTTATATGCTGTCCTCTGTGTGTATTTGTGTACGCACACGCGTGTGTGTACACACACGATGCACCTGTGCCTGTGAACACGTGTCTGTGTGTGAACCTGAATACATACATATTTATGCACCAGTGCCGGAATAATGGACCCCTGAGCAGGGATCAGATCATTCAGAAAATCGCTATGTGGCTTCTCCAAGGGACTCCCCACTAATAGAGGCTCCTAGAAGGATGATATACAGGCCTGACTGCTGGAGGTTCGGTCCAGATGCCCAGAGGGAAATTGTTAGACCAGACAGTTGCATATAAAAGTGGGAACCTGTGTGTGACCTGAGAGCCCAACTTGTAAAAACATTCTGAGCATCTAATGTGGGTCAGGCACTATATTGGACACTGCAGAGCAGAGTTGTGTCCATTTTACAGATGAAGGAACTGAGGTCTGGGGAATTGCAGTTACTCGTGTGAAGTTGCCCAGGTAGTGAACAGCCAAGCCAGGGTGGTGTATGACTCCACAGCCTTTTCCACCAGACCAGCATCTGCTGGTATCTCAACAGAGTTTTGCTGAGCGCTTGCTCTGTACCCAGCTGGGAACTCCAAACCCCTCGGCTCAGTCTTCCTGTTGGACAGGGTTCTGGGAAGGGCTGATCAAGGAGTCAGAGCTGGCTTAAAGAAGATGGGGACAGAAGCAAGAAGAACTACAATCCTGCAACCTGTGGAACAAACACCACATTCACACAGAAAGACAGACAAGATGAAAAGGCAGAGGGCTATGTACCAGATGAAGGAACAAGATAAAATCCCAGAAAAACAACTAAAGGAAGTGGAGATAGGCAACCTTCCAGAAAAAGAATTCAGAATAATGGTAGTGAAGATGATCCAGGACCTTGGAAAATCAATAGAGGCAAAGATCGAGAAGATGCAAGAAATGTTTAACAAAGACCTACAAGAATTAAAGAACAAACAAACAGAGATGAACAATACAATAACTGACATGAAAATTACACTAGAAGGAATCAATAGCAGAAAAACAGAGGCAGAAGAACGGATAAGTGACCTGGAAGACAGAATGGTGGAATTCACTGCTGCAGAACAGAATAAAGAAAAAAGAATAAAAAGAAATGAAGCCAGCCTTAGAGACCCCTGGGACAACATTAAACACAACAACATTCACCTTATAGAGGTCCCAGAAGGAGAAGAGAGAGAGAAAGGACCAGAGAAAATATTTGAAGAGATTATAGTTAAAAACTTCCCTCACATGGGAAAAGAAATAATCACCCAAGTCCAGGAAGGGCAGGGAGTCCCATATAGGATAAACACAAGGAGAAACACGTCAAGACACATACTAATCAAATTTACAAAAATTAAAGACTAAGAAAAATTATTGAAAGCAGCAAGGGAAAAACGACAAATAACATACAAGGGTACTCCCATAAGGTTAACAGCTGATTTCTCAGCAGAAACTCTACAAGCCAGAAGGGAGTGGCATGATATACTTAAAGAGATGAAAGTGAAGAAACTACAACCAAGATTACTCTACCAGGCAAGGATCTCATTCAGATTCAATGAAGAAATCAAAAGCTTTACGGACAAGCAAAGGCTAAGAGATTTCAGCCCCACCAAACCAGCTCTACAACAAATGCTAAAAGAACTTCTCTAAGTGGGAAACACAAGAGAATAAAAGGATCTACAAAAACAAACTGAAAACAATTAAGAAAATGGTCATAGGAACATACATATCGATAATCACCTTAAACATGAATGGATTAAATGCTCAAACCAAAAGATACAGGCTTGCTGAATGGATACAAAAACAAGATCCATATACATGCTGTCTACAAGAGACCCCTTCAGACCTACAGACACATACAGACTGAAAGTGAAGGAGTGGAAAAAGATATTCCATGTAAATGGAAATCAAAAGAAAGCTGGAATACTTATATTTATATCAGATAAAATAGGCTTTAAAATAAAGAATGTTACAAGAGACAAGGAAGAACACTACATAATGATCAAGGGATCAATCCAAGAAGAAGATATAACAATTATAAATATATATGCTCCCAACATAGGAGCACCTCAATACATACGGCAACTGCTAACAGCTATAAAAGAGGAAATCGACAGTAACACAGTAATAGTGGGGGACTTTAACACCACACTTACACCAATGGACAGATCATCCAAAATGAAAATAAATAAGGAACAGAAGCTTTAAATGACACAATAGACCAGAAAGATTTAATTGATATTTATAGGACATTCCATCCAAAAAAAGCAGATTACACTTTCTTCTCAAGTGCACACAGAATATTCTCCAGGATAGATCACATCTTGGGTCACAAATCAAGCCTCAGGAAATTTAAGAAAATTGAAATCGTATCAAGCATCTTTTCTGACCACAACGCTATGAGATTAGAAATCAATTACAGGGGAAAAAAAACGTAAAAAACACAAACACATGAAGGCTAAACAATACGTTAAAAAAAAAAAAAAAAAAAAAAAGATGGGGAGTGTGGACGTGTATGTTTGTTATAGAAGCGTCTACAGTTTGGCGGGGAAGAGCTTGGGATTTGCCATTGCTAGAGGCCCCTTTATCACCAGCTGGACTACCTTTGGACTCCTGGGTGCTGGGGCCACCCTTAGTCTCATCTGTAGGGTAGTCCGGATCCAACCAGGTGCTGTGAGGAAGAGGAGGGGAGGAGGTGGAGGTTGCTGCCGGGGTGGCCAGGGAAGGCTTCAGAGGAAGGGGAGGGCTTGTGCTGGGCCTTGAAGGCAGCATGCGGGTCCCTCCCCTGAGCCAGGCTTCCTTCCCTCCCAGGTATGTGGAGCTGGTCAACGCCGCCTGCAACTTTGAGCCGCATGAGAGCTTCTTCAGCCTCTTCTCGGACCCCCGCAGCACCCGCCTCACCCGAATCCACCTCCGCGAGGACCTGGTGCAGGACCAGGACCTGGAAGCCATTCGCAAGCAGGTGAGACCTGGTCACCAGGCACCGGGGATGGCCGGGGGAGGCCACCCTGAGACGGTCAGGCAGAGTTGGGGCAGGACCGGTCACCTGCAGCCCAGGAATCCTGAGGCGCCTCCAGGGCTCTCCCCCTCGTGCAGACCCCTCCCCAAGCCCCACGTGTGGCTCAGGGCCAGGCCTAGGCTGGGGTGTGGGTGCAGAGGTGATAACGGGGCTGTGCCCGCCGCCAGGACCTGGTGGAGCTGTACCTGACCAACTGCGAGAAGCTGTCCGCCAAGAGCCTGCAGACGCTGAGGAGCTTCAGCCACACCCTGGTGTCCCTGAGCCTGTTCGGCTGCGCGAACATCTTCTACGAGGAGGAGAACCCGGGGGGCTGTGAAGACGAGTGCCTCGTCAACCCCACCTGTCAGGTGCTGGTCAAGGACTTCACCTTCGAGGGCTTTAGCCGCCTGCGCTTCCTCAACCTGGGCCGCATGATCGATGGGGTCCCCGTGGAGTCCCTGCTGCGGCCGCTCAACTCGCTGGCCGCCTTGGACCTCTCGGGCATCCAGACGAGCGACGCGGCCTTCCTAACCCAGTGGAAAGACAGCCTGGTGTCCCTTGTGCTCTACAACATGGACCTGTCTGACGACCACATCCGTGTTATTGTCCAGTTGCACAAGCTGCGGTGAGCTGCGAGCCCAGAGCTCGCGGGGTGGGGGTGGGGAGGTGCAGATTGTCAGTCCCAGAAGATTCCTGAGCCCCCGGCCAGGCAGAAGGTGGGGATAGAAGAGACAGTCCTATTCCTTAAACCCACTGTTTTGGTCTGACCGGGGCTGTTAAGGGCACCTGGGTCCCAGCACGTTTTTTCCCAGAACGCCCTGGAGTGGTTGTAACAGGGATGGGCCCTCCCCTGCCATGGACTGAAATAGGAGGGGTCTACGAGGCAGCCCCAGTCTGTGTCCAGCTCCTGACCTGTGCCCCCAACTCCAATCTCCAGACACCTGGACATCTCCCGAGACCGCCTCTCCAGCTACTACAAGTTCAAGCTGACTCGCAAGGTGCTGAGCCTCTTTGTGCAGAAGCTGGGGAACCTGATGTCCCTGGACATCTCTGGCCACATGATCCTGGAGAACTGCAGCATCTCTAAGATGGACGAGGATGCAGGACAGACCAGGTGGGGACCCACCTGCCATGTTTGCTAGCAGGGTATCATTCAACAGGCATTGACCAAGTGCCCCTCTGTCAAGTGCTTGTCCTGGATGCTGGACAGAAAGAAACAAATCAGACCCTCCCGAGTCTGTGTGAGCTACTGGGGACAGACGGGTCATTATTAGGGCTGCACAGGGCTCTGGGGTTGCCCTGAGGGTCAGGAAGGAGGGAGGAGGAGGAATGGCACCCAGGCTGTGCAGAGAGCTCATTCTGAGTTTGCCAAAGGAAGGGTGTTCTAGCAGAGGAGACAGCACGTGCAAAGGCTGGAGGTACTGCATGGGGAGTGACTGGGAGATTACGGCGCTCAGACGGGCCGGAGCTGGTGTGGTGGTATTAAGGTAAGGCCAGCATACCCGCCACTCGTTAGGTGTTACGGCAGACAGGCTGGTCCCCAGGTTTGTTGTTTGGAGGAGAGAGCTGATTCAAACCCATCCAGCTGTCACTGGCCGTAAACCCTCTCCCCGACCGGAATGGAGTGGGGTTTGGTTGATGGGCATGTCCCTTCATGACTGTTGGGGGAACCTAAAGGTGACACATCCTCACTAGAATGGCAGATAGGATTCTCCAAAGATGGCTGCAACAGTATCTCCTATCCCACGTGTTCTCTACAGTGTGACCTTGTCATCCTCCCATCAAGAGGTGGGGTCTATGTCCGTCCCCTGCCTTTAAAAAAAAAAAAAAAGGGACTTCTCTGCTTCCCTGGTGGCACAGTGGATAAGAATCCTCCTGCCAGTGCAGGGGACACGGGTTCGAACCCTGGTCCGTGAAGACCCCATGTGCTGCGGAGCAACTAAGCCCGTGCGCCACAACTGCTGGGCCTGCGCTCTAGAGTCCGCGTGCCACTACAACTGAGCCTGCATGCCACAACTACTGAGCCCGTGTGCCACAACTACTGAGCCCGTGTGCCGCAACTACTGAGCCCGGGTGTCACAACTACTGAGCCTGCGTGCCGCAATTACTGAGCCCGCGTGCCACAACTACTGAGCCCACGTGCCGCAACTACTGAGCCCGCGTGCCACAACTACTGAAGCCCACATGCCTGGAGCCCGTGCTCCACAACAGGAGAAGCCACCCCAGTGAGAAGCCCATGCACCGCAACAAAGAGTAACCCCTGCTCGCCACAACTGGAGAAAGCCTGTGCTCAGCAACAAAGACCCAACACAGCCAAAAAAAAATCAAAAACAAAATAGACAAGACTGGAGGGCCTAGCAGAGGGCCCCAAGGAAACGCCTCGCCACCCCCCAGGGAGAGGCCCTTGTTTGTGCTGACCCAGGGCAGCCCCGGGCCCCAGGCCACTCACCCCAACACCCTCTTCCCTCAGCATCGAGCCTTCCAAGAGCAGCATCATGCCGTTCCGGGCTCTGAAGAGGCCACTGCAGTTCCTTGGGCTCTTCGAGACCTCCCTGTGCCGCCTCACGCACATTCCGGCCTACAAAGTGAGAGGGGGAGGGGGAGGGGAGGACCAGGGTGCCCCCGGAGAAGGGAAGGAGGGGTCTGCCCTGGGCCTAGAGATGGCGGCACTGGGATCGGGCATCCCAGTGCTTGGCCTCTTCTGGGATGTTCTGATCATGCTCCATCTCCAGGTGAGTGGTGACAAAAATGAGGAACAGGTGCTGAATGCCATCGAGGCCTACACGGAGCACAGGCCGGAGATCACCTCACGGGCCATCAACCTGCTTTTCGACATCGCACGCATTGAACGCTGCAACCAGCTTCTGCGGGCCCTGAAGGTCAGTCCCGACCCTGGGGGCCCTCGGGCTCCGGTCCATTCCCACCACTCCCTCCTCTACACCCCTCCTCTTCCCCAGGACACCAGCTGTGCCGCCTCCCAAACCCCAGCCCCGCCTCGCGGTGCCTAACTTGCCCCAGCACTGGCCTCGTCCCAGGACCGTGGCCTGCCCCAGTTTCTGCTCCCCAACCCCTACTTCTGCCCTCAGGCAGCAGGATCAGGCTGAGCCCTGCCCCAGAGGACCATCCAAGCCCCTCTCACAGCCCCAGGCCTGTCCCCGCGCAACTTGGACAGGCCTGGCCAACCCCGGCCCATACTCTGTGTTCATACAGCTGGTCATCACGGCCCTCAAGTGCCACAAGTATGACAAGAACATTCAAGTGACGGGCAGCGCTGCCCTCTTCTACCTGACCAATTCCGAGTATCGCTCAGAGCAGAGCATCAAGCTGCGCCGGCAGGTCATCCAGGTGGTGCTGAATGGCATGGAATCCTACCAGGAGGTGACGGTGAGCCCCCACCCGCTGCCTGCTCTGACCCAGACATCCCACTTCCTGCTCACCCTGTGTGCCCCAGCCTCGCCAGCAGGCTCGCAGAGCCCTCCCGGTGCCATGCTTGCTCTCGCCCTTTCTCTCCTGGCTCTGTACCGCCCCCCCCAACCCCCCTTTCCCGCGGCATCGCTGCCAGACTCTGGGACCTGGCATTCAGGGCCCTGGGACCTGGCCCCACCCGGCCAGTCCATCGCCCACTGCCAACCTCCCCCAGGGGCCCTGTCCTCCTGACTCTGGGCCTTTGCTCGTGCTAACTCCTTAGCCTGCCCAGTGACACTCTGCTGAGGTGGGTATTTTTTTCAATAACTGCTTTTATTATAAAAGTAATCAAAATTTTTACTGGAGAAAAATTACAGGTATAAAAGAAAAAAACAACAACAACCCGTAATCCCAGCACACAGAGAGCCAAGACTAACGATGGATATCTACTGTTCTGGCTTTTAGTCTGTGCATATTTATTTAGTAAATGGGACCATTCTGTGTGTACTGTTGTATAACCTGGATTTTCATTTCAACAGCGTCTTGTAAATGTGAACATCTCCCATATCAACGAAACATTTTACAACAAAATTTTAAAAGCATTGTTTCTTTTCTGATTACAAAAGTGAGATACCTAATGCTTAGAAAACAAATTCAAGTAATAGAAAATGCACTAACTAGAAAGTGAAAGTTCCAATCCCAGCTCTCCTCCCCCCGGGGCAGCTGGTTTGAACAAGTCAGCTTCGTAATTGTTGGTGTCGGCATAGTGTGAAGTGTTCTCATTCAAGGAGAGGCTGCCCTGGTGCTGACTCTGTGCTGGGGCTCAGAGGCAGTGGTCAAGCCCCATCCCCGAGGGGCAGCAGGACGGGGCTCCCCCGAATACACGGGCTGCACTTACTGAGTCAGCCCCACGGTTGAACATTTAGGTTGCTTTTCATGTTTTGCTATTTCAAATAAGGCTTTGCTGAATACAAGTAATTGATGCTCCTCACGAGACACGTCTAAAAAGGAGAATGGCTGGAGCAGTGGGTTTGTGTATTTTTAAAGCATTTGGTACGTGTTCTTGCATTGTCCTCCAGAAAGGCTCTGGTGGGGATATAGTCTCTGCAGGGATGAGAAGGCCCCCTTTCCCACTGCCTGCCAACTCCAGACCTTAGAGCAACAGTTCTTCCTGCATTGAGATTGATTTTATAATCAGGTAAAAGGCTTGTCTTTTTTTTTTTTTTTTAACGAGAAAAGAATGCTAGCTGAAGACTCGCAAATTCATAAACTCTTTCAAAGAAATAGAAATTCAAGTAACAAGATAATCACTTTTTAAAATTTATTTATTTAGTTAGTTATTTTTGGCTGTGTTGGGTCTTCGTTTCTGTGCAAGGGCTTTCTCTAGTTGTGGCAAGCGGGGGCCACTCTTCATCGCGGTGCGCGGGCCTCTCACTGTCATGGCCTCTCTTGTTGCGGAGCACAGGCTCCAGACGCACAGGCTCCAGACGCGCAGGCTCAGTAGTTGTGGCTCAAGGGCCTAGTTGCTCCGCAGCATGTGGGATCCTCCCAGACCAGGGCCCGAACCCATGTCCCCTGCATTGGCAGGCAGATTCTCAACCACTGCGCCACCAGGGAAGCCCGATAATCACTTTTTGACTCGAGAGATTGAAGATGTCCGTTGACAAAGGTCAGGGGAAGAACACACTCGCACTTTCCACTGGTGAGGTGTGACCTGAACAACCTCTTCACAGGGCAACTTGCAGAACCTGCCAAAACTGTGAATGCATTTATCTTTTGGCGTAAATTCCACAGTTAGAAATGTTCTTAGAGGAAAAAGATACATGTACATCCTCCCTTTTTGATTAAATAAGAAGTCAGAGGCAACCAAAATGTTTTAGCAATAGGTGCCTGGACCTGAAAGATTAACGTAAGATCTGCCCACATCATGGGATGTGATGGTAAATCTGTACATCCTAACATGGAAAGATGGATGGCCCTGCATGTTGATAAGTGAAGAGAAGTTTTGGACCAATATGGATAAAACCTTCTTTCGCCTCTCCCCTCCCCCAAGTATACATTTGTATTTCCATGGTAGAAAAATCTAGAAGGTTGTGCATCAAACTTTTTTTTCTTTTAATATTTTTGGCTGCGTTGGGTCTTCATTGCTGTGCGCAGGCTTTCTCTAGTTGTGGCAAGCAGGGGCTACTCTTTGTTGTGGTACGTGGGCTTCTCATTGCGGTGGCTTCTCTTGCTGCGGGACACGGGTTCTAGGTGTGCGGGCTTCAGTAGTTGTGGCACGTGGGCTCAGCAGTTGTGGCTTGCGGGCTCCAGAGCACAGGCTCAGTAGTCGTGGCGCACAGGCTTAGTTGCTCCGCAGCATGTGGGATCTTCCTGGACCAGGGCTCGAACCCGTGTCCCCTACATTGGCAGGCGGATCCTTAACCACTGCGCCACCAGGGAAGTCCTGCATCAAACTTTTAACGGCAATTACTTCTGAAGAATTAAGTGGGGGACTTTATAACTTTGTACTCAGATAGTATTTTTTGAAATTTTTATAGTAAGTATTGCTTTTATGATTTAAAATAATTTTTTTTCTCAAATTATGAAATATATGTATATTGTGGGGGAGAAAAAGGACAGAGTTAACAAGGGTTAACAAGTTAATTAGAGGATTAGGATATCCTCTAATTTATATAAGTAATGAAGTCTGGTGAACTTCCAGTATCTATTGAGAAAGCATGGAAGGAAATTATGAGGAAAATGCACTGAGAATACTGTAAAATAAAGAAAGAAAGAAACCCACAGACAGCACAAAGAGTAATTGAGGATGTGGAGTGACTGGAACTTTTCTGTGCTTCTGGTGGGAGTATAAACTGGTACAGCCACCTTGGAAACAGTCTGGTGTTACCTGGTAAAGCTGAAGACGTGCACACCTTGTGACCTAGAAACTCCACCCTGCGCGTGGGTGCCCTAGAGGAGCCCACACACATGGACACCAGGATGCACGTACAGGACATTGTTTGAAGTAGCCAGACACTGAAGTCTACCCGAACGTCCGCTAGCAGTGGACTGCATAAATAAATTAGAATTCTATACTGCAAATGAAAAAAAATGCATTTCAGCTACTTATAACAAGATGGTTGATCTTGCAAACCTGTGGTTGAACAAAAAGCCACAAGATGCTAGAGAATCTTTCAAGTGAAAGGCAGGGATGGGGCTCTCTCGTGGGGAGAGGGGCTTATGACCAGGAAGGGACATATGGGGACTTCTGGGTGCTGGCAATGTTGTTTCTTGACCCAAATGGTGTTTACATGGTTGTTGAAAAGCTTGTTTGCTTTATAATTATTTGCAAAACTATACATTTGTGTTTTATGCACTCTTCTGTATATTACAGTTCACGTTTTTAAAAAATATTAAAAAAAAAAAAAAAAAAAAGCCTCGTAGTCTCCTCTTCCAGGCAGCCTTCGTGGACCGCCACAGCTCTGGATGATCTCACACCTCTAGGGAGCCCCTCAAGTCCAGCTCCCAAGGCTGACCCTGACTGTGCTCCGCTTGTCTCCTGGCCCCGCCCAGGTCCAGCGGAACTGCTGCCTGACCCTCTGCAACTTCAGCATCCCTGAGGAGCTGGAGTTCCAGTACCGCCGAGTCAACGAGCTCTTGCTCAGCATCCTCAACCCCACGCGGCAGGACGAGTCGATCCAGCGCATCGCCGTGCACCTGTGCAACGCCCTGGTCTGCCAGGTGGACAACGACCACAAGGAGGCCGTGGGCAAGATGGGCTTTGTTGTGGTGCGTGCGCGCGCGGCGGGGGCTGCGTCTCCCTCCCTCCTCCACAGCCCCACTGCCCAAAGGGAGGATTTGGGCCGGACCAAAGGAAGAATTTCCTGGGACTTCCCTGGCGGTCCAGCGGTTAAGACTCTGAGCTTCCAATACAGGGGCTGCGGGTTCGATCCCTGGTCTGGGGAGCTAAGATCCCATGTGCCGCGTGGAACAGCCGCCCCCCCCAAAAAAAACAGCTACTTCCAAAGGAAGAATTTCCTAACGGTGAAATTTGCTGATGACCTGTAGATTTCCTCCACCTAGAGAACACTCTGTCATCCTCTCCCAGCCCCTCCACTCTCCTGTTGGGTCCCACTGTACAAGTCACTCCTGCCTCCTCAGACCAAGTGCCCCTCTTATGTTTTCCCAACTGGGATTAAATAAATATCTGAGGGCCTATCTGTTTAACATCAGCCTCCCCACTGGCTGTGAGCTCCGTAGGGAGAGACGCCGTGCTTGTTCCTTCCATCATCCCGTCCCCGGCACTTCCTAGCACAGGGCCTGGTGCATAGTGGGGAGTTAATAAATATTTGCTGAAGAAAGGAAGGCACATCTAGTCTCCTCCTTTCAGTTATCACTGGGGAGGCTGAAACCCACAGAGGAGGAGGGCCGTGCCCACAGCCACGTGGGGTCAGGCTCGAGCCAGGACTAGCACCCAGGCGTCCTGATGCCAAGTATCAGGTCCGTGGGTGGTACTTCTCCCAACAGCCTCCCAAATAGAGAGGCAGATTTGGTCTCGTCGGGATGTATTAACAGGAATAGAATTGCTGACTCTTCCCTCCCTCTTGGTTCTTGGGGGACATGGTAGCTCTTGAAGCCCTGGCCCCCCTGGCAAGTTCTCTTCTCTGCCCACAGACCATGCTGAAGCTGATTCAGAAGAAGCTGCTGGACAAGATAGTAAGTTGAGTCTTCATGGAGCCACCCTGCCCCTCCCCTAGCCTGAGAAGGGACTGGCTTGCCCCTGGGGGGGTGTCCACATTGTGTCAGGGGACCCTGTCACCGGGTGCCAGGAGCCTGGGGGCCCATCCAGGTGAACCTGTGCTGAGCCGTCTCCCCGCTGCAGTGCGACCAGGTGATGGAGTTCTCCTGGAGCGCCCTGTGGAACATCACGGATGAGACCCCCGACAACTGCGAGATGTTCCTTAACTTCAACGGCATGAAGCTCTTCCTGGACTGCCTGAAGGTAGCGCCCTCTCCAGAAGCCTCCTTACTCCCACTTGGCCGCTCTTCTGTCCCCATGTCCCCCAGCAACCCCTCTCCCCATGGTTCCCATGGACGGGCAGTGGGGGTCAACTCACAGGCCCGCCAGCCCAGGATTTGCTGCCAACAGGAAGGAGCTCCAGAGGTCTTCCCTGACCCAGACGACCTGGCTGGGCGCCCCCTTAGAGCCCTCCCTCCAAGGGAGAACTCAGACCCGTCCTTCTCAGCACGATTTCTCAGACTCTCCAGGTCTGGCTGGGGTCCACTGAGGTATCAGCCAGACAGAATTCTGTCCAGTAGGATGGTCTCTTCATCCTAAAACTCATTCTTGATTGTCTTGCTCTAGTTTCCAAAAGGATTCCCTTAGACTAATATTTTGAGCTTTGGTAAATAGAATCATGTTTGTCCCATTCATAATTTTATAGGTCAGATCTCCACTCAGCCTTTGATTTTGTGGCAGGGAGCTCTACCACTTTAATCCCTTGTAGTGTGTACCCAGCACTGTCCTAGGTGTACCGGAAGGTAGGAGAGCAGCAGATTGCACCCGCCCCCCCCACCCCCGCTTTGTCTATCTAGTTGAAATGGCCAGACAGATGCTCATAAAGCTTCTAGGTTACCAGTATCAGATACTAATTAAGTACTCATTGATATGACCCCCAATGGCTCTCATTTTGCCAGGAGTTCCCAGAGAAGCAGGAGCTGCATCGGAATATGCTAGGACTCTTGGGGAATGTGGCAGAGGTGAAGGAGCTACGGCCCCAGCTAATGACTTCCCAATTCATCAGTGTCTTCAGGTTGGTACTTCTCTTCTTTTCCTTTTTGCCTTGGCTGCCAGGATGCTCAGAGCTCTAGTCAGTGCTCAGTTCCAGTAACTGCTGTTAGCCTAGATTTCTGTTAGGAATGCCGCCTTCACTCTATGATGCAGTTGCTTATTCTTTCAACCCTCCATAAATGGTCCTGTTGTAGCTGTATCTTACCTTAAGCGACCTTATATACCCTTTAGAAGTCATCTGGGTACAAATGATAAGTGATAAAGAAATCAATAGTACCTCTGGTATCTGGTCTTTTAGTTGGGGTCCAGCAGCTGGTATCTGAAGAGGGACTTGGGGATCAGGACTCCATTCTTCTCTCTTCTTGGCAGCAACCTGCTGGAGAGCAAGGCTGATGGGATTGAGGTTTCCTACAATGCCTGTGGCGTCCTCTCCCACATCATGTTTGATGGCCCTGAGGCCTGGGGCATCTGTGAACCCCAGCGGGAGGAGGTAGAGGAGCGCATGTGGGCAGCCATCCAGAGCTGGGACATCAACTCACGGAGAAATATCAATTACAGGTGCGGAGTGGGGAGGCATGGGACGTGGACGTGGGGTAAGTGCTAGGACAGGATGCTCCTTCCCAACAAGGTCTGGTGCGAGCTACTTGCCCTCCTCCTAGTCCTGTGTCAGGCGTTACTAACCGAGGTGTAGTCCACGTAGAGCACAGCATGTAAATGCGCACATCTCACCTCTACAGTTTGGTGCCTGTTTCCTCACGTCGACACCTGTGTGTACCCAAAGCCTGTCGTTTACAAACATTTGATACCTATCCAGTTGTGAAAAAAAAAAGGAGAAAATACAGACACGCAGCAGGAAACAAAACGGAAACCATTCATTCCCTAAAAGAGCATCTCCCCCCTAACATTCTGGCGTCTCCCTTTCCAGCAGTTTTCTATGCACAGATTTAATTACCTCCAGTCCAGCTGGCATCAAGTCTTACTATCTCGTGTGTGAATTTCCAGCCGCAGCTATGCGTCTCCCTCATCGTTTTATGACTGAGTCACTTTCTGTGTGCACCTGGGCCATCTTGTATTGATGGACATTGAAGTTGAAAACCCGTGTTGGGAGGAACAGGCTCATGCTCGTGGCTTTGCCGACACTCCAATTACTGTCATTTCAGAGGAGAGCTGAAGTGGAATCGCTGGCCCGGGGAGGGGGTGGAGGTTGCACATACATTTTTCAGGCTTTTGGACCATGACTCCAGATGATGCGTAGTAGAAGGCCATTATGGGAAGTGCAGTCAATCTCTTCTGCTTCCCAGGGTCCTTTGTCCCCCACCTCCCAGGGTGCTCATGACCTCTCTCACCAGGGCGCTCTCTTTGTGGAGCCTGAAGGGCCGGGTGCCCCCCGTCCCCTCCATCCTACTGGCCTGCTCATCATTTGTCCACGGGACCCTTCAGTGAGGACAAACCCCCAACAAGAGACAATGCACCTCCCCCCACAATGCCCGGCATCAAAAGTGACCTTGAGGGAGTTCCCTGGTGGCCTAGTGGTTAGGATTCCAGGCTTTCACTGCCATGTCCTGGCTTCATTCCCTGGTCAGGAAACCGAGATCCCTCAAGCCGCACGGAGTGGCCAAAAAAAAAAAAAGTGACCTCGATTTTTCTTCCTATAGGTCATTTGAGCCAATTCTTCGCCTCCTTCCCCAGGGCATCTCACCTGTCAGCCAGCATTGGGCCACCTGGGCCCTGTACAACCTGGTGTCTGTCTACCGTGAGTACCCACTAACCCTTTGTTCACTCATCGGCTGAAAGCAGACTTGCCCTCAGGGAGGTGATAATCCGGGTGGAAGTACTATGAGAGCTGGTGTCAGTGTCTGCGTCTCAGCACCCAGCCCTCCGCTTTCTGGCATTGGTGGGACACCCAGCATAATGGCTGGCCCCTGCCTCATCGGCAGAAGCAGGCCTGGCAGATGAGCCGGCCCATCCAGAGATCCCAGACAGCTTTCTTAATGTTTCCTGCTTCCATACAAGTGAATAGTCAAAAATCTCCATGCCTTCTGTAAGGCAGGGTAAGACCAACCCAAACCCAGAACTAACCCCCGAGGAAACAGACGTCCGAGAGAACAGGAGAGAACTTGAAAACAGGTCTCACTCATTTCCTCGGAGAGACTCCCACCCCCTCTTAGAAGAGCCTGAACTGTCCTCTGCTCAGTGGCTTTGGGGGAGAGGAAAAAGAGGGTGCAGCACCAAGAGACTTTGATTGCAGACCAGGTTTGACCCCTAGTTCTCTCCTTTACTGGTTATGTGATCTCATGCAGGTTATTTAACCTCTCTGGGCCTCAGTTTTCTCCTCTGTAAAATGGGGATAATAACACTTACCTCATAAGGTTGATGTGAAAAGAGAACCAGCAGAAAGTGCTGAGCCCTGGTGCCTGGATACTGCTCAGTCCTGCTACTGGCAGCGTGAATAAGAGTGCAGGCCTTGGGGGAAGACTGCCTGTGTTACTTTGAGCAGGTTTCTCAACCTCTCCATGCCTCATTTGCCTCATCTTTAAAATGGGGTAGTAATAGTACTTTCCGCATAGGATTGCTATGAAGTAAGACATGTAAAGTGTTTGGAAGAGTGCTTTGGCACATCCCAGCTGTTCAGTAAGCATTTGCCAATTTTCTATTATTCCTTGAGGTTAGTCTTACTAAAAAGTAGCACCTTACCTCAAAGAGGCAGTGTAGCACAGAGGAAGAGCCCTGAGCCCGGACTCCCTCAGACAAGCCTCTAGAGTGACTTTGAGTGGATTACTTCATCTCTCTGAAACTCAGCTCTTTCATCATTAAATGGAGATGATAAAAATAGCTCCTACGACATAGAGCTGCTGGAGGGCCATTGACATGCCCGTGTTCTCCGTGGAGCGTATAGCCCTGGATACCGAGCCCTAGAATGTTCTCTGTTGGAGTGAGCCATGAAGCCACCCAATAGGTAGCCCTGGTGGTTCCATCCTGGCTGGAAATATTTTGTTAAAAGTACAAATAAACAGGTTCCTGGATCTGTTGAATCAGGATAGCCAAGGGCAGTGCTTAGGAAGCTCTATTTTTACAAAAACTTCTGAGTAGAAGGTGCTGGTTTGGGTGACATTTGGCGGGGGGAAATGCCACAGTGAGGCAAAGAAGGGAAGAGCCTTTTCCAAGGGGTTCACCCCTTGCTTCCCCCAGGTGGCCTCAGAACTTGGGCCCCAGGGCTGGGCAAACATGGCTCCTGGCCGGTTGCAGCAGTGCCCTCACTCAGGGCCGAGTCTTCATCCCGCCTTCTGGGAGGGCAGTTCTTGCAGCAAGGGTGGGTTTCTGAGCAACAGGCTGATAGAAATCCCACCCTGATCACCTGCTGTCTGTCCCTATCCATAGCGGACAAGTACTGCCCCCTGCTGATCAAAGAAGGTGGAATGCCCCTCCTGAGGGACATGATCAAGATGGCAACCGCGCGGCAAGAGACCAAGGAAATGGCCCGGTGAGAGACTGGCAGTGTTTCTGCTTGGAGCCTAGACTTGGGGGAGCGAGGGACACAGCCAAGCCCTCTCGTGGTTAGGAATGGCTGAAATTCCCAGGGGCAACTCAGAGCTGAGTGAGGAGGTGGACAGCATACTGACGTCCAGCTGGGGCCTCCCTGAGTGTCATTTTGGCCACAGTGCGGCCGGAAACTGGATGACCAAGCTCTGAGCGGAGCGTCATTGCCCTCATCTGTAAGCTTTATTTTCTTACGTCCTCTCATCCCTGGGCATTAGCAAGTCAGGTCAGAACTTGTCATTATTTTTGGCCAAAGACATTCCAACTAAAGAGAGGACACAGTATGGTAAAATACATAGGGATCAGGCAGAATGCAAATGAGTTTCTGAATGTGAAGGTCCCGGACACGGCAGGGCCATCAAGGCCTTCCTCTGCTGTGTCGTTTTTCACTACCGGGTCTAAAATATCATCTACCGGGATCTCACACCCATCAGTGCACAAGAGAGACCCTCAGAGATGCTACGTGTCGCAATCAGCAGTAACAACCTTGCTTTCCCCAGGATGCATTCTAGAAGAGAACAGAGTTAAGTTTACCCCAGTTCTAAACACAGCGCAGAATAAAGAGTATCGTGGGGGAGGGGCCTGGAGCTCAGAGGCTCCCCAGACAACTACTCACTGGCTGTTTCTGCAGTTACTGTCGGCAAAAGGCACTGCTTGGGCTTCCCTGGTTGCGCAGTGGTTGAGAGTCCGCCTGCCGATACAGGGGACACGGGTTCGTGCCCCGGTCCGGGAGGATCCCACATGCCGCGGAGCGGCTGGGCCTGTGAGCCATGGCCGCTGAGCCTGCGCTTCTGGAGCCTGTGCTCCGCAACGGGAGAGGCCACAACAGCGAGAGGCCCACGTACCGCCAAAAAAAAAAAAAAAAAAGGCACTGCTTAAACGCTATTTTTGTTTTTAATTTATTTATTTTTGGCTATGTTGGGTCCTTGTTGCTGCGCGCAGGCTTTCTCTAGTTGTGGCGAGCGGGGGCTACTCTTCGTTGCGGTGTGCGGACTTCTCATTGCAGTGGCTTCTCTTGTTGCGGAGCATGGGCTCTAGGCATGCGGGCTTCAGTAGTTGTGGCTCGCAGGCTCAGTAGTTGTGGCTCGTGGGCTCTAGAGCGCAGCCTCAGTAGTTGTGGCGCACGGGCTTAGTTGCTCTGCGGCATGTAGGATCTTCCCGGATTGGGGCTCGAACCTGTGTCCCCTGCATTGGCAGGCGGATTCCTAACCACTGCACCACCAGGGAAGCCCACTGCTTAAACATTTAATTGACAGATTGGTCTGAGTTTGAGAATGGTAAAATGAGTGGTTCTCCAACTTAATCTCCCTAAAGAATCACCTAAAAAGATTGTTAAAAACATTCAGTCCCACCCTAGATTTTCTTTTCCGGTGGGCCTGGGAATGTGCATTGTCAACAGGGCTCCCAGGAGGTTTGAGAAGCACTGGGTAAGACTGACCCGTAACCTACCCCAGTCACTTTGAACATCTCTGTAAGACTTGAGGTGTGTACCCAAGCTGGCCAGCCTGATGGCAGGGTGCTTAGGAGAAATCCCTCTGCCTGTTCACCAGTCCTGTACCACCCCAGGCATCCCTTACTTCCTAAAAGGCATTGAGGCACCTCTTTAGCACATGAAGGCTGCCGTGAACACACACACACACACACACACACACACACACACACACCCGCCACCAACCCAGAGGCTTAGTGTGAACGGGAAGGCCGTGCAGGGTTCAGGGTGACACCTGACGGCGGTTCCCAAGGGCCAGACTAGAGTGAGAGACAAACTCGAGATCTGAGCATGAGGGGTGACTCCCAAACGCTGCACGGGGACTTGGCCGCTGCAGGGTGTCGGGCCCTTGTACTTGTGCAAGCACAGCTGCCCTAGCCCTACCCGGACCTGCTGCTGGAGCAGGATCTCTGGGTGAATCTGATGCGCAGCCAGTTTGGGGATCACCAGTAGACTTTGGGGAAGGAAAAGGCCTGGGTGTACAGGGAAAAGGTGAAGAAGGAAGATGTTGCTGAAAAAAAGACCAGAAGGTTTTGGAGGTTAGGCCTGAGCTGATTCAGGGACGCCCCTAACCACAGATGCCCAGGCACTGAGAGGTGGAAAGGGGGCCTGGGGAAGTAGGAGGGGAGCACGCGGGGCTGATGGCATTCGTGGCCACGAGTACCATTTCCTGGGTACCCCGCACATGCTGGCCACTCTGCCCACCACTTTGTACACTTCATCTCATTCAGCGTCAACATCATGGTTACCGTTGGCTAACAAATCCCGCAGCCTGATCAGCTGGGAGGGGCTGGGCCCACCCCAACCCAAGCCCACCCTCCAATCCTCTTTCTCTCATTGTCTCCAGCAAGGTGATTGAGCACTGCAGTAACTTTAAAGAGGAGAACATGGACACATCCAGATAGAGGCCTCTGCCCCCACGGCCGCCACTGCTCTGGACCACGAGGCTGGGAGGAAGCACTCTCAAGCAGCCCAGCTGGCAGATCCCCACCCGGGGAGCCTCCCAACTGGATGAAGGGACACAGGGGGACTTTTGCACAACCGACGCTTTTCCTTAACATTAGTGAGATATATATATATATATATATATAATATATATATATATTTTATATATATATATAATATATATATATATTATATATATATATATTATTTTTTTTTGGTTAGGAAGTGTGAAGTTTTGTGTGTATGATTTCTGTACAAAAACAAAAGAAACACTCCCTGAGTCCTCGCAGCTTCCTTGGCCATTCTCAAGCCCCAACTCAAAGCCTTCATCGCTGCCACACTCACTCCTACCCCTGCCAGACTAAATGCCTGTAACATTGTGAGTGTCCAGCCCTTGCCCTGTAACCTCTGACCTTGGCCTCCCTTCCTGTTAGGAGAGGCAGTGGGCTTTCGATAGCCCACTCCAGCACCCTAACCCACCCACCAAAGCCTGAGAACGCCCTCTAGGTTCCTGGGTGCAGCTGATGGGGTTTGGAGATTACAACTAACCCCACTGGGTCTCCCAAATGCCTTGGTGCTCTCGGCTGTGGGCCTCTGGGGCGAGCAAGTAAGCCGTACCTGCCTAGGTCCAGGCAGTCCCAGCCCCAGAGGGCCCTCGAGGAGTGGAGCTCACAGTGGCTCTGCTGCCCTCTGGCCAGGCCTGCCTGAGGCCACGCTGCTATGGAGGCTGCCTCCTAGTCTCCCACCAGGTCCCAGGCTGTCGAAGGCCCCAGCCCAGGGCTGGTCAGAATTCAGGCAGATTCCACTGCCCCTTCTGCCAAACATATCCAGAACCTGCCCCCCACCCTGGAAGCCAGCACCTCCTGGGGCCAGGGGCTTTTTCCCCTCACCCCCTACCCCTCATCTGCCCGCAGCACCCACGGTGCCCAGGCACCCCACCAGCAGAACTGAGCCTGCCTCACTCGCCCCTGCCTGCCCCGCTGCCCAGAGGACCCCACACCTCTCTCACAGGCAGGAGGTCCCCAAGCCACCCTTTCCCGGTGGCAACAGGCAGACACCTCCGGACCAGCATTTGGCACATCCTGCAGCGGCCCTGCCCGGCCCTCTGGGGCCCTTCCCGCGCCCCTCCCATACTGACCCCAGGCTTTCCCTCGGAAACCTCCGTGCTGTTGTTTCAGAGAAGTGTGAGACACAAACGTATCTTGAAATACCTTGTGGTCCTCCCTTGATGTCACTCCGAATTGCTTCTCATGGCACAGACGGCGGTGAGGAGGCCCCTCTGGAACAAGGGGCTGGGGAGCAGAGCTGACTCTGCAGGTGGCCCTTGGGGGGTGGCTTTTCTTCCCTCCTCCTTCCCTGGGCCTGTTTTGGGATTCTCCTGGTGTTTCTGCCTGCAGACAGAGCGGTCTGGATGAGCAGCCCAGGGGAGAGGCACCTGGCCTTTCTCCCCTGGGGTCTTTCGCTCCCAGCCGTGGGAAGGGCCAGCTGCCCTGTGTCCCTCAGCTTAGCAGATAGGCCACATCTGCCCCTCCCTTCCATGCTCACGTGGCCTGAGCCAGGCCCCGGGCAGAGCTCACATTGCATTGCATTACCACCTGGGGCCTGGGTAAATGTCTGTACTTCGGGATGTCACAGAAATACATTTTTGTGCAAAGTGGAGCAGAGTGTCTTTTTTTGTAGAAGGGATGGGGTCTGGAGAGGGCCCTGGGCTGGCTCAGGCAGTGGGCCTTGAGTGAGGGTGCGTTGGGTCCGTTTGTGTGCCCAGCCCAGAGGGTCAACTGCAGACTGGGGACAGGTGGCAGATCGGGCTGGAGCACCTGTTTTTCCTCTGCAGTCTCTCCACACCCCTGTGCCCAGACACTGAGGGTACAGCTGGCAACAGACCAACAGGGCCCCCGCCCAGAATGGCTGTCTGATGGTAGAGACAAACGTTAAATACGAGATTATGACCCAGTGTGTGAGGAGCAGGGAGAAGGGAGCACAGAGCAGGTCCCTCCTGTGGGCCGGTGGGAGTGTGCAGCAGAGACGAGTTAGCTGGGCCACAGCCCCTTAGGGAGACGGAAGAGCATACGTGCAGATAAGGGACAGTGTGGTATCCTGGGCAGGGGAGGCTTCTCACAAGCGGAGACATGCGAGCTGAATCCAGCAGAAAGACCGGGCTGCCAGGCCTGGCTGTAGGGGTCCAGGGAAAGAGTGTCCTAGGCAGAGGGCCCTGCCAGGAGAAGACCTCGCAGGGAGAACCACGAAGCCGCCCACGTGGCTGCAGCAGAGTGGAAGGCGAGGGCGCCAGCAGGAGGGGATGAAGGAGCCGGGGCCAAATCCTGAGATGACTCAGCTTTGGCCCAGGATGGTCCTGGTTTACACCTGTTGTCCCAGCGTAAATATCAGCAGTGACTTCCGTGCCCCTTAAGTACTACTGAGGCTGCACCCAATGAGGGAGAGCTCTTCCCCAAAGAACAGTCTAGGTGCTGGTCCCAGATCAAGTGGAACCATTCCCAAACGTGCCAGGTGGTGTGTCCCCAGTGCCCAGTGACAAAGGCCCTCTCCTAGACCAAACTGTAGCCAGGCTTTACAGCCCTCTTCTCCACTAGGCCACAACCTTGGCCTATAAGAACTACAGACTTCAGGGCTTCCCTGGTGGCGCAGTGGCTGAGAGTCCGCCTGCCGATGCAGGGGACATGGGTTCGTGCCCCGGTCCGGGAGGATCCCACATGCCGCAGAGTGGCTGGGCCCGTGAGCCATGGCCGCTGAGCCTACGCATCCGGAGCCTGTGCTCTGCAACGGGAGAGGCCACAACAGTGAGAGGCCCGCATACCGCAAAAACAAACAAACAAACAACTACAGACTTCAGCGCAAGTGATTTCGTTCACTCCCACCTCTGACATTAAAAGACTTAAACACTAACATAGCTTCTAACAGCTCAAGGTCACATCCCTAGGATGACCCTAGCCCCCCCTTAAAGTGCCTGCCTGAGAAAGCTCCAGGCTGCCAAAAGAATTTACTGTTTTTAACCAACACCCTGACCACCCTTTCTTAGAGCATTTACTAAAAAGGGCTTACAATTGTGAATGCTTTCTCTGTCCCTCTGAGGTGTATTTGTACCTCCTACAACTCAGGAGTGTCTTTCTCAAGGACCTGATAGCCATCCCTTTAAAATGTAATCATCAGGAAGGATCAGGCCTCTGTCTCCCAGTCTCTGTGGGAGGATAGAAGCTGAACTTCAATTATTGCCAGATAGCAGACACAGCTGGCCTAATCACCATTCGCCCTGACCCACTGTTGGTAATTTTTCACTGCTCTGAGTCTCTTCAAGCCCCTGCCCTTCCCCATCTCAACTCCCTCATTCTCCCTTTAAAATACCCAGTCACCTCTATACAAACCAAAGCTGCACTGGGACTTCCCTGGCCTGAAGCCCTGGGTTGGGCAAGGCTGAAGGGTGTAGGTGCTGGCTTAGAGCCGGGGAGACAAGACAGTCCTGTGCTAGACACTCTTATTTCCATTATTGAGTCCTCCAACCACCTCAGCAGGGGGGTACTATTATCATCTCCATTACACAGACAGAAAACAGAGCTCGCAGTGGTTCAGTAACTTGCCCAAACTCATACAGGTAGGAAGAGGCAGTGCTGGGATTTCTGACTCTGACCCAAGTTGGGCCCCTCATAGCCAGAATCTGCACCACGTACCTCCACTCTGCTCTCATCCCATCTGCAATATCTGAAAATGAATAGAAGGTAAGGGTATCACCACGGCGCAACCTTGGGCGAGTCCTGCCCCTCTCGAGGGCTCAGGCGTCACATCTCCGAACCGCGCACAATTCTGCAACCTGAAGTCACAACACCTGGGTCTTTGAAGCGTCCAGGAAGCTGTACGCATGCGTTAGGCTGTGGCCCTGGGGCTGGTGGTGGAACCCCAGTGGGGCTGGGTCGAGGCTCCCGACGGCTCCCCGGCTTTCGAAAGTTACCTGGCTGGTGGGGTGTGGGGTTGGGGGAGTTACCGGCTGCGCGCGCGCCGGCCCCGCCCTCAGCCTCTTCAGGCACCTGTGGGCTCGAGGGCCTACTCGGCCGCAGCTACCGTCCAATAGGCAGTCTCCGTCACCCAAGTCGGCCCCGCCCACAGCCTGTCTCCTCCAATCCCCGGGTGGCGGTGGGTCCTCTCCCTCGGAGGGCCCGCCCCTCTGAGCGCTTCTTCCGGGTGGGGCCCCGGGCAGAGGCGATGGCGCCGTGGGCGCTGCTCAGGCCTGGGGTCCTGGTGCGGACCGGGCACACCGTCCTGACCTGGGGGATCACGCTGGTGCTCTTCCTGCATGATACCGGTGAGCCGGACCCCGCGCGACCCTGGACCCCCCCGATCCCGCATGATTCCCTAGATGTTTGGGTCTCACTGAGTCCCTTGCCGAAGCCCAAGAGATCCTGGGATTCACCCAATCTCCTCCACATCCTGAGGCCCCCTCCCCATCTCTCATTCCAAGAGCCACCTGCTTTCTGCCTAATACCCAGTTGATCTCTAATTAATTCCAGAATCTTCCTGATCCCTGCCAGATACCCTGTCTGTCCCAGGACCCACCCGGTGCCCCAGATCCGACGACCGACTCGAGCCCCCTTCTCCCCTGATCCTGGGACCCGCCCGACCCTTCCCAGGAATTGACTCCCAAGATTACGAGGATCAACTAGCTGAAGGACTGGCGTCCCGCCCAGCCCTGTGGCCACTAGCTGCCCAAGTCCAGGCTCCCCAGCCTCAGGCAAGAGAACACCGCATAGGGGAGCAGCCTGTCCCTCACGTCCTCATCCTTGATTCTCGCCCTGGTAGCATTCATTCATCCCATCAACCCCCTTCCACCCTTCCCCCTCTTTACCCACCACAGGCCACCTCTGTGGCCACCTCCAGCACAAGTTTTCACCCTCCCTCACTACCACCATCACAGCCCCCACTCATCATCCCTCCTTGCTCCAGCATAAAACCCCGGACCGGGGGCGTTCTCACTTTCCTCCCAAGACCTCAAGTCTCCTCCACTGCCTCTGCCCCTTAGCCTAAAAACCTGCTCAGTCTCCCCATCAGAAAGAACCCCCCCTCAGTGCAACCCCCCTTCCTTCTCCGCTCCCTTTTACAGTCAAGGGGCACCAGAGTTGGCCACACTCGGCTGTCTGGCTGTCTCCTGCCCCTCGCTCTTCAGCCCCCTGCCTCCCAAAATCCTTCAGTCACCTCCATGGGCTGGACCCTTCCTGGCCTGGGTTCCCCTGTTGTCCCTCTGCAGCATCCCAGCCAGCCTGCCGACCCTGCCCTCCTCTGTCTCTTGGGCATCTTGGACCTGGCCAGCTTCTCCGCATCTCAGAGCCAGACCCCTCCTCCCTCTCCCCCACATCCAGCCAAGTCTGGCCCCATCATCCTCCTTACCCCGCTGTCCATCCCCTCTTCTCCACCCTTCCTGCCACTGCCCTTGTCCAGACACGCTCCGCTCCGTGTCCCAGATAAGCCTCCCCTCTGATCCATCTTTTCTCTAGCAGTAAGAGGGCTTTCAGAAACACACCTGACCCTATAACCTTCCATGGTTCTCTATTGCGCTCCAGAGAGTGTAGATGAACTGCTTCTTTTTTTTTTTTTTTTTGCTGAACGTGAACTTCTCCCTCCTGCACCCTATGCAGTGGCCACACCTGACCATTCATCAAACTCCAACTCCAGGCCTTCCCTCAGCCAGGGACACACTTCCCCCCTCCAGCTGCACCCCTCACCTGCACCCTCCTATTCTGTCGCCGCAGCCTCACTCTCCCCCTCTGGCCTCTCCAGCGCTGCGGCAGTGGGAAGAGCAGGGGGAGCTGCTCGTGCCCCTCACCTTCCTGCTCTTGGTACTGGGCTCCCTGCTGCTTTACCTGGCTGTGTCACTCATGGACCCGGGATACGTGAATGTCCTGCCCCAGCCCCAGGTAACCAGGGCTCCCAAACATCTCCTCCCCCACAACAGGGAACTCAAGGCCCCAGTAACAATCTCATGCTAGACCCTGTGCTGAGGGCTTTCCTAGGGAATCCCAGGGAATCGTCTTGCCAGACCTAGAGCCCCATCCTACAATGAGGAAATTGCCAAGACCCAGAGAGGGGAAGTAACTGGCAAAGGTCACACAGCCTCGCCGTCCAGGGCACTCTGCCCCCACTCTACCACCTCCATTACACAGGGGATGGATCCCCAAACGTGCACACCCAGAGTTAAGCTGGCCCCCAAGGGAGCTACCCACCAGTGCCCTCTGCCTCCCAAGGGAACCCCATCTCATACTGTGTCCCCCCATTTTCAGGAGGAGGCCAAGGAAGAGCAGACAGCCATGGTTCCTCAGGCCATCCCCCTTCGGCGCTGCAGATACTGCATGGTGCTGGTGGGTGATGCAGGGACCTCCGTGGGAGGGTCGGGCAAGATTGAGACTCCTTGGCCTCATCCCTCCTCCAGGAAGGCCTCCCAGATGCCAGCCCTGACCTTCCGCCCACATTGTTGGGTCCAGAAGGGAGCCAGTGTTGAGGCCTGACTCCCTGTGTGCCCACAGCAACCCCTGCGGGCCCGTCACTGCCGTGAGTGCCGTCGTTGTGTCCGCCGATATGACCACCACTGTCCCTGGATGGAGAACTGCGTGGGGGAGCGCAATCACCCAGTGTTCGTGGCCTACCTGGCGCTGCAGCTGGTGGTGCTTCTGTGGGGCCTGTACCTGGCATGGTGGGTTCCCCCAGCGCCCTGGGTGGGGGGGTGGGGGGCAGGCAGCAGGCACCCACCAGGTGTGGAGAGAGCCAGGCTCCCTCTTCAGGGGCCTTGGACCCTCTCCCAAATGGCCGGCCCACCTGGGGTCCCTGGGGCAAAGCTGCCAACCACACACCCGCCAGCTCTGGGTCCCTGTCCCCCTCCTTCCCTGCAGGTCTGGCCTCCGCTTCTTCCAGCCTTGGGGGCTCTGGCTGCGGTCCAGTGGGCTCCTGTTTGCCACCTTCCTGCTGCTGTCGCTCTTCTCCCTAGTGGCCAGCCTGCTCTTGGCCTCGCACCTCTACCTGGTGGCCAGCAACACCACCACCTGGGAGTTCATCTCCTCACACCGTATCGCCTACCTCCGCCAGCGCCCCGGCAACCCCTTCGACCGCGGCCTGACCCGCAACCTGGCCCACTTCTTCTGTGGATGGCCCTCGGGGTCCTGGGAGACCCTCTGGGCTGAGGACGAGGAAGGCAGCAGCCAGGATGTTTAGGGTTGCTAGAGGCCGGGCCACCGTCTTGTGCCTGAAAACCAGAGGGGCTGCACCCGGGGGCATCAGCGCTCCAAGGGCCTGGACCTCCTCACTGCTGCCCACTCCTCCCAGGCCTCAGGGTGGAGCTGAAGGACAGAACCCTGCCTCAAAGGCAGAAGAGGAGGAAGAGGACCCATGGGGGGCTCGGGCACCAAGGACCTGGGTTGTGGAGACTTCCACCCTCCCCGCCCCAAGCCAGGCTGCCTCCAGTGCACAGTTTTATAAATTTAATAATCCATAAAGCAACAAGTATTCAAAAAAACAAACCAAACTGCTCCTCGCTGTGCCTCCCTTTCGGGTCCAGGTCTTGCAACGGGCAGGGGAGAGGTGGTCGGGAGAAGGGAGGGGAGGCAGCACTCTGCCCGGTGACTGACCAAAGCCCACGACAGCAGCCCGTGGCCGCCACCTTGAGTCCTAAGGGCTCATCAATACCAGGGTGCCCAGGCGGGCAGAAAGGCGGGCAAGCAGAGGCTCCAACCGTCGGGGGGGGCAGGGGGTAGAGAGCCCGGGAGGCCCTCAGGGCTCCAGGAATCGCTGGGACACAAAGTCGAAGTCCCGGAAGGCAGCCTGTTGGCGGGCGGTGAGGGGGCTGCGGGCATCAGGCGGCGTCAGGGCAGGCGGCAGCCCCGTGAACTCGCCCTCGAAGTAGCGCAGGTCTGTGGGGCCGCAGAGGGTGGGCACAAATGGGGGCCGGACGGCTCGGGCGAGCAGGGCCTGCCAGTCGGTGGTCTGGGGGCAAGGGTAGAGGTGCCTCAGACGACGGGAGCGGCAGCCCCGCGGGCCCTCGATACCTCCCACTGTGCCAGGCTCCTGGACCACTGCGGCCCTGGCCACTCACCCTGAAGAAAGGCTGTGTCTTGATCTCCTCAGCATCCCGCTCCCCCGCCCCCAGGCGCTTCTCGGGGCACTTCTGGAGGAGCTGGGGGACAGGACAGGTGCTCATTCAGGGTGTTCGGGCCCTAGGCACTGCCTGCCTCCCCCTCTCCAGCCTCTCGGGTAGGGATCCCTGAGCCACGAGCAGCTGTCGGCCCAGCCCTGGACCCTGCGGTGATTACCTTTTTTTTTTTTTTTAAAGAGTTTGTTTTGTTTTGTTTTTGGGGGGACGCGCCACGCAGCTTGCGGGATTTTAGTTTCCCCGACCAGGGATCGAACCCGCGCCCCCTGCAGTGGAAGTGCAGAGTCTTAACCACTGGACCACCGGGGAAGTCCCTGCGATTACCTTCTGAATGAGCTCAAGCCCTTGCACCGACAGAAAGCACGGGTATGGGGCTTCTGCATTGACGATGCAGTCAAACACCTCCTCCTCGGTGTCCCCTGGAAACGGGCACTGCAGGGATGGGGCTCAGCAGGGTACGTGGGCCACCCCCACCCCCACCCGACCTGGAGGCCCCACCAGCACCCCGTCCAGCGCTCACCTCGCCCACCAGCATCTCGTAGAGCAGCACGCCCAGCCCCCACCAGTCCACAGCCCGCGTATAGGCCTCCTGGGTCAGCACCTCAGGGGCCAGGAACTCCGGGGTGCCACAGAAGGTGCTCGTCCGGTCCCCAAAGCCGATCCCTGCAAACCGACATCCACACTGATGCCAGCGTGGTGTGTTACCCACAAGAACCTCTCGCTGTAAGAATCAAGCACCCACCCTCCTTATGACCCCATGTCTGAACCTGTGCCGAGCCCTGCCCCACACCCTCGGAGGTGGGAACGGTTTTTATGCCACTTGATTGATGAGGAATCTGAGTCTCAGACAAGCTCGTGTGCCAGGGTCACGCAGAAAGCAGAACCCAGTGCCCTCTCCCGGCCCAGGAGCTCCCTCTGGCCAAGGGCAAGGGGCTCTTTTAGAGCTTTTAGGGCTGGGAAGGACGAGCCAATGTGTCCAGCTAGTCCCTGGAATGAGGGCTGGGAGGCAGATTTCCTGGAAGCTGCCACTTGCCCACCACCCTGCTGGCCTGGGCTGAGTGAGCATGACTGAAAGACGGGATCCTGGACAGGAGGCACCCACCTTCCTTACAGAGCCCAAAGTCTGCGATCTTCAGGAAACCCTGGGCATCCAGCAGAAGATTATCCAACTTAAGGTCTCTGAGGGCAAAGGCGGGGCAGATCAAAGGGGCTAAGAAGCGCTGAGGCCCAGGGAACAGCGGGCCCACCCTAGAGCAGCCCAGGAGGAGGGTAGCATCTGCCCCCTCGCCCACTCCCCCAGCATCTCGGGGGCAAGTTACCTGTAAATGATCTTCTGCTCATGTAAGAACTGCAGCCCCAGGACCACACAGGCCAGATAGAACCTGGAGGGTTGGGGCAGGGGGTAGTTCAGGCCCAGGACTGTGGGGGACAGGGCAGGGAGGCACCAGGATGGCCATGGCCTGGGGACCCCAGATATCCCTGCCAGAGTCATGTGGGGGTGAGAGACTGGGAGGAGCCTCATGTGTAGCAGGGGTGGAGCTCCTCCAGATAACAGCCTGCCCTTCCTGGGCTCTGAGATTGTGCCGGGGATGACACCGAGTATCCTCACGCCGACCCTGGCATCCTCCCAGCAGCCTGCTGTGGACACCCATCACGCCTATTTTTCAGATGAGGACCTCAGACTCCCAGTAAATGACACACCCAGGGTTGCACAGCCAGTGGCTGAGCAGATATGTGAATCCGGGCTCCAGAGCCCACACTCTGCTGGGCAAGAAATAACAACACCAGCTGTTGGTTACTTACTGCTCACCAGTCCCTGTGCTCAGCAATTTCTAAATGTTATGTTCATCCATGCAACAAGCCTATGAAATAGTTATCATTAGCCCAATTCACAGCTATATAAACTGAGGTCTGAGGTCACAAACGCTATGAGGGTTGACAACCAGGATCTGAACCAAGGCCTCCCTGACTCCATGCTCTTCTGCTGATGGGCACCCTGGAGGAAGCAGGATGAAGGCGTCGCCAGGTACAGGGAAGCAGGGAAGGCTTGCTGGAAGAGGCGTACGGGAGAGATGGGAACCCACCGGGCCTGGGGCTCAGGGAAGACGTCCTCGTGGATCTGCATCATGAGGTCGCCACCGGGCACAAACTCAGTCACGAAGCAGGCGTGGCTGGAGGTGTGGAAGCAGGCAAGGAGGGAGAGTAGGAAGGGGTGCCCCATGCGGCCCACAGCCTCCAGGATTCGCTTCTCGCAGTACAGGCTGCAAGAGGAGGGTGTGGGTTTTAGAGGGAAGGAGGGAACCCAAAAGGGAATGAAAACCTCCCCTGACTACGCCCTGTCACCCACACAACACCCCTGGGTCACTGGCTCTTAAGTCAAAGTGCCAGGCAGCTAGAGTGATGGTTCACGTGTATCAGGAGCTCACACAGGTCTTTTTTTTTGGCCACGCTGTGTGGCATGCGGGATCTCAGTTCCCCGACCAGGGATGGAACCAGCACCCCCTGCAGTGGAAGCGCAGAGTCTTAACCACTGGACCACCAGGGAAGTCCCTCACATAGGTCTTGAACCTGTACAACCACCCTGTTCCCATCTCACAGATGAGGAAACTGAGGTGCATAAACGAGGGGACCTGCCCAAGGGCACACAGTTAACAACTGCAGTTGCTAACAAGAGAGCCCAGGCCTGGCTGGCCCCACAGGGTCACCTCTTACAAGCCCCAGTAGCATTCAGCTGCCTTCCGGGGCCACCAGTCCAGGCCTGCCATTCTGGGTGCCCTCCGCGTGCCTGGATGCTGGGCCCGGCCTCAGCACACACCTCCCTACCTCGTCCCGGCTCAGCACCTCTTGCTTCTTCAGTGCTTTGATGGCATAGTACTGACCTGTCCCCTTGAACTGGACCAGGAGGACCTGGGGGCCAGAGAGAGACTGGGCTCCAGGTGGACAGTACAGGGGTCTACTTCCCCCACCCACTGCCCCACAGACCCCAGAGTCCCCCTAGCTAGCGTGTGTCAGGGCCTGCCCACCCCCTCCACTGCACCTCGTGAGCCCACTACCTTCCCGAAGTGGCCCCGGCCCAGCACGGCCAAGCAGCGGAAGTCCTGAAGCCGGGGGGGTTTCCTGCAAGAGAGAGGGTACAGGAAGCCCCTGGGACAAGGGCTGGGGCTCCGCCAAGGGCCGCTCCAAACCCTCCCTCCATGCCTGGTCCTGGGCTGTCCCCACCTGTGAGGCAAGAGGGGCAGGGGCTGGAGAGGCCAGGTGGGAGCTCCTAGGACTGCCATTTCCTGGGGTCTGGCATGCAGGTGGAGCTCAGTAACGTGGGCTCTGCAAGTGAGAACCTGAGAGCAAGCCAAGAGCTCGGGGCGATGTGAGAACGCCTGACATGCAAACACCCAAGTGAGTGGACAGATGTCTCTCTCAAACGCCAAGGTGAGCCTGCCAGGGGTACCTGGTGGCTGAGGCTGGCAGAGATGGCTCGAGTCGAGTCCTGGGCTCCATGTGGGGGCGTTTGGTGCTCTGTGAGGGCAGAGGGGCTCAGGGCAGAGGGAGCTTCCTCTCCTTCTTCCCTCCAGCCCTGCCGTCCCCACCCAGACAGCCCCCAGCATGACCAGCCCTGCCGCCGCTCACCGGCATCTCCTCGGGGGTCGGCTCCTGGGGCAGGTAGAGGCGCGGTGGCTTGGGTGGGGATTGGATCTTTTCTCGCAAGGGGGTCTTCTTGGGCAGGAAATTACTGTGGGGAGGAAGCAGACACACGACCGGGCACAGGCGGATGGAATGCGGGGGGTGGGGGTGGGGGTGGGGGTGGACCCACAGCCGCGTGAGACAGAGAGACGGGTCAGAGGGTGAGCAACGGGGACAGGCACTGTCTGCATCTGGAGTGAGGTGACTCCACAGAGAAGCAGGCAGCCTGGGGCGAGGCTCCTCACCTGGGCGAGGCAGGGTCGGCGGCCCCCCGGGGTGTGGCTGGGGTCTGGGAGCACCCTTTCGGGGGGCTGATGGTGCTTGGAGAGCTGCAGGGGGGCAGTAGGCTCATGACCAAGCGCCCCCAGGCCGCCATGCTGAGGTTCATCTGGGAAGCCCTCAGGAAGTCCTGACCTGGGGCAAAAGGGGGCTCAGTCCCGGGGTCTCCTAAGGGTCCCAGCCCTGCTCCCTACTGGCCAGCCTTCTCCACTCCACACCTCTGCGTTTTGAGAAAATGCGCTTCTGCCTCTGCAGCCGGGGCCTTCTCTCAATGACAGGGTCACAGAAGGTCACCTGCGGGGGCAGGGGGCAGGGCTGAAGACCAGTCCCCTCCCACCCCACCTGCCACGGGCACCTCCTCAGCCTCCAGGCTCCCAGCCTGAGCCCATGTCAACAGACACAAGAGCCAGAAGGACTCAGAGAGATGGATCCAACATCCTCATTGGGACCAGTGGGGAAACCGAGGCCCGGAGAAGAGAGGTGGTCCAAGGTCACACACGCGGCAGGGCAGACAGGACAAGGATGCAGGCCGCTAGGCTCCCATGAAGTCCTCAGAGAGGGGCAGGGAATCCTTCCTTCCTCTAGATCTCCTCCCTCTGGGCTTCAATTTCCACTCCTACGTGTGGGTTCAGAGCACAGGCTCAAAGGCCCTTCTTTGCTCTAACGGAGCCAGGGGCCCACGAGGTCAGAGGGCAGGGGCCAGTGGGCACCTGGACAAAGAGCAGCCCCTGCGGCACCAGGCTGAGGGAGAGTTGGTGACAGGCATTGTCCAGGAAGTCCTCCAGCCTCAGGAAGGCCACGCCACACAGCTGCCGCCAGTCCCGCCAGTGCACCCCAATCTCCAGCTCTCGGGCCTGCAGTGGGGAGGCCAGGTTGAGGGGTGGAGCATGGCACGAGCCACTACCTGGCCGGCCTTCCACCCCACGGCCCATGGTCACCCCTGTCCACACAAGGCAGCCTCACCCGCTCCAGGGGGACGACAAAGGTCTGGTCCCAGGACTGCTTGGCCACAGGCCCCCAGGCCGTCTGGCCCACAATGCGATTGTCCACCTTCAGCACGGCCAACACCTCACCTGTGGGGCCAGAGCCAGGGCTCAGGGCAGGCCGGGAGCGGGGGTCCCTCGCTGTTCCCCAGCTTCCCGTGCCCCCTACTCACTGGCCAGCTCGCCTCCACCACGCTGCTGCTTGGCCCTGCTCCAAAGCCAGCCCTGGGAGGGGGTCCCGGCCAGCGCGGCCACGGGGGAACGTCCAGGCACAGCTGTCAGCAGCTGCTCACAGCCCAGGAGGTGGACCTGCAGCGTCCCTGCCAGGGAGCATGGTGGGGGGCCGTTATCAGGTGCCGTCCTCCAATGGACCCCTGGGACCCCAGGAACGCTACCTTCTCCTGGAGGTATAGCTAAACACAGACCTTGCCCACATTAGGCCTCGGCAGCCACCTGCCACCCTTGGGGCCGGCCAACTGGTCCTCCCCTCCTGCACACTCTCTACGTGTTGGAAGAAGCAGGGACACACAGGCAGAGGAGTGAGACTCAGACCTCAGCCGGGTTGCACGGGACCGCAGCGCGTGGCAACACACTGCTCAGGGCTCAGGGCCTAGGAACAGCGCCACGGCAGGGATGAGAGCCCAGGGAAGAGCAGGAGGCCTGGCTGGCGGACCGGGCCCGTCTCCCCATCTGCACAGCGGAAAGCAGCGCCAGCTCAGCCCTACCTCCTGCAATGGGCACAAGCGTGTTTTGCCAACCAAGCAGATTCATTTTAGGGTCATTAGAGATGTGTCCCTCCAAGGGTAGAGGAAGCAGTGGGACTCTGGCCGCCCTTGAGGACATACACTGGGCCTAAGAGCACCATTTAGGGAGTCTGGGCCTGGGGTTTACACTCTGAGAGACCTCATAAAACAAGGCAGTGCCAGGGTGGAAGAACGATTGGAGGAATACGGGTATTCAGCCAGAAGACAGGATGTGGGGCGGCCCCAAGTACCTGAATTTTAGGCCATTTAACAAGCCCTTACCCCCACCTTCCCCAACTTGTCTACTTGGCTAACTCACATAAGCCCTTCAAGGCCAAGCTCAGACACCACCCCCTCCAGGAAGCATTCCTTGATTCCCCAGGGGCCGGGTGAGGGGGCCCATCCAGCCGCTGTACTTCCCCTTCTCAGCTCTGCTCACAGTGGGATGGGGCCCGTCCACCCTGCATCAGCTCTGTGCTGGCAGGGACTGGGCTCTCTAGTTGGCACCGTGTCCCAGGTGGGAAGTTCAGGGCTTCCAGAGTTGACACTGTTAGATTATTTGGAGGCAGATCCAGCTTGGGATAAGGAAGAACTTTCCAACAGCCCAAACTGCCCGGGACTGGGTATCAAGGCCTCCAGGGCTATGAGCTCCCTAACACTGGCACTTTGAGCACTCTCATGGTTCCTCACTTAAATAATAGCTTCACCGACTGAGCGATCTCTGTGCCTGCACGGTGCTGAGCACTTCACACGCAACAACTCACTGAATTTTCGCAGCAACCCTATGAAATAAGGTGCCGTTATCACCCCCATTTGACAGAGTGAAAAACTGAGGTCTGGAGAGGGGATGTCAGTTGCACAAGGTCACACAGCTAGGGGATGGTGAGGCCAGGATTGGAAGTCTCCAAGATTCTTCCCCACTGTGTTTCAGGCTCCTCCCTGGAAGGGAAGGAGAGCTCTGAAGTAGGAGGGACTCACGGGTACCTGTCATGGCGGTGGGCTTCACGAGTGTCCCTGAAGGCTGGGGGTTCCCAGACACAGCAGTCCGCAGCTCCCGGGCCACTCTGCCACGCAGAGGGTGTGCAGGAGGCAGTCCCTCCAGCAGCTGCTCCAAGGCCAGCCGCAGGAGGTCCAGTTTCTGGGAGGACTCCTGGAGCTGGGCCTGAGCCTGCAGAAGGGATACAGGGCCATGGGGTAACGGCGGGGGCAGTGGCTCAGGCCACCTGGAGACTCCCTGGCTGAGGTCTAGACAAGAATGTGCCTCCTGTTTCCTCATTGCCACCCCTCACAGCCAGTCCAGCGGTGTCTCCCGCCACTGCAGAGGGTGGTACCACTCAGAGAGGAGCAGCAGTGGGTGGGGACCATGATCTGACCTCGGCTAGCACCTTGCGGTCCTGCGTTCGCCGGCTACCGAGCAGCTTCACCACGTTCTTGGCGCCCTCGGCCACAGCAGCCTCGATGCGTAGCCGGTGCCGCAGCTCCTCCACCAGCAGCTCCGGTCCTGGGGGGAGGGGGTCAGCCCTCAGGCCCATGCCCGGCTCCGCTCTGCCCATCCACACTTCTCAAGACCTCACCTGGCTCAGGGGACCCGCTGGCCTCCAGGCTGCTGATCTTCATTCGTAGCAGGGCCACCTTCAGTTGGCTGTCCTGTAGCATCTGCTGGGCGGCTGCCAGAAGCTTCCTCTCCTGTGGGGTTGTAACATATGCCCCCTGAGGCCAGGACCAGGCAGGAGCCTCCCTGGTCAGACCAGGGACTGGAGCAAGCCTCCCCCATCAGTCCAGAATTGAAGCTAAGCCTCTCTCGGTAGGCCAGATACTACAGCCAAGCCTCCCTTTTTAGACTAGGTCTGGAGCAGACCTCCCCCATCAGACTAGACAAGGGAGGGCTAAGGTCAAGCCTCCCTTATTAGATCAGGGTGAGCCTCCACCTCATGCTGGGGGTTGGGACAGGTTGGGAGTTGGGCTGAGATTCCCCATTAGACTGGTGTTTTGCCTTCTCTGTTAGACAAGGGGTTCGAGCCATGCCTTTCCCACCAAGCTGAGATTTGGGGTTCTGCCTCCCCCGTCAGACTAAGGGTGAGACTGTCTCTCTTACAGGGTCAATGGCCGGGTTGCATTTCCATATCAGAATAGGGGCTGGTAGTGGGATGAAGTGGGAGATTGGGATTGACATATATACACTAATATGTATAAAATAGATAACTAATAAGAAACTGCTGTATAAAAAAAATTCAAAAATTCAAAAAAAAAAAGAATAGGGTCTGAATCACCATCTTCTCTAATAATCTGAGAGCCAAATCTCTTCCCCTCAGATCCCAGGGGCCTTACCTTGGGAGTGCCACTGGCATACGTGTGGGTCATATTCTCGGCTCCCTGCTTGACCTTCAGCTCTACCTGCAGCTGCCTCTGTAGAGCCTCCAGGTGTCGGGCCCTTGGCTGCTCTGCCAGCGGACGAGGTCCTGAGGCCGCAGGTTCTGTGTGCAAAGAGCGTGGGGCTCATGAACCCCTCCCCCAGAGCCGAGAGCCCCTCATGGCCTAGCTCTCTCCTCCCTGCCCCTCCCGGGCAGGGGCTACAAGAGGAGGCTCTGCGAGAGGTCAGGGCCAAGGCCAAGGAGCTGGGTCAGCCTGCCGCCTGCTGTCCCGAGGGGCCTGCTCAGATTCCGCACTCACCAGCCGGGCCAGGCCCGGGGCCAGGCAGCAGGATGCGGGCATGCAGCTCCCGCAGCTCCCCATGCAGCTGCTCCAGGCGGCGGTTGGAGGACCGCAGCAGCTGCTGCACGTGGCCCAGGTGGCGGCGGTCGGTGGCTACCCGCCGCAGGTTCTCCACACCCTCCTTGATTTTCAGCTCCTTCTGGATGGCCCGGCGGATCGCCTCTTTCTCATCCCCTGGGGGCCACTGGCCCGCCCCAGGCTGGAAAGGCAGAGGCCTTAGTCCCCTCAGTCCCCACCTCCACGGCCTCAGCTCATCACAGGCGGAGGGGAAGGGAGGCAGGCGCAGTCAGCACCCAGGACTGACACACACGGTTTGGGAAGCATCTATGAGCTTAGAGCTAGCATCCCTAAGCCAGATGGAAACCCCAAGGCTATTTATCCAGCCCATGCTCCTGTCCTGTGCCATCAGAGAGAAGAGTAAGGGGGAAAAAATTGTTAATGTTTACATGGTGTTCTGTTCTAAGAACTGTGCAGACATTAACTTGTTGATCCTGACAGCAACCCCATGAGGTAGGTGTAGTTATTATCCCCATTTTATAGATGAGGAAACTGAGACACAGAGAGGTTAAGTAATTTGCCCGAGGCCACAACACAGGGAAGGAGATGCACCGTCATCTCTTGGGCCCCAGCCTCTCCCTGCCGGTCACGCTTACATCAGGCTGCTCTCAGTCTGGGATCCAGGCTAAGGTCTGGGGACCAGAAAAGAGGCTTGGCACTGAGAAGGGCCCCACCACCACCACCAAGGTCACGCAGACAGGGAAGCCTGTGGCCTGAGTGGAAGCTAGGGCTGTTCCCCTGATCTTCCGACACCCCAGCTGGCAAAGCAGAGGCACAGAGGGGTTGAGGAGGTCTCCGGGGCCCACTCCCAGCTCAGCTCCTGGGAGGAATTAGAAGGCTCTCTCACTGCTTCACCCCAAGCGAGAGCAAGAAAGAGGAAAAGCTCCTTCCCAGAGGCCATTTCAAACCAACGGGTGCTGCTGCTGACCTCAGCCCAGGGTAACCCATGATGCCCCCAACCCAGGACTGCCTCAGAGCCCTCACCTTACCTCTCGGCTCTCCATCTCCCGAGCCCAGTGGAACCTTGGGGACCCCCACCCCAGGCCTCCGCTGGCCCTCTGGCCCGTCTGTCAGAGGGCAGGGGCGGGGCTCAGGAAATCCTTTGAGGGCCCTAGGCCAGAGGGCCAGAGCCAAAGGCCTGAGCAAACAAAGATCCCACGGAGCTGGGGGCCCGGCACCGGGGTCCTGAGTCACCCAGCTGCCGCTGCTGGGCGGAGGTTAACAGGAAATCGGAAAATATGTACAAGCCACGGCTGGAACAGGCAGAGGGACCTCCGGAGGAAGGGGGAGGGAGGGCACAGACGCAGCCCTGAAAGTTGCCCAAGGGGTGGGGGCACTCTAGGAGTCTTGTGGACAACACTTCACCCTTGACCAGAGCCCATGGTCCTGCCTGCTCTGGGCTGGAATCCTGCCAAGTGCGCACACACCTCTCCCTTTCGGCTCCGCGGCTGGGGCGCTATCTTGTGCACAAACGTCCCCACACCCATTTGCTCTGGGCTAGTATCCCACCTCTCCCCACACCCCAATAAGACACACAGCCTCGGTCCCACGCGAACCTATTGCCAGCTCCGGCAAGAACCCCGCCCCCTCGCCATTTGGTCTGGAACCCTGTGTACCCGAGGGTTCCCCCGGGAACTGGGTAGGCCCCTTCCTCTGGGGTCCCCACTCGCCGCCTGCCTGTGTGCTCTGGGAAGGACCCCACGACCGCGAGGGAGTGGCACCCTCCGCCTGCCGCACACATTCTTCTCCCCTCCCAGGACCCGTCCCTAGGTGCCTGCACGGCCCCCCTTTGCTTTCGCAGCGGATGCACATCGGCCTTAGAGTGTTACCTGGAAGAACAGATTTTAGGAAACTTTGGGGCCCACCCTGGTGGCCCTGACTGCGGACTCAGACGTGCTCATGGTTAGGCCTGACTGGAGGCTCTGATTCACTTGGAGGTGATTTGGGGACGTTTCCAGGAGGCAGGAACGACTTACCCCCAATGCTCAGGTCTGCCCTGCGAAGGTGTAGGGGGGGCGCAGGGCAAGGGCTGGGAAGGGACACGGGGAGGGGCTGGGGACGCGGCCGGAGCCCGGGGCGGTGAATGAGCCTCCCCCTACCCCCCGGCCCGCGCCCGAGGCCCGTCCCCTCCGGGCGCCGTTCACCTGCTGCGGCGCCCCCTCTTCCATGGCGCCGCTCGGGCAGCTCGGCCCCTCCTCTCGACCACTCCGGTTCCGGAAGCCCGGGCCCCTCCGCCAGGGCTTTCAAACTTGAAACTTCCCGGGAAGCGGCGCCGGAGTCGCGGGATCGGGCGCCCCCTCCCGAGGTCCGCTGGCCCTCGCGGGACCTGGGATCAGCGCCGCCTCTCGGCCGCGAGGGATCGAGCCCGGCTCCTGACCCAGAGGCCCCGGCGCCTCCCCCGGATCCGATGTTCCGAGGGATTTGGAGCCCAGCGCCCCTCATCTGAGGCCGCGGTTCCCGCTCCTTGAGACACTGACCCCCGCCCCGCGATACAAGGGCAGAAAAGGACATTTCCCGGGCCGGAGTTCTCCAGCTGCCGGGTCGCGCGCCCAGAGGGGCGGGCCCGGCTGGGGACAGCGCCGCCTGCCGGCCGCGGGGCAATGCCTGTGTGGTCTGTCCTCTCTGGGCCGGGTCAGCCTCTTCCTCGGAACCCCGCCGCGACCTGGCTCCCGCCCGGAGTCACTCTTCCTCTCCCATGTCATTGGTGTAAAATGGGCTAATCCCATACCTGTCGCCCCCCAAGGAGGCTTGGCCCTGTCTGTAATCACTGTAAGAATGTATGCGTGGGAAAACAATAAAGCCTTACCCATATTACACCAAATTACAAACGAATCCAAAATCCCTCAGGACCCCCGCCCCATCACTTGACTAGACTGGAGCTTTCTGGTTCAGCCAGAGCTGCTCAGCCTTTGCCCTAAAGGGCTCATCTAAACAGAATACACATTTAAACCTTGAGAAAAAGCCACCATTTCAGGAAACTAGCCTGCGCTAGGCGGTTCTTGCAATGGCTTAGGTACGTAGGGGACCCTGGTTCTTTACTGCCTAGTCTAGAGTTGTTTAGGCAATTCCTGTTATCCTATGCTCACCAGCACTTTGTGCCAGGACTTTACTGGAAGGAGCCTTGTCCAAGGGGCCGGAAGTGAGTAAGGCTCAAATACTGAAGGTGGCTTATTTGCTGACTTGGAAGAGGTGCCCTCCAGTGCTTTTATAGGAGGAAACCATGTCAGTTCCACTTTGCTCTATCACCTCCTTCACAGTGGACTGGAAAGTGAAATCGGCAAAACATGGGCAATCCTGGGATTGTCCTGCAATGGGAAATCAACCAAGTGACATGAACATATGCTAAGGAGACTTGGTTCACTGGGGGACATGCCGACTTCATAATCAGAGCCAAGCGCAACACTTTTACACATATACAAATCAGAATTATTGAAGGTTAGACATTTAACAGCTAGTAAGCAAGCTGGCCAGGCACATGGTAAGCTCCTTTAAGTGGGGGTTATCGAAGTGCCCTTAGCTGAATGTTAACAAATAACTGAGAGGTAAAAAGACTACCAGCTTCTGACTGTAGGTCATGGGTTTCAGAAAAAAAACATCAAACGAGCAAAGCTCTGCCTTTCAGGAGGGTATCTAGTTCCCATCTTGAGGCTCATTTATCCAATCCTCCAGCCAGAAAGCTGAATTATGTGGAAGAACAATGATTTTTAAGTTTGCTGTGAAGTGTTTCACTGTCTCAGTGGCCACTGAGGGAAAGGGGTTCAGAAATAGAATACATCCACCTTTCCTAATGAACCCCAGGCTGGACAAACCTATAGCCCTGGGCTGATGGATGAGTCTGACAAGACAGCTGCATCTTACATGTCTGATGGTGATGGTGCTTCATAAAATTGTAATTCTTAGGAAAATTGAAGTTCACATTTAACACCCAGCGGGTAGTGAATAGCCCAGACGAACTCTGGCTAACAAGCTATTAAAGTTGTGTAACATCAACCTGAAAGGAACTGTCCCAGCAGGCTACATAAAGAAACATTTACCCCTTTCTATACTTTTTTTCCTTCCTGGTACTGCAGACATCAATCCATCTACATTTAGATTTGCCTCCCTTGGGTAGTATCTGAGTATGCAATGTTACTAACTAATCAAGTTGTAACACACCCTCCACTTTAAAAGTCCTCCCTGTTCTTGTTCTCATCACAAAACTGCAGTCCCTGTCCCCTCAGGCCCATTAAAAATAAAACTTGTAAGTCTTCATTAAATGAAATCCTGCAAGTCTTCGTTTTTTGCAATAGAATCCCATTCTGACAATAGCCAGAAAGGGTTTATAAGCAAAATATAACAAAAAAGGCAAAAAAAAAATATTTGTGTTTATGGGACCAAGTGAAACCATGAAACCAGTTGTGTTATAAAGCAGTAATGATAAAGATTACCAAATTAATACACAAACACAATTATACAGTCCTCTGAAGCCCCCAAACTCCCAAGAATCCATCAAGTAAGAGACTCCTACTTTTCAGCACCCAAACAGCTAACACAGGTGAAGCAGGGCAGATGCCAAGCCAATCTGTCAGCCCAACAAGACACTGAGGTACTCCACAGACATTTAAACTCTACATTTTAGAGCCAGCATTGGTTGAAATAGTAAGGGCCTGTCATGGAGGTCAGAGAGCACAGACTAAAGTCTTAAAAATATCAGTACATCACTGGAGAGACAACCTCGATTGCAGAGCATTCCGTACAAGTTTTTAAATTAAATGTAAAGACACATTACAAGCTACTGTCCTCTCTGCCCCAGTTCATGCAGTGAAGTTCCCCTTGTAAGCAGAGTATGGCACAGCTTTGGAAGAGGATGTCCCAAGAGAAATGAGCTAAACAGCCACTATTTGCTCTTTCCTTTTTAGATGTCCTTGTACCAAAGGCGCTTTGAGCCATTCACCTGGCACTTCCCAAAACATACTTGCCTAAGGGCCAGCCCAAGAACTCTTGCAGTTGCAAACAAAGCACACTACTTTGTAGCCATCTTCCAGTACACTAAGTTTGCCCCTTCTGCCTTCTCACAGCCTAGCACTCCTTCAGATTTACGGCCACAGCGGAAGCTAAAGGGTTGTCTCAGTAACTGGGAAGAAATTACCTTTAGGGGCTCCTATCTTTTGACCACATTCCCCAAAATAAACATTGTAGTTTGATTAAATAACCTAACAGTGCCATGACCTCACCAGCACATTAAAAACCAGTTTTGGTAAGCTGTCACTCTGTGAAACAAAAATCACAGGCTTACTTCATGAGTATTATTTCAAGTGACTTGTTTTTCTTCCGTAGTGAAAAGTCCCTTAAATGCTGACTTCCAAATCAAAATACAGGAATCCCCTCACGAATCTATAACATTCCAAGTAACAGTAGTTTGTCCATGACTTCCAAACATACCTTTCCACACAGACGTACCTATGACCTGAAGCACAGCTCTCCCCATTTCCCAGTCACTACGAACGGAAATAACAAGACCAAAAAACAAAAACAAAGCAAAAACTAGCTCATCATCTAAATTCAAAAGCAAGTACCAACATTTCTCTGTAAAACAAGGAGAATGACCCCAGCCAAAAAAATCTTTATGTTCCTTTATTGGAGCAAGATTCCTGACCAGTATACAGTGATGTATTTGCTACAGAGACCTGTGCAGAAATTACATACTATCCATCTAGACAGGTTTTCGTTACACTTTGCCTACTGATGGAATAGTTCCATTTATAAAGTTTTTATACATCAAAAAGCTTTGAATTTGACCAGACGGTCCATTAATTCATCTCTGAAAAAGCTAAGTGGCATTTAACTTTAGCTACTATACTTTACAGCATTAAAAAGCTTATGCATTAGGTAGCTTCTCAAAATGGGATGTATGCACAATGGCATTTAGCAGACAGAGCAGAGCCCATCATCTCCCCCAGATTCACACAGACAGGTCTCATTTGAGAGCTATATGATAAAAGAGCTGGTACTTTGAGACAAAAGTACTCCTAACCTGAGTTTCTTACCACCAATACGGACTTCTTACTCTGAAAGCCTGTCTTCTCGGCCACATTTTACAGTGCCGGCGAAGACATGCCAACAATCGTCCTGTGTATGAACTCGGCAGTAGAGCACCAGGTCTGTCGGATGGTGGTGGCAGGCACTATTATATCCAGGTAAATAAAAGCCCATATTTTGAAATGGCAATTTGAGATACAAATCAAGGGTACAACATATTCAGAACTGAGCTTTCAGCAGTCTGATATCCCAAATGATGTGAAAAATTTCAGAAACTGCTGTCAAATTGTACCCATATGGGTTCCCAGCTATGGAGACATTAATACAATGATTCAAATCCCTTTACTCAATCAACATAGCCCTGAGGTCATCCTGCAAAGTGCATATCAAAAAATACGAAGTTAAGGTGACAAAGTTTGACAGTAACATTATACAAGTCAAACTTGCAAAGTCATATTAAGTATATCTGTTCTGAGAGAAAAGCATCAAATCCTTTGTGTACACATTTAGTTTTATTGTAACAAAGCAACTTGTACACTTTTAACGTTTAAAACTGAGCATCATCTTTCCTTTCCAGTGAAACAAAAAGAAAAATTTAAAAATAAACAGGAACAAAATTACAATAGAGAATGTCAATTGCAAATAAGATCCTACAGGTTCTGCTGATTCTCCCATCGAGTGGCAGGGCTCAAGTCATCATTAGGAGAGAATTTTATTTTAAAAGTGTCATCTTAAACTGCAAGGATGTCCGTTAAACATCACAATTAAACATGCCAAAGGAGAAGCCATGTTGTCAAAATGCCCACTTAACCCACCCAAACATCTCAAACCCACCCTTTGCTGACCTTCTATAACCCCATTTTTTTAAGTTTTTTTTTTCTTTTTTTAAACAAGAGAAAGTAGACAGATACATGTTGGTAAATGCTAACTGTCCATATTCACATAGAGACACAGTGTAATCTCTGAGCCCAATATACAGAGAAAGGAGGAAAAAAGCTAGAATTCTATGCACTACTACACAGGGGCCTAGCACCCTCCAGCTTCCAGCAGAGCTAAGGGAGCAGAAGGTTTTTCTTTTTTCCCACAGAGCATGATGGTGTTGATTCCATAAAGTTTTTGTTGAGACAGGAAGGGATAAAAATGAATTTGGAACAGAAAAGGGTAGAGATTCTTTTCCCACTGAATTCTGCTCAAGGTATTTCCCCCCAAAATAAGTTGTGAGCCATGGTATAAAGGAGAAAAGAGACCTCAGAAACAGGGCAACTGAGCACAAGAGGAGAAGGAGAAAAAAAAAAAAAAAAGACTGCAACTTGCTCCCAGGGACTGGAGAAAATTAAAAAAGGAAGGTTGGAATCCATCAGTGTTCCATTAGTCATCTTCTCCTTCATCTTCCTGTAAGAAAAAAAAGCAGGCAGTTAATCTTTAGGGTTAATTCTAAGGCCAGTCCCCAATATTCATATGGACCATGATGGACTCCACAGAACATGACATGCCAAGGGAAATTAATTTTAGGAACCTCTACCGTGGTCCCTTGGTATGTGCGAAGGATGGTTCAGAACCCTCTCCACATACAAAAATCCTTGGGGGGGGGGGGGGGGGGACGACTTCCCTGGCAGTCCAGTGGTTAAGACTCCATGCCCACTGTAGGGAGTACAGGTTTGATCTCCAGCAGGGGTACTAAGATCCCGCATGCCGCTCAGCATGGCCAATAAATAGATAAAGACATATAAATTTTTAAAAATTTTAAAAAATCCTCAGGATGCTCAAGTCCCTTAAATAAAATAGCACAGTACTTGCATGCAACCTACCCACACCCTCCCATATACTTTTAAAATTGTCTCAGATTACTTATAATAACCAATACAATGTAAATAGTTGTGAATACAATGTAAATAGTCGCCAGCAATTGGCAAATTCAAATTCTGCTTCTTGGAACTTTCTGGAATTAAAAGAAAAAAAATCTGTTGGTTGAATCTGAAGAATGGGAACCCACAGATACGAAGGTCAAACTATACATCAGGGCTTCCCTGGTGGCGCAGTGGTTGAGAGTCCACCTGCCGATGCAGGGGAGCCCCAGTCTGGGAAGATCCCACATGCCACACCCACATGCCACAGAGTGGCTGGGCCCGTGAGCCATGGCCGCTGAGCCTGTGCTCCGCAACGGGAGAGGCCACAACAGTAAGAGGCCCACACACCGCCAAAAACAAAAACAAACAAACTATACACCAGTCTTCATCAATTCTTTTTTTTTTTTCCCAGGGCAATGCAGCTTACAGATTTTAGTTCCCCGACCAGGGACAGGAGCTGGGACTCAGCAGGGAAAGCACCCGAGTCCTAACCACTGGACCACCAGGGAGCTCCCCAACCTGCATCCCAATCTGATTCTTGATTAAAAGACCCAGTTGTGTTTCAGACAAATTAACTTTTCAGAAGTAACCAAATCAGACATCTTTCAGACCAAGTAATACAAACCAAAACTCACTCTATCCCAATATGATTGTAAGAATTTTATAGTTTGTCCAAAACATGCGTATTTTTGTTATTTGGGAGATTTCTCAGAATTTGAGCAGCTGCACTGTCCACAGCCCTTTCATTAAGTACTGGCTAGGGAATGACATAATTGAACAGTTATAAGTGCTAACCACAAAAGCAGAACTAATTGAATCACTGATACAATGAGCTTATCAAAATTTTCAACCTTGGACAAAACAGCCTATCTTTTCTACAAGTCTTCCCACAATTTGTTGAGTCAGTTCCACTATACAATATAAATAATCTCCAAAGTAACATGGTGAATTCTTTGAAGATTTTCTTTTTGGATTTAACCAAATCTTTTTACCTCTCCTTCCTCCCCCTCATCATCATCTTCATCTTCTTCACCTTCATCCTCATCCCCTTCTTCATCAATATCTTCCAATCCTTCTTCCTCTTCATCATCATCATCATCTTCTTCTCCTTCCCCTTCCTCATCATCCATGTCTGGAACCTAGGGAAAAACACACACACAAAAAACAAAGAGTCACCTCAAGAACTCATTTTCAAACAAATGAAACAAGTGCAGCCTTGAAAAGAACACTCTCAACTCACCAAGTAGTACTGTAATGGATTTGGCCAAATATCATCTTTGATGACCTCTCCTAACTCATCTGCACCTGCATCAGAATGATCAGTAAACCAGGTGAAGAAGCTTTCTGGTTCCTCATGCTGTCTCTTCCTGCTGGCTTTATTCTGAGTTTGACTTGAACGTTTTGTCAAATCCTAAATGAAGATGGAAGAACTTTTGACACAGGCTCACTACACCTTAAATACCTATGATTTAAAGACGGTTTTAACCCAAAAGCAGAGCAAAAACTGGATGTTACATTACCTACACTATTATTCTTATTTAAAAAAAGTTACAAAAAGTACAGCTAATAAAGAGAAAGAGAAGCCCAAGAATTTTAGGTCTACAAAGAACGCCGTCAAATTTATATGTCAAGCTTCTCTTGAAAGTTACCATGTAGACTTGGCTTTTTTTTTTTAAACAAAATTAGTTCCACTTCAACAACCAGTATCTTAACACAGTATAATTTAAAATATATTTACTACTTAAACACAGAGAGGGCTTCCCTGGTGGCACAGTGGTTAAGAATCCGCCTGCCAATGCAGGGGACACGGGTTCGAGCCCGGGGCCGGGAAGATCCCACAGCCTGCGGAGCAACTAAGCCCACGTACCACCACTACTGAACCCACGCTCTGCAACAAGAGAAGCCACCGCAATGAGAAGCCCGCGCACCGCAACGAAGAGTAGCCCCCACTTGCCGCAACTAGAGAAAGCCCGTGCGCAGCAACGAAGACCCAACGCAGACAGAAATAGGTTTTGGGAAACCGCACGTTACCAATGTAGAAACCAAAATGATTTAGTCCACCTCAACAAAAACTTGCTCTATAATTTATAAGACCACAAGCTACTGTATTTGACTTTAACAAAATAGACATTTTTATATTTTAAGGATCTGCATTTAACACATCACAAAAACAGCAAATATTTAATTAAATGGTTCAACTAGATCAAACTAGAGAAAATACCAATGCCCAACAATCCCTCAAATACCTTTCCGGATTTCCATTTGATTTCAGTGGACTTTGAAGATGGATCACCACTCTCATTCAGATGAAATTCTTTGGAGAGAACTTTATTTTCAAAGTAAGGGTTTTCATCAAAATACTACAATAAACAGAGAATTAGAAATCAATACAAAACAGCCCTTCTAACCAATACTCAAGTTGATTTCCATAGTGACAAAGAAGTTACTGATACTTACAAAATCTATTCTGTAACCTGATTTAATATCTTCAAATTCTGTCACTTCAACTCTTGTCAAATAATGCAGCGCCTCTTCATCCTCCTCCCCAAGCAGTGCAGACACTAGATCAGTAAATAGGCCAAATGATTATTAAACAAACATTAACAAACAACTCAAGCAATCCCTTTTAAAATTTCCCGAATTTGGTTTCATAAATCCATTATAAACTGAAAACCAAATGGCTCAGTGCCAGAGCTGTCACTTTCTTTTATCAAGTAATTAAACAGAATCCCAAATTAGAAATAGGATCTCTTCTAAATAGAAAGCATGAATTGCAAGCCTCTCCCCGTTTCAACCTCTGCATGTAATCAACATGGTGGACCAGGTCCTCAACCAAGGTCCCTCCACTCTCTAACAAGTGGACATCCCACACCCTTTAATAATGCTTTGCCGCAACATACCTTGTGGATGGTTAACAAATGTTGTTACCCAAAAATTTGGGATTTTGGCGATCAATTCCGACCTCTTCTGAAAAAACGGTTGGCGGAGTTTGTTATATTTCTGTTCTACTTTCAAAATCTCCTCACTGGCTTGTTCGTTAAGTCTGAAGCAAATGAAAAGACATGTTGACGAGGACGGTACTTAACAAATACAAAAATTGCTGAGATTACAGAATATTTACTCTTATTAGCTTTAGAACAATGCAAAGTACGCATTTATAAAAACCAAATCACCTAGATTTTTGTAGCCAGAGACCCAAGTCAAAATTGAGATGGCCATTTGATCAGCTTTACCAACAGGCACTGGACAACTGACAGTCCTGACGGTGCCCAAACAGCATTTTGGTAACTTTGTATATCTATCTACTCTGTTACCAGGCCAACTTCGATTGTTTCCCTCAGGCAGATCAAGAAGAAAAAAAAAAGCTGCCAACGAAGTAACAAAGTTATAAGGCAAGTCAGAGCAACAATGATGCCATAATACTAAACTATCACAAGTGCACGCAACTGCAACTCAGACAACTTGTAGGCTACGAAAGCAAACCCTGTCTTTACAAGGTCAATGTATTTTAATCAGAAACTTTTTGGTGACTGTAAAATGTTTCACAGGAAAATAACACTGAATCCTCATATTGATATTTCCAACTAAGTTACCATCATCTCCACTTGGCCAGTAGATACAGATGTATTTGGCCATAGTTTCAATATTTACCAAACCATAAGATGCATGTCAGAAAACTTCAAAGCAAATTGAGAAAAACTTTACCTGTCTATTTCATTTTGTACTTCATCAATATGTTCAATTGCTTCTTGCTGTTCTTTTTCTGCAAGAAAAAGGTGCATGAGACGCAATACTAATTTGAAAATAAATTTAACTGCTTTTCCTTCCTGATGTTAACAGTCTGTGATGCTATATCAATAAAGCTGTTTTAAAAAAAAACTTGCCTACTACTACAAGGCATGCTTTCCACGTGTTCATGTGTATAGTTGACAAATTACTTTTCAATTAAGACTATTCACAAATCATGCTGTTAGACTAGTCAAAATGTTTGACTGTAACGCTTTTACGAGTTCTATTACAAGACCAATTAAAGTTTCTATAATGAGATAATAAACGCTATTCAGAGATCCTTAAGTTCTCTTTAAAAAAATCACATAAGCCTGCAACAGAGTAGCACCAGCTATTAACTAGAATACGGAAACTAACCCATGACAATAACAAAAATTAGGACACCACCTATCTCCATGGTGAAATCCCCTTTTACACGAAGTTGAAACTATTGCTCAGTATTGATTACTATTAAGACATCAGACACGCCTACAAAGATAGGGAAGGCCCTGGGAACTACCTCACCACCGTAAACACTCGACTTTACCTTCTAAGAATATGAACCCCCGGATTCGAATCCGACCTTTCTCGCCCCTCCAACCCAATTTCAGGCGGGCTGATCTCAAGAGGCGGCCCCGCACGACTTTGGAGCACACTTACAGGGAGCAAGCATGCAGTCAGAAACTATGGGCCAAAGAACGGAGAGGAGGAAAAGGGGGTGTGCTACGGGAAAGGCACCCTTTTGTCCGGTAAAGACCGCAAAACCTACAAAGCTAAGTGGGCGTGAAGGGGCCAGATCGCGCGGTTCATTTCCGGCAACCAGCCCGGGTGGTGCAGCCCCCCTGCCGAGAAAGCCTTTACGGAAAAGGCCAGTAGGTTTGCTCCGAGCCATTGTAAAGACCCTCCGACGCCCCGGTCGCCGCGCCAGGTTTCTCAGCGCGCTGCCGCGACGAGGTGGCCACCCCACGTGGGGGCTGCCCGGGGCCAGCCAGAGCATCCTCCGAGCAGCTCGGGCCGCGGCGCGGCCGCGTGCTTCCCCGCGCCCCCACCCCGCCCCAGCTCGAGGCAGAGGGCCGCGCCGGGGCCGGCCTCCGGGTGGGAGTGTGGGGGCGCCGCCCGCGGGCCGGGCGCGAAGGGGGAGCCGCGCGGAGGCCCGGGCGCGGGGCCGCGTCCGGCCGCACCATGTGGCGGCGACGGCGGCTGATGGGAGCGAGGCATCATGGCGGAGCACAATAAAGAGAGGCTTCTCGGGAGGGAGGGAGGGGGAGGAGAGCGAGGGAGGGGGGAGAGGAAGGGGGGGTCTCCTCCGCCCGCGCCGAGCAGGCCGCAGCGCCCCCGCCTCGCAGCGCCGTCCGCCGCCGCGGCGCCACCCGGCCCCGGCCCCGCGCGCACAAAAAAGGGCGCCGAGGCGCGCGCCGGCCCGTCCGCCCGGCGCCCCCCGCGCGCCCCGGGCCCCGCCGGCGGCCAGCGGCCGGGCGGGTGGCGAAGATGGCGGCGCGGGCCGGCCCCCGCCTCGCCTGCTCCTCACCTGAGGTCTCGTCGGCCCCGTCGTGGTTGGAGTTGAGCTCCTTTTTACTGACTTTGGCCGCCGGCGCCGACATGGTGCTCTCCGCGGTCGGGGGGGGAGCGGGGAGGGGGAGAGAAGGGAAGGCGAAGGGGGCGGGCAGCGGCTTCCCCTCACGCCACACGCGCGGGCGCTCGCTCGGTCCGGCCGCCTCCTCCCGGCGCTCGCTCGCTTTCCCTCCCCCTGGCTCGCGCGCGCTGCCCTCGCGGCCTGACGACGAGGGAGGGGCTGGGGTTGCGTGCCGGGCCCCGGCCCGGGCTCCTGCTTACGGAGGGGAGGCGGCGGCGGGCGGGCAGGCTGCTCTGCTCCCTCACTCACGCTCCGCGCTCCAGCTAGCTGCTCGATCTCCCCGAGCCGCCTCCTCCTCCTCCACCTCCTCCTCACGGCGAGGGGCGGGCGGCAGGGCGCAGGCGCGCCAGGCCCCGCGCGCACGCCCCGCCTCCGGCCAGAGAGGCTCGCGCCGCCTCACCATAGGCTAGGGCGCCAGGACCAGCGGGCGGAGCCGCGGCGAGGAGACACAGGGCCTGGCGAAGAGGCGGGAGGAAGGAACGCCGCGACGTACGGGGACTGCCCCCCGCGCCGCGCTCCCCTCCCCCGCTTTCCCCTTCTCCAGCCCGACCCGGGACTTTTGCGCGCTACGGGCGCGCGGCGGCCCAAGGGGCGGGGCCTCGCCAGGCTGCGCGCAGGCTCCCAGGCGGGTGTGTCACGTGGTGGCGGAGCGGCTTCCCCTGTCTGCCTGGTGGCGCGGGGAAGAGGGGTGTCTGAAGCCCCCCGAAAGCGCAGGCCTCGTAGTAGCCTGGCTTCAGAGCACTGGAGCCCAGATATATATCCACCCCGGGTTCTGCACTCTGGGACACTACTGGGGCGCCCCTCCTCGTGGGGGAAGGAAGGCGCCACCTCCATCCTATTTCCCAGAGAGGGAAGCTGCCTTCGGAGTCAGGCTTGTTTGCAAAGCCCGAAGCTGCCCAGTCCACTCACAGGGAGGGCCTTTTCCTGCCTCTTAGTCCAAGCTCTGCCCAGCAGGCTGTGTGCACTTGGGCAAGTCATTTTCCCTCTATGGGCCTATTTGTTATGAAATTACAATATTCAAGAAAGGCTGACAAACGGAACGTTGTGTTAAGTGGTGATGTTTAAGCAGGGCCACGCTAAAGTGGAAGTCCTCTGAAGGCAAGGAGGTGCCACATTCATCCGCGGGTGCTTTTGACCCAATTCAGTGCCTAATCCAAGGAGCTTGCAAGAATCCGTACAGAGTGCTAAGCGCCACTCCCAGCAACTGCGCCTGCATCGCACAACTGCAAGATGGAGTCGGCTGTGTTAATTTCATTTCGCTACGTCAGAGAACAAGGCCTGCTGTAGAAGCCAAGTCTTGAAACAGGAAGGCCAAGGCATTTCTGTTTAAACTATGCTTTCCAGGTAATGCAAATGTACCACTCACTGCTCTACTCCCTCCTGCAGGGCCCCAAGACATGGACACAAAAAGTCTGAAATCTCTCCTTGGGTGTTTATAACCAAAACCAGGGGTTGGATTATTTGCCTTCCAGGACTCACATGTTACTATCAGTTCTTAAAGCTCAAGCAGTGTCTTTCATGTTCAAGATAATCCACTGGTGGGTGATCGATAAATGTTAAGTGGCAGACAGTCCATGGGAAGAGAATACAAATGTCTTCTTGGGGCTTTCCCCAAAACCCAGAAGTTAATCTTTCTCCTCCAAACCTTATTATTCTCAATTGAGTCCAGCTCAATCCATACCCATCCCAATTGGACAGGATTTTTAAGGGAAGAATTATTAGCACCAATGAGAAGCTGGGAAATGTTTGACAACCAGCTCCCAGAAGAGAAAAAAACACACCAAAAACCCTGATTTGTAGCATTTGCTGATTTCAGTGATGTATAAATACTCCTACCATGGCAAATTTCCTGCTACCACTTCTTTCTTTTTTTTTTTTTTTTCGGTGCGCGGGCCTCTCACTGTTGTGGCCTCTCCCGTTGCGGAGCACAGGATCCGGACGCGCAGGCTCAGCGGCCATGGCTCACGGGCCCAGCCGCTCCGCGGCATGTGGGATCTTCCCGGACCGGGTCACGAACCCGTGTCCCCTGCATCGGCAGGCGGACTCCCAACCACTGCACCACCAGGGAAGCCCTCCTGCTACCACTCTGATGTCACTGAACAGAGATGGAAAGAAATACCAGGCTCCAACTTCCCTGGTGGCGCAGTGGTTAAGGATCCACCTGCTAATGCAGGGGACACGGGTTCCAGCCCTGGTCCGGGAAGATCCCACATGCTACGGAGCAACTAGGCCTGTGTGCCACAACTACTGAGCCTGTGCTCTAGAGCCCGTGAGCCACAACTACTGAGCCTGCGTGCCACAACTACTGAAGCCCGTGTGCCTAGAACCTGTGTTCCGCAACAAGAGAAGCCACCGCAATGAGAAGCCCGTGCACTGCAACAAAGAGTTAGCTCCCTGGGCTTCCCTGGTGGCGCAGTGGTTGAGAGTCCGTCTGCCGATGCAGGGGACGCGGGTTCGTGCCCCGGTCCGGGAAGATCCTACATGCCGCGAAGCGGCTGGGCCTGTGAGCGGTGGCCACTGAGGCTGCGCGTCTGGAGCCTGTGCTCCGCAATGGGAGAGGCCACAACAGTGAGAGGCCCGCGTACCACAAAAAAAAAAAAAAGAGAGTAGCTCCTGCTCGCTGCAACTAGAGAAAAGCCTGTGCGCAGCAACGAATATCCAGTGCAGCCAAAAATAAACAAATAAAATTTAAAAAAAATTTTAAAGAACAAAAATACCAGGCTCCAGTGCACTGCTGAAGCATGTAGCATGGGCCACAGGCTGTGATAAATACACGCATTTCCTTCTCTTTCAGTCCTCACAAAATACAAGACAGGTATTTATATCCTCATTTCACAGATAAACTCAACTTTTTTTGATACAGGTGGCAGGACCAAGGCTAATGGATAACAAAGCTCCTGCCCTAAGGACAGAGTTTTTCCACTTTTTTGACATGAATTACAGTAAGAGGTACATTTGACATTAGGACCCAGTACACACCTACACACAAAACAATGCTTACCCTCACTGAGTGTGATGACCCTTAATCTTCTATTTTCTTTAAATGCAGGTCACTCTCCACTAAAATGATTTCATGACCCACAAATGGGATGAAACGGTCTGAAAAACACTGTGCTGAAGGCTGCTTTCATACACAAAACAAAGCCTGCTCACCGGTTGGTACCAGTGACCCAGAGCATCTCCTAAGTGACTGATCTACCAGTGTTTCCCATGTATCTGCAGGGGCTCCAGGGAGCCTTCTAATGCCTTCTGGTTAGGCAATGGGCTTCAAGGCTCCCACCCCAGCCCTTAGGACCATCCTGTTCTTCCAGACCTTTCCCACAGCACTTCTCAAGATGAATTCAAGGAGCACACACTAGGAAGTGGAAGAGAAAGAGAAAGCAAAAATGCCAAGTTTCAGTAAACAAGGGAGTGGCGTGGACACACTAAGAGATAATTCACCCACTGAATTATTCTCTGTGGTCTCTCTCCCCTCCAACCTTAGGAGCTCTGCATTCTCTCCTTGGCCTCTCACCTCACTCTCAGAATTCCTCTCCCTTCTCCTTCCCAGCTTCCTTTGAAGGAGGAGAATCCCACAGCTTAAAGATTGGAACAGAGATGCTGGCATTCCCTGAAATGCAGCAGTGTCCCAGGATGAACCACCTTGGAGGGACTGTGGTTGCACCCTGCCGTCCCTTCTGGTACTGTTAATTTTCCCAAGAAGCTAAACAGAAGGCGACCAGAAGGACTCATCCACATTTTGCTGCTCACAAGTGGGAAAGAGTTTACTATCCGTCTCAAGAGCACTGGTGATGAGCCAATCGCTGTCTTGTGTTTCACTTCCACTTAAGCCTCACAGCAAGCCTAACAGATACTATTGAGCCCATTTTACAGAAGAGGAAAGAAGCACAGGTTATGTCACTTTCCCAACGAAGTCACACAGCTGGATGCAGCCAGGTTTCGAGCCCTGTCCAGCTTTACCACATCGGGACATCGGCTGGGCAGGAGGTCTTTGCACCTCATTTGGAAGGGGATGGACTGAGACCCATTAAACGTAAACTTTCCACATCACCCAACAGATCCACAGGAGCTCTGCAATGGGGGCACCTCACCCACTGCTCCTTCCACAAGCAAATGTGGACCTCAGCCAAGTGAGCAAATTAGGAAGATTCGTGGACTCCAAGCCCCTCCCCTCTATGCTGAGCCAGCTGGCTGTCACTTCCTGGGGCAATGCTGTCCTGCCTTCCAGGACCTATCCAAACTCACCCTCACCCCCTCCAGCTGCCCCCCTGCCGCGAAGGCCCCACCACACCCGCGATCTATCTGGGAGGCCTAATCACCAGAACAATGCACTTTGTGCTCAACTCCAAGCTGTGTGTGTGCAAAACACGGCCCTCACCTCCAAGTTAAGTGTTAATGGGGGGTGGGGCAGACATGAAACCAACAATTAGAATGTACAGGCCAGGCTGGGGTGACTCTGGGTGCTGCAAGGGCAGAAGGGGGCTCCTAACACACAGCAGCTGTCGCTCAAAGGAGAATACCTGCAAGGAGTGACTTTCCAGCAGGAAGCTGCAGAACGAGTAGGCATGCACAGGTAGGGAGAGGAGAGCGATCCAGGCAGAGGACAGACAGGCTTCCAGGCCCCGAGGTGAAAGAATGGAGCCCCAGGAGGTGAAGAGAGGTTAAAGGTGCTGGAGGGAGCCTGAACCTGGAGAGGTCGGCAAGGACCGGGTGGGCAGTGCCCCGGAAGTCTCTTAGTCAGTACCTCGAGGGCAACGGGAAGGCTAGGAAGGGTTTTAAGCCAGGGAGTCACATGATTGGCTTTGCTCTGCCTGGAAGGGAGGAGGAAGCCGGAAGCAAGAGGCGGAGGAGGGGGCAGTAATCCGGGCCAGAGTTATGGGCGGGCAGCGACAGCAGGAAAGAGGTGGACGGATATGAGGTGTTGAGGAACCACCAGGACTCAGGGATCTGATGGCACGTGGAGGAGAGGAGAGGGGTCACCCGTGTTTCCCCCAGCCTCAGGCTGGCTACTGGTGTCACTTGACCAAGACAAAAGGAATGAGTTTGGGGGCTGGGAGCGTAGGTGTGGGGTTGGGGCCAGGACCGAGCTCACGCGTGCTCCAGGCCTCCCACTTTCACCCCTTCTGGTTCTTCCTTCACATACACCTAATCCATGCACCCCATGCTTAAAACCCTTCAGGGGAATTTGCAGTCATCTCAAAAAGTGTGGGGCAAAAAAAAAGAAGAAATCACCTAGAAGTCAATCCTTGCGAATCCTTTAAATCTCCAATAAAACGTAGTGTCCGGACGTCCCTTCCTTCGGCAACTTCGGAGAAGCAGACTTTTCCTCTGGCCTGGAGGCAGGAGTCCGTCTCGGTTTCTTCGGTTTCTTTGCTTGGGGTGGAAGTGAAGACTGGTGTTTGGGGGCCATGCTGGGAGAAAAGCCAAGAATACACCCAAGGGAAAAAGCTCGTACCAGGAGCTCTGAGAACTAAGGCTGCCCCAGGTGACAAGAGGTTTAAATATACTCTGGAGCGGCCTGGAGGGGATATTTACGTGACAGTGGGACACACCCATTCCCCCTCCCCCAGCCTCAACCTCCTACCCACCCTCCAATCAAGATCAACTTCTTTTACTTGCTCTTTGCTTTTCTCTCTAAGGGCTTTCTCGGCAGTGGGGTTGGGGGGCGGAGGTGTTTTCCTTGGGCGGGGAGCAGTTCTGTGCTTTCCGGGACCCTCCTGGTCTTGACTTGAAGCACCAGTGGCCCATCCCCCAGTCCTGTCTCAAATATTCTCTGTAGGCAGCACTGCCCACATTGAGAACTGTACTCTTCTTTTTTCCTCTGGCCTCCTAGAAGATTTAAACGTGCTCTTGTCTCACCTCACCCTGGAACATTCTTCAGTCTCCCCACTCCCACCGCCTTGTCTGGCTAACTCCTTCCCAACCTCCATGTCTCAGCTTGGAGGGATAAACGAATGTTAAAATAAAGGAATCCAGGACGTCCCTGGTGGTCCAGTGGCTAAGGCTCCCGCTCCCAATGCAGGGGGCATGGGTTCGATCCCTGGTCAGGGAACTAGATCCCACATGCCGCAACTAAAAGATCCTGCATGCAGCAACAAAAGATCCTGCGCTGCGCGCTGCAACGAAGATCCTGAAACTAAGACCCAGCACAGCCAAATAAATAAATATTTTAAAATAAAAGAATCCCAGTCGAGTATTAGAAAGCAAAAGGAAAAGCAGGTACCCTTGAGAGGACTTGGGACAGCCGTTCATTCTTCTCTCATTTCAGGTACGATTAGAAGGTTAAGAGTTTGAAGAACCTGTAGAAGGCATGTCTGGCGGGGGGTCCCAAAACCCAATGCCTGTCAGGTAACAGCTATGAGTAAGGCAAGCAACTGGAATTCACAACAGCTGGAGGAAGGTAGGTTGGTATAACCACTCTGGAAAACGTGTGCCGGCTCTATCAAAGCAGAGCCTGGGCTGGGTTACTCTTACCCAGCAGTTCTACCTACAGTTCCCGCCTACATGCTCAACAGACATGCATACCTGTGTGCGCCAATATGTGTGACAAATGTGTGCAAGAATATCCATAGCAGTGAGATTCTTACTAGCCAAAATCTGGAAACAATACAGATGTCTACCAACAGCCGAATAAATAGGTTTTGAGATATTTATACAACGGAACATGATAAAACGATGAGAACAAATGAACTACAGCTATGTGCCATCGTGTGAATGCAGCCTACAAACATAATGTTGAGTGAAAGACACAAGACACAAAATAGGACAGGCTGTGTGATTGCACTTATATAAATTACAAAAACAGACAAAACTGATCTATGCGGTTAGAAGTCTGGAGTGTGGTTACCTTTGCCCTGGGGAGGGACATCATCTGAGGCGGGATTAAGGGCCTTAAACCTTTCTAGTGATGCCCAGTTTCTGGATCTGGGGTTTGCTACACCAGTGTGTTTGGTTTGTGAACCCCAAGCTGCCATATCTTTGATTCTTCTAAAGAACAGCCAGAGGTATACATTTTGTTTTCAATCTTTTTTTTTGGCTGCTTCAGGTCTTAGTTGCAGCATGCTAGTTGCGGCAGGCGGACTTCTTAGCTGCGGCATGCAAACTCTTAGTTGTGACATGCATGTGGGATCTACTTCCCCGACGAGGGATTGAACCCGGAGCCCCTGCATTGGGAGCACGGAGTCCTACACACTGGACCACCAGAGAAATCCCAGAGATACACATTTTTATACGAGATCTCTGGATTTTTAGAAGTTAGCAACTAGGGCTTCCCTGGTGGCGCAGTGGTTAAGAATCCGCCTGCCAATGCAGGGGACATGGGTTTGAGCCCTGGGCCAGGAAGATCCCACATGCTGTGGAGCAACTAAGCCCGCGTGCCACAACTACTGAGCCTGCGCTCTAGAGCCCGCATGCCATAACTACTGAAGCCCATGTGCCTAGACCCCATGCTCTGCAACAAGAGAAGCCACCGCAATGAGAAGCCCGCGCACTGCCACAAAGAGCAGCCCCTGCTCACTTCAACTAGAGAAAGCCCATGCACAGCAATGAAGACCCAACGCAGCCAAAAAAAAAGTTAGCAACTAATTAAACTTTTTTTTTTTTTTTTTTTTGCTGTATGCGGGCCTCTCACTGCTGTGGCCCCTCCCATTGCGGAGCACAGGCTCCAGACACGCAGGCTCAGCGGCCATGGCTCACGGACCTAGCCGCTCCGCAGCACATGGGATCCTCCCGGACCGGGGCACGAACCCGCGTCTCCTGCATCAGCAGGCGGACCCTTAACCACTGCACCACCAGGGAAGCCTAATTAAACATTTTAAAACATACTTTGTGGACCAAGTAAAGCATGTCATCAGGCCACTTTCAGCCTATGAGCCATGAGTTTACAACCTCTGAGATAGTGCAATGATTTTCCTTTTTTTTTTCCTGTTTGTTTTCTTTCCATTAATTACCCTCTTAAAATAAACCTAAGGCATAAGTCAGTGATGTCAATACTGATAAAAAGCTGAGCTCTTTCTGGAGGAAGACCGAGCACCACCAACATCTCTTACTCCCTTCCATCCCTCCATTCTCTGACAGCTTCTGAGGGACTTTGGGCTTCTTCTAAGACATTTTGGTTTCACAGCTAGGCAAGCTGAGACCTGAAAGAAGTGATTTACCTAAAGTCATGAGGAGAATAACCGAGTTACAACTGGAGCCCCAGTTCTGGGGTCATTTTATCACAAGGATGCACTTTCTAACCAGCCTAAGTGTCAGTGTTTACACCTGTAAAATGGATGATAATAATACCTGCCTCTTTGTTTCAGGATTTTCAATTAAGGACAAAGAGTCATCTTTCTCCTGTTTTTACCAAAGAAACTGTCCAAAACAACAACATGGAAAACAAAAACAAAAACTCTCTTTTGATGAAACTGGGAGTCAGCTAAACCCCAAAGCACAGAATAGGTGGCTGGATGGGCAAAGCAGTGGAAAAGGAACAGGATGTATGCAGGAAGAGAGGACAGATGCCCTAGCTACAGATTTCTGGGAGTATCAGCAAAGGACACTTCTGGCAGCTGAGGGGCAAACCCTAAATCCCTTGCTTGTAGCAGCCAGAAGGGAGTGTACTGACAGGATGCTGCACCAGCTCAGTTCCTAGAAACAAAGGAGAAGGGGGTCAGTGAGGAGTAGCAAAAGGAGCTTCATGAGACCCATACAAATTCCAATTACCTTGAGATTCCCTTTTATCACCCACCAACCTGAGATCCAAAAGTTAAAAACAGCCTACCTGGGAGAAGGCACCTTAAATGGATACAGCCCCTTGGGAGGGCAGTTTAACCGTCAGAGTATCTATCAAAAGTGCAAAAGTACGTACCCTTGACCCAGAAGTTCCCCTTCTATTTTTTATCCTACAGATAAATGAGGTGGCACCTATGCAAAGCAATTCGCTGCAACATCATAAAAGTGAAAGCTTGGAAACAACCTAACAACTTCTTTGGGCTTTGGGTGACCAACGGGTATAACCTATACAGTAGAATGAGCTGCAACCATTAAATCAAATAGGGAAAAAGAGCCACGGTGAAGTGAAGTAAGCAAGGTCCTACTAAGCAGCTAGTATGTTACCATTTGTGTAAAAGGGAGGGTAGAAAAAAATACATGTTCACTTATTTGCCTGTATACTTGTAACACAGCTCCTAAAGGACTCCTGCGCAGGTGATAACTCAGCCATCCCTGGGGAGGGGACTGGGTGGTGAGAAATGAAAGGACAGGGAAACAGAGAGATCTTTCACTCTTCACCCTGTTGTACATTTTGAATTTTGAACCTGTGTATATATTACATTAAAACAAAACCAAGATTACCTGAGCTCTAGTACTTAGAATCACTTGCATCACATAAGAACAGCACCCACTTGGTACACGTCAGCTTAAATTCAAACGTGCAAGACCCCACCTTTCCTTTCCTCCACAGCTTCCAAAAGTTGAACTTCCTGGATTCCCAGAGGTGTTACCAGGCAACTGTGCGACTCTGCTTCATTCCAGAACTGGCTGCAGACGAGGTGGAGGCAAGGCAAATGGCCTCCCTCCACTCCACCCAAAAGTTGACAGGATCATGACGTTCCATAACCCTGAGGCCAGGCGCTCTCTGGGAACCAGAATTTTCCAACACATCCCAAACACCCGTAGCCGTATGAGAGGATTTCAATAGCATTATCCTTTTAAACCCTCCCATCAACCTTTCCAGGACAGTATTATGTCCTTATTTTACAGATGGGAGAATCAAACCAAATGAAAAATTGACAGCCAGAGAATCTTGTCCAAAAATCAAAAGGATAGGAATAGAAGACTCGGGATTCAAACCGGTGTCTTTCTGGACTTCCTTGGCTGTCCAGTGGTTAAGACTGTGCTTCCAAAGCAGGGGGCACGGGCTCAGTCCCTGGTCAGGGAACTAAGATCCCACATTCTGCGTTTCTTGTCTTAAATGGGTGCCAGGGCCTGAGGGTCATTTGGTGCCTCTTTCATTGCCCTCACACTGTTCTCTGGCTCCTTGGTACTTATTAAAAAGTTAATAATAAGGAATTCCCTGGTGGTCCAATGGTTAGGACTCAGCACTTTTACTGTCCGGGGCGGGGACTAGGGGAAGGGGAGGATGGGGTGGTGGGGGCGGGGGGAAGGGGGGCGGCCGGTTCGATCCCTGGTCAGGGAACTAAGATCCTGCAAGCTGCGTGGTGCGGCCAAAAATAATAATAATAATAATAATAGTCTAAAAAAAGTTACACCGGTATCCCACCATCAAGAGATAGGAGCTACTATTCGCCCCTTGAGGCGTGTTGATCCAACACAGACTGAGTACCAAGGAATGATTGAGATCATGGATGAAGTGGATATGAAAGGTGAGGTCTATCCATTTGGCGTAGTTGGGATGGCCAACAAAGGGGATTGCCTACAGAACGGGGAGAGCGTCAAGTTCCAATACTGTGTCCTGGGCCAAAATGCACAGACTATGGCCTACAACATCACACCCCTGCGTAGGGCCACAGTGGAGTGTGTGAAAGATCAGTTTGGCTTCATTAACTATGAAGTAGGAGATAGCAAGAAGCTCTTTCTCCATGTGAAAGAAGTTCAGGATGGCATTGAGCTACAGGCAGGAGATGAGGTGGAATTCTCGGTGATTTTTAATCAGCGCGCTGGCAAGTGCACTGCTTGTAATGTTTGGCGAGTCTGCGAGGGCCCCAAGGCTGTTGCAGCTCCACGACCTGATAGGTTGGTCAATCGCTTGAAGAACATCACCCTGGATGATGCCAGGGCTCCTTGCCTAGTGGTTCTTCGTCAGCCAAGGGGACTAGATAACTCAGTGGGATTTGGTGCCGAAAGAAAGATCCGTCAAGCTGGTGTCATTGACTAACCACATCCACAGAGCACATCATTAATCCACCATGATCAAGTTGGGGGGATTCTGGTGAAGGGTTCTGAATATCTCCCTCTTCATCCCTCCCAAAATCTGGAATACTTATTCTATTGAGCTATTACACCAGTTTTAACACCTTCCTCATGCTATGTTTAAAAAAATAAATACATTTAAGAAAACCATTTAAAAATTATGCACAGTTGCAGCCTGGAGAACTTAAGGTGGCGCCTTATAGTATCAATTTTAGGAGCTTTATTTGGTTCATTTAATGCAACTGGTAATTGCAAAATCCACTTCGCCTGTGTAAGTGAAAATTATAGACTGTTACCTTGTTGACCCTATGAAATTCTGCACTTGATACTTAGTATGTACTCTACCTTCATTACTTCTGGCAAGATGTTCTGCCTTAGCACTCAGTTGCATTCTTTTTCCTTTTCTTTTCTGTTCATTATGCTTTAATTCTGAGGACCATATTATGGTAGAATATATTAAAAATTACAAAAATTTGTATAGGCAAACCAATTCTTTAAGTTGTGGCCAAATGTTATTTTTCATATCATTTATAATCTTGTCACAGTCCACTTAATGAAGTTTGGTTAGATTTCAGTGAAAATTATCTTCCAGGGTAGTTTTTTTTCCCCCCACTTGGGAAGGGGGGGGTAACTTTACCACAATTAGTACATCTGGTACAGAATTTCATGCAAATGAGGTGTGCCAGCGGTGTGATAATTTAAACGTATTTAAACAAAAACAGAAGGATGAATGCACAAACTTGCTGCTGCTTAGATCACTCCAGTTTCTTTTACTGCTTTCAAAACAAAACAAAACAAACAAAAAATAATTTAAAAGTTGTGCCTGAGGGCTTCCCTGGTGGCGCAGTGGTTGAGAGTCCGCCTGCCGATGCAGGGGACACGGGTTCGTGCCCCGGTCTGGGAGGATCCCACATGCCGCGGAGCGGCTGGGCCCGTGAGCCATGGCCGCTGAGCATGCGCGTCCGGAGCCTGTGCTCCGCAACGGGAGAGGCCACAACGGTGAGAGGCCCGCGTACCCCCGCCCCCCCCAAGAAAAAAAAAAAGTGCCTGAAAAAAAAAAAGATAGGAACTACTAACAAAACATATATGTCCTATAATATGTATTTGTGTGCAGTTTAAACAGGATTATTGTACAAAGCTGGTTTTTAGTCTAATTTTTTCCATTAACGATTTTTCTTTTTCTTTTTTTTTTGTTTTTCTTTTTTTGTTTGTTTGTTTTTTTGCGGTACGCGGGCCTCTCACTGTTGTGGCCTCTCTCGTTGCAGAGCTCAGGTTCCGGACGCGCAGGCTCAGTGGCCATGGCTCTCGGGCCCAGCCGCTCCGCGGCATGTGGGATCTTCCCGGACCGGGGCACGAACCCGTGTCCTCTGCATTGGCAGGAGGACTCCCAACCACAGCGCCACCAGGGAAGCCCAACGATTTTTCTTTAACATCTTTTCATGACATTATATATACTCCTGTGACAACATTTTTCATTACTATATTGTTTTCTGTTGGGTAAATGTCTTATAGTTTATTTAACCAAAACTTGACAATAGAAATTTAAGATGTTCCTACTATTTTGTTATTATAAGCAATGTTGTGATAAACATCCTGGCAACTAAATCTTGACACATATGATTATTTCCTTAGAATACATTCCTAGAACAGCAATTGTTGAGTGGGAAAGTATGTAAAATATTAAGGGTTTGTAACATGTTGCCCAATTGTCCAGCTGCTCTCCTGCAGTGTTTGTGTATATTTCACTGAACCCTGCCTCATTCTCTGAAGTTCATATTCAGTAGGTGGAAAATTTTATCTCAGAAAAACAGTTTTTCTTTTCTTTTTTTTCTTTTCTTTTTTTTTTTTTTTTTGCGGTACGCGGGCCTCTCACTGTTGTGGCCTCTCCCGTTGCGGAGCACAGGCTCCAGACGCGCAGGCTCAGTGGCCATGGCTCATGGGCCTAGCCGCTCCGCGGCACGTGGGATCTTCCCGGACCGGGGCATGAACCTGTGTCCCCTGCATCGGCAGGCGGACTCTCAACCACTGCACCACCAGGGAAGCCCTGATTTATTCTTTATTGAAGTACAGTTGATTTACAATGTTGTATTAATTTCTGATATACAGCAAAGTGATTCAGTTATACATATATACATACATATATATATACATACATATATATGTATGTATATATACTCGTTTTGGGGGAATTTTTTTTGGCCACATCGCATGGCACGTGGGATCAGGATCGAACCTGTGCCCCCTTCAGTGGAAGCGTGGAGTCTTAACCACTGGACCTCCAAGGAAGTCCCTATATATTCTTTTTTATAAAAAAAATAAATTTATTTATTTTATTTTTGGCTGCATTGGGTCTTCGTTGCTGCACGCAGGCTTTCTCTAGTAGCGGCGAGTGGGGGCTACTCTTTGTTGCAGTGCGCGGGCTTCTCATTGCAGTGGCTGCTCTTGTTGCAGAGCACAGGCTCTAGGCTTGTGGGCTTTGGTAGTTGTGGCACACGGGCTCAGTAGTTGTGGCTCGCTGGCTTAGTTGCTCCGCAGCATGTGGGATCTTCCCGGACCAGGGCTCGAACCCGAGTCCCCTGCATTGGCAGGCGGATTCTTAACCACTGTCCCATCAGGGAAGTCCTATATTCTTTTTTATTATGGTTTAATACAGGATATTGAATATAGTTCCCTGTGTTATGCAGTAGGACCTTGCTGTTTATCCATTCTGTACGTAATAGTTTGCATCTCTAATCCCAAATTCCCAATCCATTCCTCCTCCATGCTCCCTCCCCCTTGGCAACCACAAGTCTGTTCTCTATGTCTGTGAGTCTGTTTCATAAATAAGTTCATTTGTGTCATGTTTTATTTATTTTTAATTATTAATTAATTAGTTTTTACTTTTTGGCTTGCTGAATGGCTTACAGGATCTTATTTCCCTGACCAGGGATCGAACCCGGCCCTGTACACAGCACCCCCACACCCTGGCAGTGAAATCGCCAAGTCCTAACCACTGGGACTGCCAGGAAATTTCCTGTGTCATATTTTAGATTCCACATATAAGTGATATTATATGATATCTGTCTTTCTCTTTCTGACTTACTTCACTTAGTATGATAATCTCTAGGTCCATCCAGGTTGATACAAATGGCATTATTCCATTTTTTTTTTATGGCTGGGTAGTATTCCATTGTATATATATATCACATCTTCTTTATGCATTCATCTATCGATGGACATTTAGGTTGCTTCCATGTCTTGGCTATTGTAAATAGTGCTGATGTGAACATCGGGGTGCATATATCTTTTCAAGTTACAGTTTTGTCAAGATACATGCCCAGGAGTGGGATTGCTGGGTCATATAGCAGCTCTACTTTTAGTTTTTTGAGGACTCTCCATACTGCTTTCCACAGTGGCTGCACCAATCTACATTCCCACTAACAGTGTGGGAGGGTTCCTTTTTCTCCACACCCTCTCCAGCATTTGTTATTTGTAGACTTTTTTTTTTTTAAGTTGGGTTGACTGCGCAGGTCTTGTTTGCGGCATGTGGGGCGTGCGGGATCTTTAGTTGCGGCATGTGAGATCTAGTTCCCTGACCAGGGATCGAACCTGGGCCCCCTGCACTGGGAGCGCCGAGTCTTAGCCACTGGACCACCAGAAAAGTCCCGTTATTTGTAGACTTTAATCTTGGCCATTCTGACCAATGTGAGGTGGTACCTCATTGTAGTTTTTTTTTTTTTAAAGATTTATTTATCCTTTATTTTATTTTTATTTTTGGCTGGGTCGGGTCTTAGTTGTGGCATGCAGGATCTTTCGTTGCAGTGCATAGGCTTTTCATTGCAGCGTGTGGGCTTCTCTCTAGTTGTGGCGTGCAGGCTCCAGGGCACGTGGGCTCTGTAGTTGTGGCGTGTGAACTTAGTAGTTGTGGCGCGTGCGCTTAGTTGCCCTGCAGCATGTGGGATCTTACTTCTCTCACCAGGGATCGAACCCGCGTCCCCTGCATTGTAAGGTGGATTCTTTACCACTGTACCACCAGGGAAGTCCCCTCATTGTAGTTTTGATTTGCATCAGAACAATTTTTCTTAGTCTTCTTGACAATGGCATTTCTTATTTTGTAAATAGCCCATTCATATCAATTTGCCCAATTTCCTGTTACGATGTATCTCTTTTCTTCATTAATTTATAAGTGTATTTTATATATTAGGCATATAAGCCTCTCTTTTACATATTGCAAAATATTTTCCCTAGGTTATTTGCTTTGCATTGTATTTTTAGTGGGTTTTTTTGTTTGTTTTTTGTTTGTTTGTTTTTGTGGTACGCGGGCCTCTCACTGTTGTGGCCTCTCCCGTTGCGGAGCACAGGCTCCGGACGCGCAGGCTCAGCGGCCATGGCTCACGGGCCCAGCCGCTCCGCGGCGTGTGGGATCTTCCCGGACTGGGGCACGAACCCTCGTCCCCTGCATCGGCAGGCGGACTCTCAACCACTGCGCCACCAGGGAAGCCCCTTTAGTGGTTTTTAATTTTTTTTGGAGACTCACTAAAGTATTTTATTTTGATGTAAGCAAGGCTCTCAATCTTTTCTTTTTTAAAAAAAAATTTTATTTATTTGGCTGCGCCCTGTCTTAGTTGCGGCACGTAGGACCTTTTAGTTGCAGCATGTGGGATCTAGTTCCCTGACCAGGGATGGAACCCAGACCCCCTGCACTGGGAGAGCGGAGTCTTAGGCACTGGACCACCAAGGCAGTCCCAGGATTTTCCCTTTAAAAGATGAGAATTCCCTTGTCTGAGACTTTGAAAATTGCAAGGAATTGATAGCTCAGCCTTTTGTGGAGTGGATATTATATGTTGTCAGGCACTGAGCTAGGCCTTATGGTTGCAGAAATGAAAACGATATGGCTCCATCATTCAAATCTCATAGACTAATGGAGTGTGTGTGCTTGCAGGGATTTTGAGGGCAACACCGTTTATTGAGCAATTTAAGTATTCTATTCCACTCTGAAATGTCACCTTTGACATACATTAAAAAATATACTTGGGCTTCCCTGGTGGCGCAGCTGTGAAGAATCCGCCTGCCAATGCAGGGGACACGGGTTTGAGCCCTGGTCCAGGAAGACACCACATGCCACGGAGCAACTGAGCCTGTGCGCCACAACTACTGAGCCTGTGCTCTAGAGCCCGTGAGCCTCAGCTACTGAAGCCGGCATGCCTAGAGCCCATGCTCTGCAACAAGAGAAGCCACCGCAATGAGAAGCCCACGCACCGCAATGAAGAGTAGCCCCTGCTCACCACAACTAGAGAAAGCCTGCGCGCAGCAAGAAAGACCCAACTCAGCCAAAAAAAAAAAAATTTATTAAACATATATGTATATATACTTAAGTCTGTTTCTGGACTTGCTGTTCAGTTGAATTGATATCTATGATTACCCCAGTGTCAAGTCCACATTCTATATTATTATTTTACTTGGACTATTTTCTCTCTCTTTTTTTTTGACTTCAACTTTTTTAAAAATTTTATTTATTTTATTTATTTTTGGCTACATTGGGTCTTTGTTGCTGCACGCGGGCTTTCTCTAGTTGCGGAGAGCAGGGGCTACTCTTCATTGCGGTGTGCAGGCTTCTCATTGCGGTGGCTTCTCCTGTTGCGGAGCATGGGCTCTAGGCGCGCGGGCTCAGTAGTTGTGGCGCATAGGCTCAGTAGTTCTGCGGCATGTAGGGATCTTCCCGGACCAGGGCTCGAACCTGTGTGCCTTGCATTGGCAGGCGGATTCTTAACCACTGCGCCACCAGGGAAGCCCATCTCTCTCTTATTTTTAACAGCTTCATTTAGGTGTAATTTACATGCTGTATATTTCACTCATTTGCAGCATAAGGTTCAATGATTCTTGGTAAATTTACAAAGCTGTGTAACCATCACCACAATCTGATTTTAGAACATTTCCATCACCCCAAAAAGAAACTTTATGCTCATTCCTACCCCCAGCTCCAGGCAACCACTAATCTACTTTGTGTCTCTATAAATTTGTCTTTTCTGGACATTTCATATAAATGGAATCATACAATATGTCATCTTTTACATCTGGCTTTACTTTATCTGTTTCTTAATATGTAGTGAGCCTGACTTCTTTCATTATTCTTCAGTTTTAGGAAATTTCTCGGGCATTTCTCAGAGTAAAATGATTGTTCCAGAAGAAGTTGTTATCACACAGAATTAAACTATAGCCCCAGGACTTCCCTGGCTGTCCAGTGGTTAAGACTCCACGCTTCCACTGCAGGGGGCGCAGGTTAGATCCGTGGTCAGGGGACTAAGATCCCGCATACCTTGCTGCGCGGCCAAAAAATAAAATAAAATAAAAGTTAAAAAGAATACAAATAGGGACTTCCCTGGTGGCGCAGTGGTTAAGAATCCGCCTGCCAGTGCAGGGGACACGGGTTCGAGCCCTGAACCAGGAAGATCCCACATGCCGTGGAGCAACTAAGTCCGTGTGCCACAACTACTGAGCCCGTGAACCACAACTGCTGAAGCCCGCACGCCTAGAACCTGTGCTCTGCAACAAGAGAAGCCACGGCAATGAGAAGTCTGCACACTGCAACAAAGAGTAGCCCCCGCTCACCACAACTAGAGAAAGCCTGTGAGCAGCAATGAAGACCCAACACAGCCAAAAATAAATAAACAAAATAAATAAATTTATTTTAAAAAGGATACAAATAAATAAACTATAGCCCCAGAATAATTACATACATCATAACCTTACAAGGTAACTGATTGAAGGTTCTCTTCGTGTATTAAGCCAGTTTGCTTCCTAAAAACAAAAGACATATATACACTCAGCTGCATGACAAATCATTCTTCCTTTCTGAACCTCAGTTGTTTGTTTGTAATCTGTATAATGGGGACTGTAACACTTGGAATCGTGAATATCCACTTGCTTTACCTCCACTCTCCCTCTGTAGGGCCACACCAGCCCCTGGTGTGGCCCTACAGAGGCCACACAAAAGCATGCGCAGAACAGGTACGTTAATTATGGCTACATTTTATTAAGCTCTCTCAGGTGCCAGATGCACTGAATTTTCACAATGACCAGGTGTGGCAAGTATTGTAATCATCCCACTTTATGTGTTCACTCAAGGTGGGCACATATTTATTGATGACCTACCTACTGTGGGTGAGCACTGGCCTGGCACAGGTAAGCTTGAAGCCAAAGAGACAATGGTCCCAGCACATGGTAGAGTGAGGAGACACACACTGCACAGCAGAAAACAAACAGTGAATGTGTAATACCAAGTTAAGAAGGCAGCCAAGCAGGATTGCAATGGAGAATAACAAGGAAAGCTTCTTTCAATCAAGTCTTCAGGGAAGGTTGGTCTAAGAAGAAAAACTTGTCTCGGACTTGAAAAATAAAAAGGAGGGAATTCCCTAGCGGTCCGGTGCTTAGGACTCAGTGCTTTCTCTGCCATGGGCCTGGGTTTGATCCCTGGTTGGGGAACTAAGATCCCGCAAGCCATGCGGCTCCGCCAAATTAAAAAAAAAAAAAGGAGCCAGCACCTTGCAGGGCTGGGAGAGAAACATTCCAGGCCAAGGAAAGTGAGGCTCAGAGAGGGACAGGAAGGGCACAAAGTCACACAAGGACTACAGAATAAGCCAAGATGTGAAACCCTAATGCCAGATGCCAAAGTCCCCTCCATGACATTCCAGTAACCGTCGTTAACCCGGCTAAGTGTGGGGGCCACACACGGGGGGCCCGAAGAAAAAGCAAGGCCTTGTTTGACCCTGAGTGGACGGATGGCTGCTCAAGGCTGGGGCTGAAGCTGCAGCAATGCTTGTGAGTGCGGGGAGGATTTATCATCCTGGGCTCCCGGTTGGGGAAGGGGCGGGAGTTGTACCCCATTGTCCTTCCCTTCCTTCCCGCTCTCAGACTCCAGCTCTGACAAAGCTGTTTTAATAAGTTTATTAAGCCTTTGTCTTAATCCACCTTTGAGCAGGGGACTTTCCGGGTGGGGGAGGGATGGGGCCTGTGCTGGGTGGAAGCAAAGGCCGAGAGGCAGAAAGCGGGCAGGCCAAGAGGGAATCTTGAGGCCTGAAGGGATTGAACTGACTTCTCAAATGTCACCTCCTCCTAGAGGTCTTCCTTGTCTGCCCTAGATAAAATAGCTTTTCCCAGATGTACCCTTATCCTTCTCTGTTCCCTTCCCCTGCTTTGTTTTTCTTCTGGTCTTTGACTTATAGTAGGCATTCTATTAGTATTTGTTGAATAAAATAGTTATTTGTGCTCTTCCATGTGAGAGGCATGGGGTTGGGCCTTTTATCACCACATCCTTCCCACCCCACCCTCCATCTCCCCAGTAGTAATGACCCTAGGCTTCTTCCAAGCCCTTTTTACCCTGTAATTACTTATATGTCAAGGCTCAGAGTGTAAATTCCAAGAGAGCAGAACTGCTTGGTGGTGTCGGCTGCTGCTGAGCACGTAGGGAGTGTAGGATAATCATTTGCTGAATAAATGAATGAATGAGTGAATGAATGAATGAAGCCCTTACCTGGGCTGGTAAAGGCCTCCCAGGGCTGAGCTGGGAAGCTTGCCTATGTGACTTTGAGGTAATGCCTACTGCCCAGAACTCCATGGGATTTTCCTCTTCTGAGCGGCTCTTATTTCACTGATACTGCCTTTACTCTAAATAGTTCTGGGATTCCTCTTGAGTAAGTGTCTCTTAAACCTCAGAGCACAAAAGAATGACCAGGGAAATCCCAGAGCCCACCTTAGAGATAATGAATTAGCGGGGCTGTCCTGGGCTAAGGGAATCTAGCTGTTCACAATCCATTCTCCACTCTACATCCAGGCATCTTCTTAAAATACATAAATCCAATCAAGTCACTCCCTTGCTGAAAACCCATCACTGGTTTCCTGGTGATCTAGTGATAAAGTCCAAGCTCCATGTCCCTCTAGCATCTTCATGGTCTGGCCCCTGTTCACATGCGTCATCAAGGCACCAGGTTCTCTGTTGCTTTGGGGACTTCTTCGCAGAGTTCTTCCTTCTGCTTGGAAGACTCTCCCCCTCTTCCTACTCCTAGTTTTCATCTTCAGGTTGTCCTTGCCAGGCTGACTTCTTTTTCTTCAGACCTCAGCCTAGAAGCCCTCTCCTTCCTGAGGCCCGATCTGCAACTGCAGAGGGCCCTCTGCTGGCCACACATACCTGGCCATCACCGAGAGCTGAGGCACGGTTTTGTGACTGACTCTCTCTCGTGCAACTGTAAGCTTGTTGAGGGCGGGAACCATCATAGTTCCCAGAACCTATCACAATGCCTAGCTCATAATTGGTGTCAACCCGGGGGAAGACGGCACTGATTTAGATGGCCAGTCGTGTGTGTGTGTGTGTGTGTGTGTGTGTGTGTGTGTGTGTGTGTGTGTGCGCGCGCGCTGAGAACCTACCCTGTAACTTAGGACAAATCTTTCCCATCCTTTAAGGCCCAGCCTTCCTTTGTGTGGTCTCTCTGATCCCTTATGGCTTGGTGGTAATAATAATATTAATAATTAAGAAGTACTGATAAATACTGATAACATACTATGTACTGCTTTTTGTGCTTGCTTTCCAAGTATTAACTCATTCAGTCCTGTTTCAACCCAGTGGGATAAGCCTAGCAACCTAATTTTATAAATAAGAAAATTGAAGCATGGAATGATTTAAAGAAAGGAGCATGGTCTTTGGAATCAGGCAATTCTGGGTTTTAGTCCAACCTCCACCTCACCAGCTATGCATGACCATGGGCAAGTCGCAAAGGTCTCTTAGCCTTCGTTCTTTCCCACATCTGTGAAATGTGAGTTGTAATAATACCTGACCTATCAGGATGTTGTGAGAATTCATGCAAAGTGCTTATAGCACATATTGAGAACTCATACTCTAGGAGGTGTTATTATTATATAATTGTTTTGTCCTTGGAGCATGGTAGAGACATTCAGAAGTTGAGTTGTTTTACTAAATAGAACTGAATGTTCCTGAAAGAATTGTCACCAGGGTTTTAAAATGGGGATGTCTTCTTTTTTGACTCTTTGTCTCCTTGAATGCATTTGAACATTCTCTGAACACACACTGACTGAATTTTGCAGCAAGAAGTAGAGGTAGGAAGCAGGAGTCTTCCTGGAAATGCCCTGGTAGGCAGGGTGAGGCCTAGTTGAGATTTAAAAGGGGTTCTGTCCTCAGGAATTCCCTGGCGGTCCAGTGGTTAGGACTCCAGGTTTTCGCTGCTGAGGGCCCGGGTTTGATCCCTGGTTGGGGAACTAAGATTCCACAAGCGCATGGCAAAGCCAGAAAAAAAAGCGAGTGGGGCTCTGTCCTACGTATAAGGCTAGAAACTGTTCTTACTGATGGCTAGACATTCATTCAATTAGTCTTTACTGTGTGTCAGGCACAGTGCTGGGCTCTGGGGACATCTATGTTCCCCATGCTGGAGGAGCTGACCCACTGGGGAAAAGACAGGCAATACTACCTTGTTACTAAATTACAATTTTGAGGAGTGCTCCAGAGAAGAGAAACTCAGTCCCCTGAGAGCCAACAATAGGCTTGGGATCTGGTTTCGAAGTAAATAGGAGAGCAGGGAGGAGTGCTCCAGGCAGAGGGAAAGTACATGGAAGCCAGAGGTCAGGTGGAGGAGTTTGAATTGCTGTCATGGTAACAGGGAATGGCCAGAGTGTCTGAGGCTTCAGGATGGGAAAAAGAGGGCTGGAGAAGCACCACAGGGCCACTTGCTGCCCAACTGCACGTTCTTCTCCCCTTCCTCCTCTAGTGAGCCCTGCTCTCCCTTTCAGCCTCCTCCTTTCTGGCACATATGCCTGCTCAAAACTCTCCTACCCTGGAAATGTTTCCCCAGCTGTCCTGTCCACCCAAGGTATGATACTCTCTCCAGCACGCTAAGCATTTGTCTGTTCATTCATTCCCTCCTTTCTTTTCATAAATAAACCACATAAAACTTGAACCCTACAAAGAGAGGAAAACTTAAATTACCCAGAGGCATCTGTTATCCATATTTGTATCTATACCCCTAGGTTTTGTTAGAAACATATATTGTTATAAAAACAGGATACAATGTGTATAAATTGCATTTTATAAAAACTTTAATATCCTGCAAACATTTTGCCACATTTAAATAGCAAATAACAACACTCTTAATGGCCACCTGAGATTCTATACCATGTACCATAATTACTCAACCAAAGGCTTACTATCCATTCTTTCTCAAATATTTAGTGAATACCTGTTGTGTGCCAAGACTTTGCTTGGAAATTTAGGCTGACTGGGCTTCCCTGGTGGCGCAGTGGTTGAGAGTCCGCCTGCAGATGCAGGGGACACGGGTTCGTGCCCCGGTCTGGGAAGATCCCACATGCCGCAGAGCGGCTGGGCCTGTAAGCCATGGCCACGGAGCCTGCGCGTCCGGAGCCTGTGCTCCGCAACGGGAGACGCCACAACAGTGAGAGGCCCGCGTACCAAAAAAAAAAGAAATTTAGGCTGACTGCAGGATCTTGTTATTATCATAGTAATACTATCGTAAATGAATAGTTGCTTAATATCCTTGGGTCTCAATGTCTCTGTGAATCAGATGTTGATTCAGGAAAAATTCCCAGAAGTAGGATTTCTGGATTAAAGAGGAGGCACACCTTAAGGTCAAATTACCCTCCAGTTAAGTTTTACCAAGTTACACTCACACTTAACTTTCTATGTTGAGCTTCCCAATACTATCCATTACTTTCTCTACTTCCTCCTTTCCCTCCTAAACCCTCTTCAGGCTGGCTTTTGTTCCCACTACTCTCGTGCAATTGTTTGGGACATTTAATACTATGGGCCACCCTTTTCTTCTTCTTGTTTTTAAAAAATTTTTAAATTTATTTTACTTTTTTATTTTTGGCTGTGTTGGTTCTCCGTTGCTGTGTGCGGGCCTTCTCTAGTTGCGGTGAGCTGGGACTTCTCTTTGTTGCGGTGTGCGGGCTTCTCATTGTCGTGGCTTCTCTTGTTGCAGAGCACGGGCTCTAGGCGCGCAGGCTTCAGTAGTTGTGGCACGTGGGCTCAGTAGTTGTGGCTTGCGGGCTCTAGAGCTCAGGCTCAGTAGTTGTGGCGCATGGGCTTAGTTGCTCTGCGACATGTGGGATCTTCCAGGGCCAGGGCTCTAACCCGTGTCCCTTGAATTGGCAGGCGGATTCTTAACCACTGTGCCACCAGGGAAGCCCCACCCTTCTCTTCTTGAAATATTCTCCTTCCTTACTCAGGTGAAGCAGGTCTTATTAGCCTCATTTTTACAGCTAGGAAACCAAGGCCCAGAGAGGTACCAAGTCTATTAAAGAGGACATAGCACTGTTCAGGCTTCATATCCAGGCCTCCCGACTTCCACAGCCTTGAGCTTCTTATTTTTTTTTTTTTTAACGTTTTTTTTTGATTGCTGGGAAGATGTTTTCATTTATTTATTTATTTGGTTGTGCTGGGTCTTAGCTGCAGCAGGCAGGCTCCTTATTTGCGGCTCACCAGCCCTTTAGTTGTGGCAATGTGAACTCTTAGTTGCAGCATGCATGTGGGATCTAGTTCCCTGGCCAGGGATGGAACCCGGGCTCCCTGCATTGGGAGTGTGGAGCCTTAACCGCTGCACCACCAGGGAAGGCCCATTAAGCTTCTTTTTGAATGTGATTTTTGGAACCCTTGGTGATGTTTGCAAGTGTTTCTAGTGTTAAGAGGGCCTCACCAGGAGAATTTTGTTTGGTTCTACTTTCTTTCTAGGAAATTTCTATTGCATTCCATTCTTTCCAGTGTTGCTAATCTAATCGGTCCTCACGGCCTTGGCTGGAACAGGGTCCCAATGAAGACTCAGTCGTGGGTACAGAGGGGCCTCTGATTGGGCAGGTTTCCATCCCTCTGAGAGTTCAGGGATAGGAGGAAAGCAGCCCAGAGGACCTGGCCAGAGTATTCTTGCTGAGAGGCTCAGAACGGGGCCTTGGGGCCAAGCAGCTTTCCGGGGGGTCTTGGGCAAATGTGATGCAGGCTTTATGGGTGATCTGGGGCAGTTATTTTTCAGACAATCAGCACCCTCAATCGACATGTAACAGTTGATTCCTCATAGTTACCTTAAGGATTATTAAGATCAACATACAGAAAGCTCTGGGTTCTACCTGACACACGGTACTCAGTAATTGGTAGTTGTGCAGGCCTTTAACTTCGGTTTAACAAGCATTTTTCCACATTCGACCTCATTTGGGCCTTCCAACTACTCAACCACACTGGATCCGCATATGGTTGTTTAAAATCGCCATTCTGTTGTGGCAGAAACTGAGGATCAGACGGCTAGCACTTGGCTTCAAGGTGGTCGCCAGTTGGAGCTCTGCTGGAGCACTCGGCAGCTGCGCCAGCTCTGCACCCCGAGGCCCCACAACTCCAGCCCGCTGCGACCACAGCCCCCCGCCCTCGCCTCTGCGCCTGGCCGCTTAGCGCCATCTTTGAACTTGGCACGAGCGCGTCGCTTCCGCACTTGCCTCCCCACCCAGAGTAGACGCGCATGCCCCAAGCGGGCTCCTTCTGCGTTTGGAGAATCCAGAACTGGTATTGCTTGTCGCACGGTCGGAAAAGAATAATTTATCTCTTCTTCTTGGATCTTGGGGTGCGGGGGGAGGAGGAGAAGGAGGTGGAGAAGAAGGAGGAGGAGGAGGAGGAGGAGGAGGAGGAGGAGGAGGAGGAGGAGGAGGAGGAGCGCTGACAAATTCAAAAATGGCGCCGATAGCCTCACCTTCCCAGCCTTCCGCTCTGGAGGAGCGGGGGCGAAGGTTGCGTCCGACTGCGCCGGCGCCGGGGTTGGGGAGGCGGGGCGGATCCGTCTCCACGGTAACCCGCGCGCAGCCGGCGCCGCTCTGCCGCGCGGGAAGCGCGGGTGCTGAGGCGCTGGCTTCAGGCGGGGCTGCGAGCACCGAGCGGCCCGGTCCGCTGCAGGACGAGACCCTGGGCGTGGCGTCCGTGCCCTCGCAGTGGAGGGGCGTCCAGGGCATCCGCGGGGAGACGGTGAGGGCGCAGGTTTGGCTCGGGGCGACGTGGGCGGGAGGGCGAGGGGCCTCGCGCGGCTGCCGGCCCAGGTTCTGAGGTCCCACCGTTTTATTTTTATATTTTAACTCGCAGAAACTAACCCTTTGGGATACCCTCGTCTCAATTTCCCCAGTCTTTGAATAGCAACAAAAGAGTTTTTCTTTAAAACCTCTAAAAACCCCACGTTTTGAAGAATTTCGTGTGAACTGCGGTTTTTAGGCATTTCAAACTAACTTTCACTTAAAAAACACGACCAAACTGCATTTTCAGGTCGAGACACACCCGTTTTCTAGTACGTAGTTTAATCCAGAGCACACAGACGAGGTGGTCTGAGATGAGGGCAGGGCTGCAGGGAGGGCTTCTGAGGGATCTGTGTGGAGACTTGGAGCCCCTGCTGCGTCGGTGGCGATTCCTCCGTCACCAGCGGGTGAGCTCCCTCCCGGAGCTTGTCTGCATCGGACAGGAAATAAACTATGTAATAAATAAGTATACTGTGTGTTAGAGGTGAGCAGTGGACATGGACAAAAGAAAAAGAGCGAGGGATTAGAAAGTCTGGGTCGGGGAGTGAGAGGTGGGCTGCAGGGCGGGCCTCATGGAGAGAGTGATGTTTGAGCAAGGACTTGGAGTGAGAGAATTCACCAAGTGGATACCTGAGGTAGAACAGCCCAGGGAGAGCAAACTTCAAGTGCAAAGGTCCTGGGGTTGGAGCCAATCTGGTGTGTGTGAGGAGGCAGGTGGGGCTGGAGGGGAAAGAGAAGGGGAGAATAGTTCCAGGTGAGGTCAGAGAGGGTAAGGAGAGGCAGGTCAAGTATAGGGCTTGCTCATCATTGTAAGGATGTTGGCTTCTCCTCAGTGAAAATGAGCATTGCAAGGGGGCTGCATATTTCCCAGCAGAGGAAACTCAGGCTTAGCTTGCCACACAGGTGTTAGAACCTGCAGAGACCATGTCCTCACCAACACCAATACCAGTGAGGTTTCTATGATGTCGTACTCTTGAGGACAGGTTTCTTGCCTCTGGCCAGCAGTCTGCAGGTCTCAAGCCAGATTTCATCTGGCTTCAAAGCACTTCACACTTCGCCATGCTGGATAGAAATTGTTCTAGTTAAAAGCAAAGGCAGCGGATAGTTTAGTTATATCTATCCATCTTTACTGAAGGTAAATGTGTAATTCACATTCACTGGCTTTGAAAAACTACTTGAAATAGTTCTTGTTTGCTGAAGATTCAGATTTAATTTAATTTTTTTTTTTGGCTGCGTTGTGTCTTCGTTGCTGCACGCGGGCTTTCTCTAGTTGCGGCAAGCCAGGGCTACTGTTTGTTGCTCGTGCGCAGGCTTCTCACTGCAGGGGCTTCTCTTGTTGCAGAGCACGGGCTCTAGGTGCGCGGGCTTCGGTACTTGCAGCACGCAGGCTCTAGAGCTCAGGCTCACTAGTTGTGGCACACGGGCTTAGTTGCTCCGCTTTGGTACTTGCAGCACACAGGCTCTAGAGCTCAGGCTCGCTAGTTGTGTGGCGCACGGGCTTAGTTGCTCCGCGGCATGTGGGACCTTCCCGAACCAGGGATCAAACCTGTGTTCCTTGCATTGGCAGGCGGATTCTTAACCACTGGGCCACTGGGGAAGTCCAAGATACAGATTTTAAAAGATTCCAGGTTGGGAACCATTGACTCAGTCTAACTTTTTACTTTTTTTTTTTTTTTTTAAAGAATGAGATCGAGGCTTGTTGATTTTCTTGTAGCTATAGTTTTAACCCGTAGGGCTCTAAGAACTGATTCTAATACTTGAGGTGTAAAGGCTTTCATCTCAGGTGTTTCAGTTGAATCAGTCTTTCCTGTCTTATTAAGGAGATTCTTTATTAAGTTGTAAGAGTGTTGCGGGGGTCAGAGGAAAGTGGTAAATTGCTTTTTCCAAATTAACTTGTTTCTCTTTATAGAAGTTTCTCTGTCCAAAATTTAGAAAAAAATCTGGATAAGCAAAGACTGGAAATAAAAACCACCCCACAGTCTCATTGCCCAGGCATTTGGTTTATACCTGCTCCTTTTTTGTTTTGTCTGTTTTCTCCCATTTTTTTTTACAGAAATGGAATCACACTGTACATAATATTTTGTAGACCCACTTTTTTCACTCAGTACATCCTGAACATCCTTTGTGTTTAAATTTTTTTTATAACTTCATTTTATTTAATCAGTCCCTTTTGAAGGACTGTTTCCAATTTTTCTCTTATCGACAAACCCTGTGATGAGTGTTTTAGCTAAATTTGTATGCAGCTTCTTAATTTTTTTTGTAAGTTACTTTGGAAAAGCCGAAAATTGTTCTTTGCTTGGCCCATGTAGTGGTGCAATATTGGAATGTACTTTTATGTCCCAGTGATGAATTTTTTATTTAAGTATTAATGATCTTTGGCCTGATTTGACTTTTCTTGTCCTGTTTCGATTGGTTCAGAGAGGGACAGGGTCCTGGACTTTGGGACCAGTCTGTGGGTTTGAGTGCACAGACTCTTTGGGGGCTTGGCCTTGGGCCAGTCATGTGATCTCTTCTGCAAAATAGGTCTTGGTAGAATACTTCTGTGGGATTAAATGAGATGCTCCTAAGAAAACAGTTTGAGATCCCAGCTCTGTTCAGGTGGTGGGGGATCATGAGTGTCAGTGCTCAGTCAAGCAGCTGTGTGAGATGAAGGGCTCCTGATTGCCTTAACCTTACTCATCTGCTTTCTCAAACTTGGCTGACCCTGGAATGCCCCGGAGAGTCTTGAAAAATATGAATGTCTGGTCCTTACCTCCAGTGATTCTGGTTTAATCGGTATGGTGTGACCTAGGAATCTGGTTTTATAAAAGCTCCCCGGGTCATTCAACGTGTGGCAAAACTTAAGAACCACTAATTTAATCCACCCTACTCTGCAGCAGAGTTACCTTTCTGAAGCCCATTCTGACCCTATCAGAATGTAGGGTGCATTTTTCCATTTTTTGTGGTGAGATACTTATAAAATTTACCATATTAAAGTGTAAATTCAGTGATATTAAGTACATTCACAATGGGCAACCATCACTACCATCTAGTTCTAGAACTTTTTTATCAGCAGTTGCATTTTGGGCATTCTGGTCTGTCTCCTTTGGACTCTGAGCTCCCAGAGGGCAGGGTGTGGGTCTTGTGTACTTTTGTGTGTCCCAGAGGCCCCCAGGAAATACTGAATTGAATACTTTTCTTGTGTCCTGTCATCCATGGGCATGATTCTGATGCATTTCTCCCCTCCTGCTTTGGCTTGGCTGTTTTTTTTTTTTTTTTTTTGCGGTACGCGGGCCTCTCACTGTTGTGGAGCCCACGCGCCACAGCTAGAAAGAAGCCCATGAGCCACGACGAAGAGCCCACGCTGCAACTAAGACCCGATGCGGCCAAAAATAAATAACTGTTTTTTTAAAAATCCCCCAAAAACCAACAACAAAAAGAACGGGAGGCCATACCTTGAAGTACCTTGATGTTGGTTCTGGGTTCAGTTACCCGCACACTCTTGGATGTCTCACACCAGCGAGACAAGAGACAGTGTAACTGTCTATGTTGCATCACAAAATCACAAAATCTACTCAGCTCAACTTGGTTTGTTTTTTTTTTTTTTGGCTGTGCTGTGAGGCTTGCAGGATCTTAAGTTTCCTGACCAGGGATTGAACCCCGGCCCCAGCAGTGAAAGTGCCAAGTCCTAACCACTGGATTGCCAGGGAATTCCCATCAACTTTATATCCAAGATAGTCCCATCATACAGCTTCTGCTAGTTAACATCAAAATGTATTTCACACCAGGGTCGAATTTTGTTGGTATGCTGATAAAGAGCCGCTGAATTAGGTCAGGAGTCATCTCGGCTCCCATCACACCTGAGTATCATCAGGTGTGTGTATAAGACTCAGAAAGGACATGGAAGGGAGGGCTGGGAAGAGACCTGAGGGGAAGGGAAATTCTGGGAGGGAGGGAGGGAGGGCAGCAGTGAGCCTGAATGGATGTGGCAGTGACAGTGCCGAGCCATGTTCACATTGGCAACATTTCTCAGCCCCTGGGGAGGAGCCCTGTCTCACCCCATCCGAGAAGGGGAAGGGGGGCAATACGAGCACTGTCTACACCTCGAGGGCAGAGATGAGGGCTCTGGGGCCTGGGGTGTGGCCATGGGAAGTATATAGCTGAGGGGCTAGGCCCACATCTGGGGTCTGAGTGCCCTCCCCATGGCATCCGCTGGGGGCATGTTAGCAGAGCAAATTCTGGGACCCCATCCTAGACCTACTGAACCAGAAACTGTACAGGGAGGAAGCAGCAGTTTGTCTATTAGGAGCCTCCCGGTGATTCCGGGGCCCTGCTCATTGATGACGCTAGTCTAGAGTGGTCTCTGAGGTCCTCTTCTACTCTGGAGTCAGGTGTGCGGCTCAGGTGGGTTTTGGGGGTGAAATGATGGGCTGTGTGCTCCGTATTTGCTGGTAGTGGTTACTGCCGAGGGGAGTGAGGGGGCTCAGCCTTCAGCTGCATGGCGTCCCAGACCTCTGCCTATTCTCTGTGTGTTTCTGTATTTCGTCATCCTCCCAACCCCCATTTTAACAGATATTACAAAGGGGTGTGTCTCACAACTAATGTGTATATTTAATATAGTTTCCTCCTGAAGAGCTATTACTAAATAATTGGTATGTTTTATTTATTTATTTATTAAATTTATTTATATATATTTTTTATTTTTGGCTGCGTTGGGTCTTTGTTGCTGCACACGAGTTTTCTCTAGTTGGGTGTGCGGGCTTCTCATTGCGGTGGCTTCTCGTTGCAGAGCACGGGCTCTAGGCACGCGGGCTTCAGTAGTTGTGGCTCGAGGGCTCTAGAGCGCAGGCTCAGTAGTTGTGGTGCACGGGCTTAGTTGCTGTGCAGCATGTGGGATCTTCCCGGACCAGGGCTTAAACCCATGTCCCCTGCATTGGCAGGGGAATTCTTAACCACTGCGCCACCAGGGAAGTCCCAATTGGTATGTTTTATAATCAGTAGTCAAGGAGATCTAGAAGGTATATTTTTAATAAGAAAGTGACTGTGTTCTACTTACGACCACTGCATGTTGACACCGTGTGAATGGGTTTCTTTTTTTTAAAAAATTATTTATTTATTTATTTTTAAATTTTTGGCTGTGTTGGGTCTTTGTTGCTGCACATGGGCTTTCTTGAGTTGGTGGGGAACGGGGGCTACTCTTCCTTGTGGTGCGCGGGCTTCTCATTGCGGTGGCTTCTCTTGTTGTGGGACATGGGCTCTAGGCGCATGGGCTTCAGTAGGTGTGGCACGCGGGCTCAGTAGTGGCTCGTGGGCTCTAGAGCGCAGGCTCAGTAGTTGTGGCGCATGGGCTTAGTTGCTCCACGGCATGTGGGATCTTCCTGGACCAGGGCTCGAACCCCTGTCCCCTGCATTGGCAGGAGGATTCTTTTTGTTTGTTTGTTTGTTTTTCTGCTGTATGCGGGCCTCTCACTGTTGTGGCCTCTCCTGTTGCGGAGCACAGGCTCCGGACGCACAGGCTCAGCGGCTGTGGCTCACTGGCCCAGCCGCTCCACAGCATGTGGGATCTTCCCAGACTGGGGCACAAACCCGTGTCCCCTGCATCGGCAGGCGGACTCTCAACCACTGCGCCACCAGGGAAGCCCAGCAGGAGGATTCTTAACCACTGCGCCACCAGGGAATCCCCTGGCTGGACAGTTTCTGAATGAATGAATCATGCATAGGCACTGTCGACATGGGATTCCTTTAACCTTTGGGGCTAAAGGTGGGGAAGAGTCCTGTTCTCTCACAGAACACCCCTCTGGGCCACTGTTGCCACCTGTTGCTGGAGAGTGACTGGTCGCCTTGGTCCATGAGGGCCGTTTCCTCAGTCATGGGAAGTGTTCCTGAAATTGATCGACCAGTCCTTGAGGCCAGCAGCGGCATCTATTTCCGAAGTGGGGCTTTGTGGGGTGGTGGTCTGGGAGACAGAGCCCTCTTGGGTATGGGCTAGGGCTCTGGCAGCAAGTAACAGAAACCAGCCAACCAGCTCCCGTCGGACGCTTTTCTTTAGGATGCGGAGGTGTCTCCTGGGCTTGGCATGGAGATGCAGCTGGTCCTGAGGAAGGGGCAGGAATCAGAAGCTAGGCGGCTTTGGGACCTTCCCTCCACCTCTCAGCTCTCCTGTTGCCACACCCCCCGTGAGGCCTATCTCTGCACGTCTCCTGTCTGCACTGTGGCGCTGGCTGATTGTTGGCACTGTGTTTCATTTCTAGGCATGTGCCGTTTATCTTGCTGAGTCTTTGTCTCAGGTGTGAATTTCCCTGAGGGAACCCAGTTGGCCTGGCCTGGTTAGTCTCTGCTTCTCGTCCAGTCGGTAGCTACAGGCCTGGTGTTTGGGCCCAGCCTGCATCATGGGTAGGAAGTTTTTGGAAAAACTGGCCCTTGTGGGGAGGGCAGATTCTCTAGAAGGTATTTCCTCACCATTCTGGGCCTCGGTTTCCTTTGTTGGCAAGATGCAGGAGCCCTGACATTCTGGGTGTCTGTAGGCTCTCTTGGGACCGGAGGGCAGGACTGCCACCTGGACTCTGCTCCCTGAGTCCCACCGGCTTCCTGCTCCGCTGAAGGCTGCACAGAGTTTGAGGATCTTGGTTTGGGAATGGTTCTCCTGTTTCTTGGCCACATGTCCCAGTGTGATCGAAGTCTGGCTGGGTCCCACCTGTTTTCCCCTGCAGTGCCTCTGAGGTGCAGAAGGCAGGCGGCAGGCCCAGCATCCACTGTGGTCACCTGCCCAGGGAGCAAGGATCCTGCTCACCACGAATTCTTCCTCTCATCTCTTAGAGGGCTTATTATGGGAGCCGCGCCCTGGCGACAGCCACATGCTGCCTGGCATGGAAGGCACCACCCTGTATGTGGCGGCCGTGGGCAAGCCCTTCCCCCCGGAGCCTCCGGACCTCATCCCTAGATGGGTCAGGATCGGTTGTGAGTTATGTGTATCTCGAACCGTAGGAGCTGACTTAGGTGTCCCAGAGTGAAGAGAGAATAATAGTGGCTTCTTACCAGTTAACAGAAAAAAATTATGGCTGCAGTGTCATTGGTTTTAAGTTTTTTAGTTAAGTTTTAGTTAAGTTTCCCTCCATAAATTTTCCTTAGTGTTTTGGCATCTGTTATTTGCCTGAATAAGCAAACAGCAAAGGAACACTAATAGCAATACCTGAAAAGTTAAGAGCTTGTTGTCTCTTTGGACATTTTTGCTTGTGGTTGTGACCTTACATTAATTTTTACATTAAGACATTCATGTAACATTCTCTTAGAAACATTGTTTTGAGTTCATCTGATGTGATTAGTGGCCAGGATTTTAGACTGAGAGAAAACACCTTGACTGAGAGATAATTCAGTGTCGTGTGTCAGAATGCCTGGATTCAGGCTCTGTTGTGATTGCCTCTTTGCTGTGTGACCTTGGGTGAGTTACTTAACTTCTCTGTGTCTCAGTGCCAACCTTAGAAATGCAAAAAATAGGATTTACTTTATAGGGTGGACGTGAGCATGAGTAAGATGATACAGGCAGGGGCTTCCTTGGTGGCGCAGTGGTTAAGAATCTGCCTACCAATGCAGGGGAAACGGGTTCGACCCCTGGTCTGGGAAGATCCCACGTGCCGCAGAGCAACTAAGCCCGTGTGCCACAACTACTGAGCCTGTGCTCTAGAGCCCACAAGCCACAACTACTGAGCCCACATGCCACAACTACTGAAGCCTGTGCTCCTAGAACCCATGCTCCGCAACAAGAGAAGCCACTGCAATGAGAAGCCCGCACACCACAATGAAGAGTAGCCCCTGCTCACCACAACTAGAGGAAGCCCACGGGCAGCAAGGAAGACCCAACACAGCCAAAAAAAAAAGAAAAGATGATACAGGTAAAGCTATGGGGACAGTGCCTCAATTAGCACTTAACAACTGGTACTGTTACAATCTTTGAGGCTTCCAGGAAGTTTGAGATTCACCCACAGTCTTTTAACATTTTGTCTCGGCATGTTTACTTTCTTTTTTTAAAAAAAATATTTATTTATTTATTTGGTTATGCTGGCTCCTTAATTGCGGTACGTGGGCTCCTTAGTTGTGGCATGCAAACTCTTGGTTGCAACATGCATGTGGGATCTAGTTCCCTGACCAGGGATCGAACCTGGGCCCCCTGCATTGGGAGCTTGGAGTCTTAACCACTGTGCCACCAGGGAAATCCCATTGGCGTGTTTACTTTTGATTCCATTGATTGATCAGTGTTCACGCTCCCTCAGTGGATTCCTCGTCTTGTGGCTTCAAGTCACATCTGTGGTTGGATGCTTTCTGGAGCCTCATGCCTTGTGACCAGTCTCAGAAATCCTCGACGCCTCCATGGGGATGTCTGAGAGGCATCTGTCTAAAGGGGGTCTAACAGAAAGCCTTCTGTGTTCTCTTCTCCTGGAATTTGCCCTCACTTTCAGTTCAGGGACACCCCATCCACTGGTTCTCATCATGGTCCTGTGGCTTATACTGCAAAGGAATCCCTAGCCCTTTGTCCTGGCTCACAGACTTTCTGTTGCCTGGACCTTGCCCTTGGGCTGCCCTTCCTCACCCTCTGCTCCCAGGTACGCTGCCTGCCGTCCAGCCTCTAAGCATGGGGCCTTTTCTTCGTAAGGTTTTGTTCTGTTCTCCCCCCAACCCTTTCCTGGGACCCTTTTTCCTGCAGCTTTCCACTTGTCCTTCACACCTTAGCTCAAATGCCATCTCCCCAGAGGCTCCCTCGCCATCCCATCCCACTTGCGTCCCCAGCTGTTCCCTTCTCTCCCACACCTCTGCATCCATCTAGCGCCACTTGTGTTCCATCATGTTTTTCTTGTGTGTTTATTTGCCTGTCCCCAACCCCTACGTAAGCTCCTCGGGCACAGGAATCTTGCACGTTTGTTTTCTGCTATATCCATAATAGCCTGACAGCACCTGGCAAGTAGATGTTAAATAGAGAAATAAAATGTGTGTGTGTATATTATGAATGAACTTGTACTACCTGTCAAATACCATGCAAAGTGCTGGGGATGTAAAGATAGACAGGGTTCTTTCTTTTTTTTCTTTTTTAAATTAATTAATTTTTGGCTGTGCTGGGTCTTCGTTGCTTCACGCGGGCTTTCTCTAGTTGTGGTGAGCGGGGGGCTACTCTTTGTTGTGGTGCGTGGGCTTCTGTTTGTGGTGGCTTCTCTTGTTGCGGAGCACGGGCTCTAGGCACATGGACTTAAGTAGTTGCCCCAGGCGTGCTCAGTAGTTGTGGCACAAGGGCTTAGTTCCTCTGTGGCATGTGGGATCTTCCCGGACCAGGGCTCGAACCCATGTCCCCTGCATTGGCACGCGGATTCTCAACCACTACGCCACCAGGGGAGCCCGGGGCTACTCTTCATTGTGGTGTGCGGGTTTCTCATTGTGGTGGCTTCTCTTCTTTCTTTTTTTTGTGGTAGCTTCTCTTCTTGCGGAGCATGGGCTCTAGGCACGTGGGCTTCAGTAGTTGTGGCACGTGGACTCAGTAGTTGTGGCTCGTGGGCTCTGGAGCACAGGCTCAGTAGTTGTGGCTCATGGGCTTAGTTGCTCCGTGGCGTGTGGGATCTTCCCAGACCAGGACTTGAACCCGTGTCCCCTGCATTGGCAGGTGGGTTCTTAACCACTGCTCCACCAGGGAAGTTCTTATGCTGGAGGAGCTCAGAGTTTAATGGGAGATGGACAAGCAAAGAGAGAATTAAGTTGAACGTGAAGAGGAGCATGGTGACAAGTGCTGAGTTCTCCACGTTCTAACAAGAGCTGTGCCTGTGTGTGGCCAGCCCCCTTCCTTCAGGCTTACTAACACTGGCCTGGTGCCCAAGTCTGAGCAGAGAGCACAGGGGTCCAGGCCTCGTCACTGTCCTGTAGGTGCAGGTGCCTGGTAAGTGGCCACATGAGGAGAGCCTCTTGTAGATGAGAGTAATCTCAGTGGTATAGGGGCCCTCACTTGGTGAAGATTGGTCATGTCCTCAAGAAAGGGAGGCTGCATCTCCTTCCCTGATCTGATGTCTGTCCTTCTGCCCAGATAAACAGGGGACAAGGAATTGGAGAGAGGTGGCAGGGTGGAGAGGAGTGGCAGCTGGGGAGTAGTCTGTCTTCTCCCAACTAGCTCATCACGGACACACATGTGTCCTTTGATCACGGTGGCACCTTGGAAGGTACCCTACTGGAGAGGGCTGGCTGCCAAGTTGGGGGAGAAGAGGGGTGTTCTGTTGGTGACCAGGTCTGAGGTTCTTCAGCGCTGGCTAAGACAGCCACTGCTGGCCCTAAGATGACCTGATTCTTTTTGATGTCCATATTTTCAAAAAGGGCCTTCCCATGTCCCCTCCAAATAGTGTCACCGAAAGTCCTGGTCAGGCCCTCACTGGGTCACCCTAAACAAATCACTGTGGCTGGGGGAGGGACCGAGTGCTCCGATTGGCTAGCTGGAGGTCAGGTATCCCTCTCAGTGGGTTGTCTTCACCCACGCCACAAAGAAAGATGGGCTATTCACTAGAGGAAGTGGACAGACAGAATGAACTGCGGTCCATTGTTATTTATCCTTGGGGGAGGGTGAGTGCCCTGGGCAGGTGATGCTGGGAGTACATCTGGCTGGTGACTGTGTTTCGATCTCCTTCTCCAGAAAAGTTGCCAGACGGCCAGCATTGCCACTGCTGAAGCGTCCGCCCAGACCCGGAAGCATGCAGATGCTGAGGTGCAGACTGAGGCCCCTGAGCCGGTCAGCCTGCAGTCTGTGCCCCAGTATGATGGCCCCCGGCTTGTGGCCTTTCTCCGGAGAGTGGAGGCCATGGTTACCCGAGAGCTGAACAAGAATTGGCAGAGCCATGCGTTTGACGGCTTCGAGGTGAACTGGTCCGAGCAGCAGCAGACGGTAGGGATGGGCTGGTGTGGGCCTGGGATGTCTCAGGTTGAGGCTCTACCCCATTTTTAAGTCCTTCTTTTGTGCCATGCAAATAATAGTAACACCAACAATAATAAAAACAGCATTCACCAAGCTCGTACTTTTTGCCGGGTACTAAGTTAAGAAGAAGTCACTGGGCCGTCCCTGCTGCCCTTGAAGTAGGTGCCCTTGTTATCTCCATTTCACCGCTGGTAAGCGGTAGAGGCAGGATTTGAACCTGGACAGTCTGACTCTGGATCTTATTTTCTTAACCACTCAGCTGTGTTTCCCCAGGCACTCTCTGTGCCAACTCATCTATCCCTCAGGACAACTGTATGAGGTAGTGCTATCCTGATCTCCAATTTATATTTATTTTTTATTTTTTCTTGGCCACGCCGAACAGTTTGTGGGATCTTAGTTCCCCGACCAGGGATCAGACCCGGGCCCCTGGCAGAATCCTAACCACTGGACTGCCAGGGAATTCCCATGATCTCCATTTTATAGATGAGAGTCAGAGGGGCTAAGGGACTTGTCCACAGTCATACAGCTGTAAGTGGCTGAGCTGGAGTTTGAGTCCTGGTCTGTCTGGTCTCACTGCCATGCTCTAGTGACTTCAGCATCGCCAAGTCTTTCTGGTCTCGAGGCACAGCTCAGAGCTGTCACCCTGTCAGCTCAAATGTCCAGTTGGGTACACAGCCTCTGCTTTGAGATCAGGTAACCTCTGAATGAAGGAGGGCCCCTTGGTGGCTTTTGCTCCACCCTGGTGTTGCCTGTGGACAGGCTGCTGAGCAAGCAGTAAAAACTTTGCTTATACAATGTTTTCTTCCTTTAGAAATGGAGGTAATTCTGTATTCAGAGGTCATAAGCCCTCCTCTCCTCCCCTCCTCTTGTATCTTCCTTCTATCTATTTCCAGATACATAGTTGCCCTGTTCCCATCAAATCGTTGATAGGTATGGGAAAGTCGGTTCATTTGAGAGAAATCCTCAAAATCCCTCTGAAAAACAGTTGCCAAGTCCACACCCAAGTGTGGAGTCATCGTATCTTTTTAAGCAGAGCACAAGAAGGAGGTAATGAACGTTACAAGCTCAGCTCAGCCTGCCCCCTTTTACAGTTGCATTCAGAGAGGTTAAGCTTTTGTTCTTAATTGTTGAGGCTTTTCCACCCTTCTGTGCAGTTAGTTTGGTCCACCTGTGTATTACTTTCTCCCCCTTTAAAAACTATTCTTTTCTGATTACAAAAGCAATACATGTTCATTATAATAAGTTGAGTCATCGCAGAAGTACAGAACATGTAATACGTAGACAGTGAGTGGGAGCCCTGGTTCAGAGGCCTTTCCCATGCTACACTGACACATAGCATTAGTGCTACTACGGTTGTCATTAAGAGCATTTTAAACAAAAATGGAAAGCACTGTACATTTTGTGACCTTTCTCACTCACCAGAGCTTTCCACGTCAGTTCCTGTAGAGGGGCCCCAGTCCCTCTATAACCTGCATCACATCCCACTGCACAGACACACCAGCCTTTCTTGAGTCCCCTGTTGTTGGACATCCCAGCAGCAGCTTCACTTCTAGACACGTGTCCTCCGGAAACACGTGAATGGGCAGGGGGTTGGGCAGCACCCTCTGGGTGGCCATGTGGCGTGTGGTCCCCTCATGGCCCTGAAGTTTCTTGCCTTTCTGAATGTTGGGCAGAGGAGTAGTGCTTTCAGATTTTGCTGTTATATGACAGAACTGAAGTGAATCTCTCTCTCACTTTGTTTTTCTTTTGCATCAGTATTTTGATTAGTTCTTCCTGGTGGAATTACTATTTTGGCTCACATGTCTGGTTGTTCTGTCTCTACTCCAGCTGTCTAGGTGTTGGCCTTGACATTTCACTGCCATCCTTGGCTCTAGTAGCCCCGGAAAGCCTGAGATGCCACTCTTTTTTTCTTTTCTTTTATTTATTTATCATTTTTGGCTGCGTTGGGTCTCTGTTGCTGCGTGCGGGCTTTCTCTAGTTGCGGTGAACGGGGGCTACTCTTCGTTGTGGTGCGTGGGCTTCTCGTTGCAGTGGCTTCTCTTGTTGTGGAGCACAGGCTCTAGGTGCGTGGGCTTCAGTAGTTGTCGCTCGTGGGCTCTAGAGCTCAGGCTCAGTAGTTGTGGCGCACGGGCTTAGTTGCTCCCCAGCCATGTGGGATCTTCCCAGGCCAGGGCTTGAACCTGTGTCCCCTGCATTGGCAGGCGGATTCTTAACCACTGCGCCACCAGCGAAGCCCTGAGATGCCACTCTTTTTTTTTTAAATTTTTATTTATTTATTTATTTTTGGCTGTGTTGGGTCTTTGTTTCTGTGCGTGGGCTTTCTCTAGTTGTGGCAAGCGGGGGCCACTCTTCATCACGGTGCGCGGGCCTCTCACTGTTGCGGCCTCTCTTGTTGCGGAGCACAGGCTCCAGACGCGCAGGCTCAGTAGTTGTGGCCCACGGGCCCAGTTTCTCTGTGGCATGTGGGATCTTCCCAGACCAGTGCTCGAACCCGTGTCCCCTGCATTGGCAGGTGGATTCTCAACCACTGCGCCACCAGGGAAGCCCTGAGATGCCACTCTTAATGAAGGACTGTAATTCACAATTCTAAAATCAGTGACAACATGGCTGAACACTTCAGAATTAGAGATGAGGAAGAGGTGACCCAGGGCACCCCCTGAAACCTTTGACCTTTTTGCTGTGTCGTGTCCTGCCTCTTGTTTCCATGTGGGTGTGGCTGACTGCTGTGAGGCACTGTGACCAATCTTGGGGTCTTCTCTCTTCAGAAGCAAAGCCCGTTCTGTGTTGTCACGTTACTACAGATGTCATCCATCTGTGTATCTCTCTATCTCTCTGTTTCTCTATCCATTTATTTATTTTTAATATTTATTTATTTGGCTGCACCGGCTTTTAGTTGTAGCACGCGGGATGTTCGTTGCCATGTGCAGGATCTTTAGTTGTGGCATGTGAACTCTTAGTTGAGGCATGTGGGATCTAGTTCCCTGACCAGGGATCGAACCTGGGCCCCCTGCATTGGGAGTGTGGGGTCTTAGCCACTGGACCACCAGGGAAGCCCCTATTTATTTATTTTTTATTACCATTTTTTATTTTATTTATTTATTTATTTTTGGACGTGCTGGGAGGCTTGCGTGATCTTAGTTCCCTGACCAGGGATCGAATCCCGGCCCCCAGCAGTGGAAACGTGGAGTCCTAAGCACTGGACCTCCAGGGAATTCCCTATTACCATTTTTTAAATTGACGTATAGTTAATTTACAATGTTGTATTAGCTTCAGGTGTACAGCAAAGTGATTCAGTTATATATATATTCTTTTTCAGATTCTTTTCCATTATAGACTTGTTTCCTTTTTAACTGCTACATGATGTTTCACCATAAACTTTTTTTTCTGGAGTCAGGTTTGCTGAGGTATATTTTCCATACAGGTAAACTCATCCTGTGTGCTGTGTTGAATCTTGGCAAACACATACCCATCAGTGAAGGTATAGAACAGCCCATCTATCTTTTTTTTTTTTTAATTTTTATTTATTTTTGGCTGCGTCGGGTCTTTGTTGCTGCCCGCCGGCTTTCTCTAGTTGCGGCGAGTGGGGGCTACTCTTCGTTGCAGTGCGCGGGCTTCTCATTGCGGTGGCTTCTCTTGTTGTGGAAAACGGGCTCTAGGCGCGCGAGCTTTAGTAGCTGCGGCACTTGGGCTCAGTAGTTGCGGCATGCGGGCCCTAGAGTGCAGGGACTTCAGTAGTTGTGGCGTGTGGGCTCAGTAGTTGTGGTACGCGGGCTTCAGTAGTTGTGGCTCGCAGGCTCTGGAGCGCAGGCTCAGTAGTTGCGGTGCACGGGCTTATTTGCTTCGTGGCATGTGGGATCCTCCTGGACCAGGGATCGAACCCATGTCCCCTGCATTGGCAGGCGGATTCTTAACTACTGCACCACCAGGGAAGTCCCGAGAACGGCCCATCTTTCCATCCCTCTGCATTCTCATCTTTGGATTTTAAATTGTACTGATCATTGCAATTATAAATGGTGTTATGATACATTATGTATATAGTTTATTTTTAATATAAACTTTTATCAAATTTATAAAACATGCATAAACACATGCACAAATTACAAGTGTTCAAGTCCATACTTTTCACATAGTGAAAACATTTGTAGAACCAGGACTGAGATCAAGAAATGGAATGTCAAAAAAAAAAAAAAAAAAAGAAATGGAATCCCAAATCCCCAAAGGTTTTCTCATGCCCCATCTACTTCCTGGCCCCACTGTATGGCTTTGTTTTAAAATAACAGATTTATTGAGATATAATTTACATCCCATATCATTCTCCATTTGAAGTGTACAGTTCAGTGAGTTTTAGTATATTTCCAGAGGTATGTAACCATTGCCACAGTCAGTTTTAGAACATTTTCATCACCTCCCCAAAACAGAAACTCCATATCCATTAGCAGTCACTCCCCATTTCCCCCGCACCTCCTGGCAACTGCTCCACTTTCTGTCTCTGTAGATTTGTCTCTTCTGGACATTTCATATAAATGGAATCATATAACAAGTGGTCTTTGTGATTGGCTGCTTCTGCTTAGCAGAGTGTTACCAAGGGTCCTTGTGTTGCAGCGTCTATCAGTGCATCATTCCTTTTACGGCTGAATCACGCTCTGTTGTAGGGATGTACCACACTCCGCCATTACACATCGAGCTGTGAGCATTTGTGTACAATCGTGTAGGGATATACCACACTCCGCTATTACGGATCATGCTGTGAGCATCTGTGTACAAGCGTGTGTTTCCAGTTCTCTTGTGTATATACTTAGGAGTGGAATTGCTGGTCCATGTGGTAACTCTAACATCTGAGGAGTCGCTAGACTCCTCAGCGGCTGCACTGTTCTGCATTCTCACTAGCAGTGCACAGTGCAGCTTCTTACAGATTTTGGATTCTTTCCATTGGATGGTTTCTTTATATGGGGTTATGAGGTCAAGAAGTGTGAAACTATTCACAGGAGTTTTGGTCTATGGTGCAAATACTTCCTGGAAAGTGTGTCTGTGGTGCAAAATCCCTCGCCGTGGCCGGCATCGCCGGCCTTCTCGTTAGCTGCTGCTGGCCACCTATGGGCTGAGAAACAAGGTGCCAGAGTTTAAAAAAAAATGTGTGTGTGTGTTTAAATACACATAACATAAAATTTACCATTTTAACCATTTTTAACTGTACAATCCTGTGGCATTGAGTATATTCACATTGTCGTGCAACCATCACCACCGTCCAGCTTCAGAAGCCAAAGCTTTTGAAACAGATGTGAGTACAGGGTCCAGCTCTGATCTGGAGCCTGAAGTCTGTCTCAGTTCCCAAGGCCCTTCCTTCTGGGTTTCTGGAAGCATCCTGTTAGGGGAGATGTTGGGATGAAGGCTCCACACTTTCCCCTAGGGCTGGACGGTGGCCTTGAATCACTTATAGGGATTGGGAGGCCCAAGGCTGTGTGTGCTTTTTGTTACACTGCTGGGCGGCTTTGGGGCTCAGGGTTGGGGGTGGTTTGTCTCTTGCAGGTGACCTGCCTCCACACCCTGGGCTACCCCCCAGCCCAAGGACAGGGTCTGCATGTGACTGGTGTCTCCTGGAACACCACTGGCTCTGTGGTGGCCTGTGCCTATGGCCGGTGAGTGGCAGCAGGGCTGGGTGTGGGGCAATAGAAGGCCCTCAGACCCTCGTCTGAGCCTCTGTCTCCCCGTCTGTGCAGTAAGGGGTTGGCCCAGAGCTTGGCCTTTCTGGGAGTCTTCCTTCTCAAGGCTGCCTGGGCATCAGGTTGGCAGGAAAAGAGCAGGGAAGGGACTCCCAGTGCCCACCTGCCAGCACTAGGCAGTGGGCCCCAGGCCTGCCTCACCTGCTCCGAGAGCTGTCTCCTGATATGCCCAGGTTCGCCCAGCTGGAGACCCTTTTCCAGAGAAACTCATGCCCTCGGGGTGCCTCAGAGGAGCCTCTGCCGCTTTGATACCGAGCACAGTGTCTGTGTGTGATGGGGCTATAGAGGCTCACCTGTTTGGGGGAGTAGGGGGTGAAGGTGTGTCAGGTGATAGGAGCACAGTGGGGGCAGGGTGGGTTGGGATGAAGCCCAGGCCGAGGGGCAGAGCTAGCTCAGGCACGTCTGTGCAGGCTGGATGACGGGGACTGGAGCACGCTGAAGTCCTTTGTGTGCGCCTGGAATCTGGACCGGCGAGGCCTGAACCCGCAGCAGCCGTCGGCGGTGGTGGAGGTGCCCAGCGCCGTCATGTGCCTGGCCTTCCACCCCACGCAGCCATCCCACGTTGCAGGTGAGACGACCAGCCTAAGTTGCCTCTGCTTCCCACCCTGCAGAGGGTGGCCAAAGCCCTCCCTTGGGCCCTCAGCCCCTGGTCACGGCCAGGGCAGGTCTGTGGGGGAAGCAGAGACCACAGGTGGCCCTGACCCCTGGGCTCAGGTGAGGATGCTGGGGGTGCCCGTGCTGGGTGCAGAGCTTGGAGGAGGCGGCAGGTCCTTAGCTGAGTCTTGAGGGGGTGTGGGCCGTGCAGAGGTGTGGCCTGGTCGGGACAAGAGGCAGGACGAAGCAGGCACCCTTGGGGAGTTGACAGAGGTGATGAGCTGTGCATGTTGGGGAAAGGGGGCAGGTGAAGCTGGAGGGAATGGAGGGTGCTGGGTGGGGGATGGTAGCCTGGCAGTGGGAGAAGCTTCCTGGGGAGGGGTACAGCAGGCTGGAGTGTGAGGCCCGGGGACCAGGACGTTTCTTCCTCAGGACTGTTTTCGAGAAAGTGGCCCCACGTCCTGGCTGAGTGGGTGGGAAGGGTGGGGGCTTGTCCAGGAAGCTGGGCTGCTGCGTGGGTCGGCTCCTGACCAGGCCCTCTTGGTCCCGCAGGGGGGCTGTACAATGGCGAGGTGCTGGTGTGGGACGTGAGCCATCCGGAGGACCCACTCCTCTGGCGCACGGGCCTGACAGACGACGCGCACACGGACCCCGTGTACCAGGTCAGAGCAGCGGCATGCTTGGCGGGTGGGGAAGCACGTCCTCCCGGGCTGCACCTTGCTGTCGCGGGCCTGCTCCACGACGCGGGGCAGGAGAGGGGGCGCCTGCTCGCCACAGCCAAGGAAGAAGGTCACCAGGGAGCTGGCAGTGAACAGCTGCTTCTGGCATTCTCAGAGCTCCCAGGCCATAAGTCACACCCGCCCCTTCTATCAGAGCCACAGTCCCCACTGTCCTGCTTTTCTGCTGGGACTGGGGGGACTGTGGAACCCTCTGGTGGGTGAGGCGGCTCCCAGGCCTCCCCGCATGTCTCCCTGGAAGAGAAGGGGAGGGGGGAGGGGAGGGACACCTGGTCTTGCTGGGAGATGGAGCAGGCGTCCCTTCTCAGCTTGGCCCCACACACTGTTGTCCAGGTGGTTTGGCTCCCGGGGCCCCAGCATGGCCACCGCTTCCAGGTGCTGAGCGTGGCCACTGATGGGAAGGTGCTGCTCTGGCTGGCGGTCGGGGCTGGCCGGCTGCAGCTCAGCGCGGGCTTTGCCCTGGCCGTGCAGCAGCTCCCCAGGAGCACCAAGCTGAAGAAGGTACGAAGGGGCGAGGCTGCTGCCCTGGAAATGGGCCCCCGAGGCAGCCCCAGGCTGTGGGACCCCTGAGCCAGTGAGCCTGGGGGCAGGCAGGCGGGAGCCACTGAGGGCCACAGCGTCCACGCACGTGCCTGGGCTCCTTGGGGACACCGTGAGCGGATTCCCTCTGCTCTGCCCTGCTGTTCTTTTCTCCACAGCCTCCCCGGGGGGAGACCGAGGTGGGTGCCACAGCAGTGGCTTTCTCCAGCTTTGACCCAAGCCTTTTCGTGCTGGGCACGGAAGGCGGCTTCCCGCTCAAGTGCTCCCTGGCAGCGGAGGAGCCCGCCCTCACGCGGATGCCCAGCTCTGTGCCGCTGCGGGCCCCGGCACAGTTCACCTTCTCTCCCCACGGTGGCCCTGTTTACTCTGTGAGCTGCTCCCCTTTCCACAGGTAGGGAGGGCCGGAGCCTCCTCCCATCAGCCACAGGGCCTCTGGCACAGGGAGGGTGAGGGAGTCCCACCAGGCCACACATAGCACTGCTTAAAGGACCTGCGGTCTGCCCTGGGCCTAGGTCTTCCCCATTTGAGCCCCAGTATCCGGAGCTCCTGGGGTTGGCGCCAGGTAATCGGCCCCTTACTTTCGAGGAGGACCCCAGGTTTGGGGGCCTAGGGAGGCCTCTCATGAGCCTGACAGCCCATGAGGAGTCGGGCAGGAAGCCCCCAGCCACACCTGAATCCCCAGCGCTCATCCCGTCTGGCTGTCTGCCCTGCATCCTGTCTAGGAATCTCTTCCTGAGCGCTGGGACCGACGGCCACGTCCACCTGTACTCCATGCTGCAGGCCCAGCCCCTGACCTCCCTGCAACTGTCCCACAAGTACTTGTTCGCTGTGCGCTGGTCCCCAGTGCGCCCTTTGGTGTTTGCGGCTGCTTCTGGAGAAGGTAGGAAATGGACACGAGGCTTGGATGCGTTGAAGCTGGCATAAGCCCAGCCTGTACCTGGAATTCTGGGTTGGGGAGGCTCTACGTGGGGTGAGGATGACTTTCATTGTGTGGGGTGGAGAGCTGAACTGAGTAACAGCCTGATCTTGTGCACAGGAAACTGTGAAGAGGCTGCTGCTCTGGGCCTCTCTTACCCCATGAATCTCCCCTTTAAGGTGATGTGCAGCTGTTTGATCTCCAGAAAAGCTCCCAGAAACCCACAGTTTCGATCAAGCAAACCCAGGATGAAAGCCCAGTCTACTGTCTTGAATTCAATTGTCAGCAGACTCAGCTCCTGGCTGCTGGCGATGCCAAGGGCGTGGTAAAGGTGTGGCAGCTAAGCAGCGAGTTCACTGAACAAGGACCCCGGGAAACAGAGGACTTGGACCAACTGGCAGCAGAGGTGGCCACCTGAGGTGGGGGGAGTCCCAAGTACAGAGGCAGGTGGGGTGAGGCTACATCTGTGCTGTACGTTTCTGATGGAAGCTGAATGAAGACACGACAAGCTTTGGGGGGAGTCATTTATTTGTCTTTTACATGGAAACAGAAAACTGGGAGGGAGAACAAAAGAGGAACTAGCCAGCTGCTTAGATATTTCTGCAGTCGGAATGGGGCAGCTGGCTTCACGACAGGAAGGGGTCCCCACAGCAACATGGCACCGGCGACTGGACCAGGAGCAGTTCACTGAAGCACCATTTTCTACTAAGTCTCACCCCAAGCTAAGCAGGTTAAGGTTACAATGGAAAGCAGCACTGTCTGGAGGATTTTTCTTAAGAGCACAGAGATGAGTTGACATGCAGCAAGGCGATGGCAGGGCAAGCGGTGTGGGCCAGGCTAACCTAGGAGCAGAGGATCAATTCACGAAGAGCGAGCGGGTAAATTCAACGTAGTCAAAAGCAGTGGGGAGTTCGCGGCCCTTGCCGTCCACGTAGGGCTTCATGTGGGAGACGCAGTAGTCGGCTTGTTCCCGAGTCAGGTTCTGGAGGGCAAGGTGGCACCTGTCAGCCAAGCCCCCACCAGCCATGCCCACTGAGGCCGGGGGACGAGGCCGACTTCAAGAACGTTAATGCCCAAGCTTCAGGACCTCTGCTGCTACGGCCTTTAGCCTGGACTGAGTTTCATTTGAAACTAGGGATAAAAATGACTGCACCCAGCAGCTAACGCTCAAAACCGGGGTGCGTTACTCTAGACTCGGCTCTGCCCCTAACCAAGGGGGCAACCTTGCCTGGGCTTCACTTTTCAAAGGAACCCCTCACCCCCACCCCAAGCTAGGGAAGCAGAGCCCCAGACCTGGTACAGCTCCTCCTTGGTCACGTAAGGCTTCCCTTCGGAGCTCAGGGCCCGGAAGGCGCTCTCGATCTCCTCACTGGACTTGACGTTCTCGGTCTCACGGCTGATCATGAAGGCCATGTACTCTTGCAGGGAGACGTGGCCGTCCCTGGGGGGCCAAGGTGCAGTGAGCAGGGAGGGTGCGGTAGGAGCCACGTGCAGAGCTGCTTCTACCACGTTCCCTGATGCTCACCTGTTTGGATCCACAGTGTCCAGGATGGCCTCGAACTCGGGGTCGGGCTCCCCTTCCTCCACCATGGGCAGGTCATAGCCCAGGGAGCGCAGGCAGGACTTGAACTCCTGGTGGTTCAGCCGGCCAGACTTGTCCTTGTCAAAGTGTCTGTGGCACAAGGCCGAGGGCTCAGCACAGAGGCCCTGCTGCTGAGCCCACCTCCCCCGCCAGGAAGGGCGCAGCGCATATACTCACTTAAACATCATGCTGAATTCTTTGAGGGCCTCCTCGGTCACCCCGGTCGTGTTCCTGGAAGAAAGAACAGAATTAGGGACCGGATACTCCACCCCATACAGCTAAACTGACTGCTGGACGTGGGGGCGACCCTGCTTCCCACGGCCCCTGCTGCTGCTGTGCCCACCCGGGGAAGCTGCAGGTACCTGGCCTGGATCTGCTGCTCCAGGTTGTGCTGCATGCGCATGCCCAGCTGGTCGAGCTGGTCCCACTGCTGGGCCAGGCCCACGGTGCTGTGCTCTGTGTACTTGTTGTCCAGGATCAGGGCTTCCTCCATGGCCGCCCCCAGGTCCTCAATCTTCTTGAGCTGACTTCTCATGGCTCGAATCTCCTGGTGCTTGCGCTGCAGGGGTGAGGGAGCAAAGATGTGTGGGACAGGGGCTCTTGCCTCGGTTACCAGGCCCGAGAGCCTGCTTAAACAGCCCTCCTCGGTCTCTGCACCCCCAGCCTGAGACCTGCAGGGCTGCCTGCAAGGGGAAAGTGGGGATGGGGTGAGGTTGAAGAAATCCAGCAGCCTCAACAGAGGAAGAGGCGTCAGTGTGACAGTCACACATCAGTGGGTTGACCTGCCAGGGAAACAGTATAAGTACTGAGGACCAAAGGAGCCGCCTCCTCTCCCAGTAGGGCTCCTGGTAGCAACTGTCAAAGACAAAAAACTCTTTAAAATGAGGGAGGTCCTGGGCTGCTTTGGGGAAAGGGGGTACCTGACCAGCCCACCTTGTACCCAACCTGAAGCCAAGTAGGCCTGCTGGCAGTGGTGGGATGAAGGGTTTTAGGCGGGCAGAAACACTAAGGGCACTTACTTTGGTAGCTTCAAGCTGGGATTCGAGGGTCCCGGATTCTTCCACCATGCAGGACCTAAACACAGAAGCACAGTGAGGCAGGAGGCCCGATTGCCAGCTCGAAATTAACTTCCCTCAGATAAAAGTGCCTGCAGTCTCAAATTCCTCTTATTAGGATATGAAACCTATCTGCTACTGTCTATCTTTTCTTCAGCAGCTCTGGGAGCCAGGGAGGGCAGGTAATACTTCTCCAGTATACTGGGAAGCTGCTGCCTGATGTGGTGTGCCACCTGGTAAGGCCAACAGATAAGCCAGGGCTGAGCCCCCATCCAGCCTGCTCCCCGCTCCCCAGCTGGGACCCCTTCTCATGTGGCTGGCTCCTTAAGCCCACCCAGGCTGTAGCATGGTACCTGATCCAAGCTAGGCCCTTGAAGGGTACCTCAGGAACAGAGAGGGGCTGCAGGCCTGGCAGCATGCTTCCTCTGCAACCACGGGGAGAAGGATGCCTGTGCAACCCTTCAGACAGGAGACCTGAAGGTTAGGGGAGGCTGGCAAGCCACCCCAAGAAGTCCTGGAGTCTCCTGCAGGCTCCTGAGGGGAGCCACACTCTAGGATAAGTGACAGCAGTGGGAGGAGAGGCAGTCAGATGACCCCTTGACATGGAAACTGGGGTGTGAAGATTATGACCAGATTTGGGTTTGGTCCTGCCCAAAGGAGAGGTGGCTACGACTAAGCCCCAGATTCAGGTTCTATCATCTACAGACACAACGCCAGAGGCTCCTTCCGGGGCTAAGTTCTGAGGAGCAGGGGGCCTCTGGGGAGCCTCTATCTTCCCAACAACAGTGTGAGGTCACAGAGGCTACCAGTGAACAAAGACAAATGAGGTTACGTGCAGGGATGAGTCACACTGTGTGTGTGTCCTGGGTGGGGTTTTAGCCCGGCCTCCCCTGTACCCACCTTTGCCCCAACCTACCCTTTCAACACCCAGCGAAGCCAGCATTAGCTGTGAAATGTCCCTAGGTTCAAAGTGCTCTAGCAAGGCAAGGCACCAGGCTTCCTCCTACCCCAGCAGGTCAGACTCACAGTCACGCCATGTCCCCCCAGGAAAAGCACACCCCCAGGACCTGGGGGCAGGAGGCCGGGTGCTGGTGCAGTGGGAGGAGGGCAGACCCCTCCTTCCCATGCGGCCACTGGCGGTGGGTTAGTCAGAAAGCAGAGCCGCCTGGGGAAGTCAAGAGTGCACTGGTAAAACCACAGCGAGGTAAGAAGAGAAAGAGGAGAAAAACCTTCCAGACAGATCATCCCCAACTTCATACTGATAGACACGAATGACCCGACGATACGCTATGCTATTCAAAGAAAAGAAACCAAATGAATACACCAGCGGAAGGGGAGGCAAGAGCACACCGAGACAGACACACACCACAAGGCCCAAGCTGGTCAGTGCACAGGCAGGGCCACCTGGCGCCCAGGCAGGGACGTGGTACAGGCCAAGCCGACAGCCGGCCTGGGAGGGCAGGCAGCCTTGGGCGGCTCGCGTGGGGACCGGGCAAGACGGGACAGGGCTGGGAGGAGCCACATGGTAAGGGGAGCATGGCACCTCGTGGAGACAAGTCCAATGCCAGCAGACACGGCCACGGGCACTGGGGAGGAGAATGGACCCCAGGGCAGCTTATGAGCTCGAGCCGAACCTGTGATCCCAGGATCCTGCCCCACTCTGCCTTCAGCACGTGCTCGCATGAGCGAGGGTGACACTCCTCCCACTGCCTCCTTTTAACGCCTGATGTGTCTGCCTGCAGGGCCTCGGGAGCGCTAGTCTAAGCCACCATGGTCCCGGGAGAGAATGCAAGGGTGCCCGATCTGGGCAGAGGCCAAGGCCTCCTGGGGAGGCCCCACTGGCACCGGGCAGGACAGCCCTGCTCCTCTCGGGGCTCCTCCCAAGTCCTGTGTCTCTCCATCACCCAGAAACCCTGAGCAGCTGGGCTTCCTCTTGAGGCAAAAGACAGCCTCAGCCCTCCGTGGGGGCACTGGGGGAGGAGGGGTCAGTGCACAGACGGGGACTTAGTGCACCAGCTGGAGCCCCTCAACAATGTCATCCTATTTCACGCCCATGACATGATCCCAACGGACACGTGGGGGAACAAGGCAGAAAAGAAGTCCAGTATAATCCCAATGGCTGAATAATGGGGATTCTCAGAGGCTCTGGACTCCAGCTCTGGCTTTCGGGCCCCATCTTAGAGAACCCTTGGAATCTGAACAGGAAGGTGGGAGCGGCTCCCCTCCCCACACTGCAGGCCATCAGGGACAGTGGGCCATGGGTGCCAGGGAAGGGGGCGAGGGTAGGGCGGGGGACGTGCAGCCTGCCCCAGGCAGGAAGGTCCATTCTGGGATCCTCTGCAAGCCAGGCCACGAGGGGACAAAGGGCAGAGGGACAAGCACACTAGACACCATCACACCACAAGCCCGGAGAAATAAGAAGTCAATATTAACCCATCGAGGAGATACGTTCTGTGGAGATGGGATCCAAGCAGCCACAAGACAAGGTGGTGTCCGGACAGCAGCATCGCGAGGTGGGGGACAGAGGCAGACACAAGAAAGAAAACAAAAACAAAACCAAGGTCATCAGTACCCACGCTGCGCTCAACCCTGTACCCCTGTCACCGTCGCTGTGCAACCACGGGCGACGCTCAGTCCCACCCAATCCAGGACATCCAGCGACTCCACCTCTGGAGATGTTCCTTCGAGCACCCTCCCAACTCTGCCCACCCCTCTGGCTCCAGCCAGACCAGACTGCGCTCCTAACCCTTCTTTCCACACTCTGGAGCCCGAGGCCTGGGCATTCAGCCCCCAGGACCGAGCACTCCCGGGGCCGCACCTGGTCTCCTGGATCCACTGGTGGAAGGCGTTGGCGTGCTGGGCAAACTCCTGGCGCAGCTTGTCGTTCTCCTCCTGCCGGCGCTGCTCCTTCTGCAGCTCCAGCTCCCTTTCCTAAGGACCGAGGGAGGAAGAGGCGTGTCATCCCCGCCCCGCTTCATGGACAGGCTCGAGGCTCAGCCACTGACCGGCTCGTCTCAACATTTGAGAGGAACAGGGCGTAGTTTTCTGAAGCTACTCGGGGGGTCAGGGAGGACGAGCTGTTCATCTCAACCCACAGACAGCACGGAAGGCGTCTGGGAGGCATTCGCCAGCCCGCTTCCCCAGAGACCTCACAAGACGCTGGGGGGTGGGTGGGAGGGCCGATCACAGCCATGCGGGCCAGCAGGACCCACACAGGGTGACTTGTGATGAATGAAACTGCGCTTCCTCCCCCATCTCCTCACGCTTCAGCCAGGAAGGGCTTCCCTGCCCAGCGCCACACCCGGCCCAGCGGAGAAGGGCACCTTGATGATCTTCTGCAGGTTCCTCCAGGTCTCCTCCAGGGCCTCCATGGTGAACCAGGTGTAGGGGTTGGAGGCCACGCGGAAGCTCTTGATCTGGCGGTCCAGCTCGGCCAGCTGGTTGAAGTCGGCCTGGGCCGAGCTGAGCGAGGAGCGGAAGGCGTCGTGGGCCTCACGCAAGGCCTTGATCTCTTCCAGGGAGTTGCAGCGCACCGGGTCTGTTAAGTCCTCCTCTGCGTTTTCAAACCAGCTGTTGAAGGCGGAAGCCTTTTTGGCAAAGGTCAGGAAGAGGTCCTCCACCTGAAAGCAGAGGAGACTGAGTCAGCACAGCTGCAGGGGCTGTGTGAACCATCCTTGGTGGGCGGGTGGGGGGGCGGTGGTGTGGGCACCAGGAAGGCGGGGGTCGTCCCCAGGGTGTCGGGCTTGCTCGGCTTGGCTCGGCTCAGCTCTCTGCCGCCCTCCTCCCACTGCTGAAAAGTCCTCCCTCTTTCTCCCCTTTCCCTGGGGCGTGCAAGCTCAGTCTTCCCGGAAGCTTCCGAGCAGCAGCCTCCTGAAGGCAAGGGTCCCCTTCCCTTGGTTTACGCCGACTCCACAGCCCCGTGCAGAACCTCTGTCCCGGGAGAGGGGTTTGCTTTCCCTGTGCGTTGAGCTGGTTGAGCTAGGCCGGGGCCAAGCTCACCTTGCGGAAATGACTCTGCGCCTCCAGCAGCTTCTTCTTCCGGGTGGCTGAGTTGGCCAGAAGCTGGCTCCACCTTTTCATGAGGGCGGCGTGCCGGGCCTCGATGGCCTTTGACTGGATGTGCTTGGCGGCCAGCAGCTGATCTTTGAGGGCAGTGATGTTGGCGATGCCCTCCTGCTGGAAGGCCTGCAGGCCAGCATCGAAGGTTTCCTGGAACGAGGAGCGAGAAGGCAACATGCAGGGACCGCACTGAGATGAGACCGTACGCCTCCCGGCACCTCAGCTCGGACGGCACCTGCGTCTGTCCAGCCAGCTGCCCAGGCCAGACTGTCAGCCTTGAGTCCCCACCTCCTCCTGACCCTTGGTCACACCTTGGTCACCACTTTGCTGCATCTCCTCCAGACCTCAGGTCACTGAGGCAGCTCCTCCCAGGCCCTGCTTTCAGCCTCGGGCTGAGGCACCCGGGCTCCCCCCACTACCTCTGCCAAGAATACCCGCCCAGCTCTTCACCAACCACTTTCAGTTTACCCTCCGTGATCTAGCTTGGATGTCACCTCTGGGAAGACTTTCCCGTCAACGCCTGCCTGCTGGAAACTGAGTCAGACACCTCTTGAAGTCCACATCCTGCTGTGCTCTGCCCTGTTAGCACCCATCAGGCTGCAGCTCAGAGGCCTAATCTGAGAGCTTCCTGAGGACCAGGAAGCTTGTTCACTGCTGGCCCCTAGGGCCTAATATAAATAGTCAAATGTCTCAATGAAAGATGCTAACCATCACTCATTCACCAGGAAATACTATTTGAGTACATTTCAATCAATCAACAAAGCAGCCACGACTGACCTGTTTGGTAAGGAGAGTTTGGACAGAAGATAGATCTCGACCATAATCATCTGTCTTCAAGCTGTTCTCCTTTTCACCTAGAAAACCAAGCATGGGAAATCAACCATCCCTTTTCAATGTAACAAATTTAAAAGAAAAGAAGAAAACTGAGGCACCTATTATTTTGCTTACATTTGAATTCCAATACTACTGACAGCAGTCTCTGAACCCAAATGAGCTGGCTCCTCCCTGTACCTGGGCTCCCTTCTACGTCTGTGTCCTGAAGGGGTCCCTCCAGCCTGTCCTAGATGCTCTTCAGTCGCTACTGATGCGACAGCAACTACCAAGGTCATGTGGGTCCTGAAATCGGTGCAGTTCCTCCTCGCCTGGGGGCTGGATCACACCCTGGACCCGTGTAGCTCGGGGACGGTGCCGGTGCACGCTGGTCCGGCTCGTGTGGCCCTCATTTGTGTTGTGGTGCCCACTGCTTCTTTCAGCGTTACAGGACCTTTGTTTCGTTAACCCTCGTGCCGGCCCAGGGGCACTGCTGAGGCTCGGCTCTCTGCCTCAGGACCCTGTCTCCCGCTGCCACCAGTGGTCTACCCGGTGGCAGGGGTCTGTGATACGCTCACATTCCAGCGGTTTCTTCTCTGCAGAAGAAAACCAGCTGCGTAGGAAGCAAACAGGCTGTGGTTCTGAACAATCTTCCCGGCCCGGGAGGGTAAGAGGTTTGGGCAGCGCCGAGGCCATGCTTACCAATCCAGGACTCCACCACGTCAGCCTTCCAGTTGAACTGAAGGAAGGCCGAGTTCTCATCGAGCTTTGCCTTCCTCTGGGCGGCAGCTTTCTCCAAGTCTGATACTTTCCCATTCAGGCCCTTCATCTTTGAAGAGATGTTCTCCTCATGGTGATTGTTCTAGGCCGTGGAGAAGGCACACCCTGTCAGCCTGGCCCCTGCTGAGGTTACCTGATCTGCACCCTCCCTGCAGGGCGCAGGCAGGCTTGCAACCTCTGTGACAGGCCGTGCTCCCCTGCCCACTGCCAGGAGAATGGGGGAAGGCTTTTCTAAGAGCCTTAAAGAGATGAACACTGGCAATTCTACTCCTATAAGTAATAATGAGGAATGTGATAAAATGTTAAGTCACGATGATGTATTCATTAGTGTCATTTCTGACAGCAAAAACTTAGAAAAAGCCTAAATAATTATGACTCAATGGCTACTATACGTATGCAATAAAAACAATGGCTTGGAACAATGTTTTCACACTGTGGATATTAAAAATTATTAAGCCCCAAACACTCTGATGCAGTCTTGGTTAAAACTGTATGTGCAAACACAAACCATAAGTCAGCATAAAATTCAGAAAGAAACTCAGGGAGGAAACGAAGATTGCTGTTGGAAACAGAGCACCAGGCTCTCTGCCCCAAGGCTGAAGGACATTCACAAGCCATCATCTCACAGGTGGGGCGCACTTGTGTGTGGGGAGTCGTACACAGGCCTCATCTACGCGGACATGGTCTGTATCTGAAATTAGTCTCCGTTAGGTTGTTTGCCCACAAGAGTGAGGAGAAAAGCTCCCTAGTGAACACAGGTTTTAACTACAGTTACCTCCTGTGGACCAAATCTCTAGTCTTAAGGCCTGATCACCAGTGCAAATTCTGTGATGAGGAATTTTATTTACTCATTATGTGTTTGTGACAGGAAATCAGTCGATAGAAGTCATTTATCTCGTGCAACTACATGTCTTGTGGACCTCGTGACAGATCGCGGCACCGCGTTTAGTCTGGATTTCAGCTGGGGAGTGACTCGACTTCACTGCTGCTGAGAAAGCACCAAGACCCCTTATTTTTTGCTTTCTCCCTAGAAAGCTGTTTGAATGAAATGAACCTTGTGATTCTGACAGACACATTTATAAAACATCCTGGATAGCAGCCAGGTTTCACACAGCGACGTACACCCACTGCACAGCTGCCGTTTAGCCTAGTGGATGCCTCAGCATGAGGAGTCTGGAGGGTCCGGCACGGAGGTCTCACTGGGGCCATCTCCGGTGGTGGTCCTATGGGTGACTGTTTTGACCTGCCCACTTGTGTTTTCTACCACCTCTATAAAGAGCTTGTATTCCTGGAGAAGTAAACTAGAAGAGCAAACACATGGGAGTGCCAATGTCACAGCAGGGATGCTTCTTTGCTTAATTAAAGCAGAGAAAAACAACTGCTGCAGAATGGCTTTACTAACTGCCTTCAAGAAGGGTGTAAATATCCAGTTAAACACGGAATGCAGGAATGGAGCCGCTACCGGTCTCCACGCAGACCTCTGTTTGGTGAGTATCCCAGGGGAGGAGCTTTGCGGGTTGTGGTACCAGCACGCGGTGTCCCGGAGCGAGAAATGAGGGTCTTACCAGCGGGCCAGGCTCACCTTCTTAATGAGGTCTTGTCCATTAGTGCAGACGTCATTCACCCGGTCCTTGTGGACAGTGAAGTCTGTCTCGAAGGCTTCATGTTTCTTCAGTAAGCCCTGGAGGGGAAACAGCAAGGCTCGCCACTGAGGGCCTGGCACGTGCGTGCGGTGGGCCAGGCCCCGGGGCCAGAGGAGCAGGACTGGAAGGTGCCCTCGCACGCACCCCAGTCCAGCTGGGGCTAAGACAACAGACAGGTACAGGGTAAACAGAAAATCCTACAGCAATAAAACGAGGATACCGCGAGCATAACCAGAGGCCTTTCTGAAGGGGTGAGGCTGCCGCCAGTCAACCAGCACAGGCCCCTTTCCCTGTAGGAGACCAGAGAATGGACACTGAGCAGCCTTCAAATAAGCACCAACAGAACAGTGACACCCGCCCTAGGGTTTAACCAGAGCACATCTCCCGCGGGACCTCCCAAATCTTGTCTTTTCCTCCGTACAGCTGAAGTGCTGGAGACAACACCCCTCGTGTCGGCTTCCAGGGAACACAGCAATGCAGAGGACAGGAAACCACTGACTGCATCTGCCTCCTACCTGCGTCCCCCAACTAGCTGAACAGGATTCCCACTGGGAGGAGCGCAGCTCTGGGGCTACCCTGACCCTCGGGAATGCTAACTCTGCTTCCACAGCTGGTGGCACGGACGGAGGAACACCCGACCACAACGTGCAGTTCCTCCTATGAAGAGGGGAGTCGCCTCACCCCCGAGACCCAGGGCTGCTCTGTCCCACAGGCTACGCCTTAGGATCCCTGCAGCCTTGCCTTTGCCTCTTTGAACGCTGCCTGAAGAAGCTGATCTAAGCTGCCCGATGGTGAGAGGCCACGTGGAGGGGACTGAGACGTCCCAGCTGGAGCCACCTGAGTGCCATCACCATGCACCTCTCAGCCCAGAGGCCTTCTGCCTCAGTGCAGCTGTGTTAGGGGGTCCCAGTGAGAGCAGCAGAGGCAATGCCCATCAATGCACAGAACTGTGGGAAATAAACTTGTTTTTAGGGTTGTGACACAGCAATAGGTAACCAATGTATTTAGGAAATATGTTACGGGTTGAACTGCATCCTCCCAGAGATATGGGTCCAGACCTTAGCACCTAAGAATGTGGAAACGAGTCCTCTGCAGGTGCAATCAAGTTACGACAGGTCATCAGGGCGGGTCCTAATCCAGTATGACTGGTGTCCTACATATATAAGAAGAGGGAAATCTGGACACAGACACAGGCAGACAGAATGCCACGGGGACACAAAGACACAGAGGGAAGACAGCCATGCGAAAGCACAGCAGAGGTTCGAGTCACGCTGCCACAAGCCCAGCTACCAGAAGCTGGGAGAGGCAAGAAGGGTCCTCTCCTAGAAGCCTCGGCGAGAGCAAGGCCCCGTCGACACCCTGATCCCAGGCCTCTGCCTCGCCAACCAGGACAGAACAAGTTTCTATTGTTTCAAAGCCACTCGGTTTGTGGTACTTCGCTAAGGCAGCCACAGGAAACTACAGGGTTCTAGTGACCTGTGGTTAACGACACCAACCATACTGCTGGGCTGACAGCAGGACTCCATGAACTGGGGCTGACAAAGTCACCCCAATTTTGTCTACAGAGGGGCAGCGTCTCTCACGTGGGATCTTGAGGACCGAGACCCGCCAACGAGACGCCGGCTGCCGGCTCTGAGTGCTCTCCTGGGAGGAGCACGGCCACCGAGCAAGCTGGCAGGAAAAGGGTGGGGCAGGCAGCTGCTCGGGGGCGGGGGAGGGGGGGGAAGCAGCAGGCAGCACCTCCAGTTTCTCTGACCTGGATGGCAGCAAGAGTGTCTCCATAATCCTCACTGGCCACCAGGGTCATCTTCTCATTAATCCAGGCTTCCTCCTCCTCCACGTTGGCTACAAACTGCTGATACTCCAAGGACTCTTCTAGCCGCTGGCCCCTAATCACAGGGGACAGTATGAAATCAGCCATAATCTCCTCTAACCTGGACGCTTACAAACACGAATGTCGAGCGTGGGACATAAACGGTTCACTCGAGCCCTAACACAGAGCAGCGACTGCTGGTCCAACACGAGATCCTGGAACCATATGCTCGGTCTGGATTCACATAACGGGACCAGCTCGGCCTGGGCCTGTCAGAGCAAGCCAACCGCGGCGCTGGCACAGCCAAGAGGAGGGCCCCGGGGGCGCAGGAGGGCCCTGGCACCGCCCTCCGCCGCGCTCACCGGGCGGCCGCCAGCCGCTTCAGCTCCTTCCAGTGCTCCACGAACTGCGCCAGGCGCTGCTCTATCTCCTCCTTCCCGATGGTGTTATCATCTGACAGCTTCTTTCCGGTGTCCAGGACACCCTGACAGGCAAGAACGACTGGGTCAACAGATGCTTCCAGGAAAGCGCCTCGACATTAGACTCAGGCCTTCTCCACCCCGCTGTGGGATGAGGGGCTATAACCACTGTAGAGACCTCAGTGAGACGAGCTCACCTGGGCCCATTCAAGTCCCGCTGCCCGCTCGGTCGGGAGAGGCCCGCCTCACCTGAATCGCCGGCTCGTGGGCAGCCAGTTCTGCCTCCAGACGTTTGTGTTTCTTCCTCAGGTTCTGGACGCCCGTCAGGTCGCGGCCATAGTCCTCCGAGCTCACCAGCAGCTTCTTCTCCCTGGGCAGCACAGGAGGGTGGTCAGCCTCTGCACCTGCGTGTCTTCAGCTGGAGACGTGCAGTCGAAGAGCGTGAAGCTCACGCACCCCGTGATGTCCTTCACCTGCATCTACCCATCTCTCCGGGAAAGTCCTTCAGAAGCCAGGCTTCTGGGGAAAAAAGCCTCTACTTCCCCAATGAACAGTGCCCACGTACGTCTCCAGGAGCACCTCCTGTGTCCGACTCTGCAAAGGGTCGGGGTGCACTGGAGAACAAGGGGGTGCCGCTGCTGTCGCCCTATCAATCCTACCTGATCAAATACACACGTATCACACGCGGTAACATATGAAAATGCTAATGTAAACAGTGTTTTAAGGCAGTGAATTGACAGAATCCTGTCCTTAAAAATGGTCTGTTCACAGGCTACATCATCTGAAATTCTGGGGGAGGGCAGATAAAAACAAACAAGACAAACTTTTCTTCCTGCAAGTAGCAATCTTCCCCAGGAGATCAGACCATCTTTCCCAGATGGGAACTCACTCATGTCGCCAGTGACCTAAGGGCAGGGACTAGACAAGCCCTGGACACCATCACACACACCGCCACGTGGAGGCCATGGCCGACCACCATCACCACATGCCCAGACACCAGGAGGGGAAGCCGGGGCGTCTCACCGCGGCTGTGCGGTGAGGCTGGGACCAGCTGGACACAGCTGCCGAGTCCGTGCCATTTCTGACCCACTTCCCGTCTCACCACCACGGTCCAGGAGAGGATAAGCCCGGGGTTCCTAATGCCCTCCGTGAAAGGCTCCGAGGGCACCGAGGGCACCCGGAGCGGGGTGCGTACTTGATCCAGGACTCCTCGTCGTCCATGTCCCGGAAGAACTGGTGCAGGCGGTGGGACTCGTTCAGCCTGGCTCGCCGGGAGGCCGCCATGCTCTTGATCTTCTGGAAACGGCCGTTGATGGTGTCCCGCTTGTCCTTCACTTGGGAGGTGTCGAAGGCACTGCTGGTCATCAGGCTGTCTGCCTGGCTGTTCAGGTCCTTCAGGCGATCCTGGGCAGGGGACACGATGGAGGGGTCGGAGATCTGGGGCACCCACGAATATCTGCTCGTAAATCAGAACTCGGGACTTCTTCACTGACAGGTTGGTTTAAGATTTATTCAGGTTACTCTAAGTGTGGTATGTGGACCCCGAGAGTTCTAAGAGATCAAAACTACTTTCGTAACAATACAAAACATGATCTGCCTTTTTTACTGTGTGAACATTTGCATCGATGGTGCAAAGTCCAGGGTAGGGGTGGCGCTGCTCAAGGCAGTGGCAAACTATGAGCAGAAATCCAACTCTTTGCTGCCACGCACCCCCAGGAGAAATCGCTGTTTCACTTAAGAACATCCTTAAACAAGCAGCAAGGTTGTTAATTTTATTAAGTCTCCGTCTTTGAGTACGTGTCGTTTTAATATCCTGTCTGATAAAACGGGGAACCCACACGAAGCACTTCCGCCGAGTGCCGAAGTTCAATGACTGCGCTGAGGAGAAGCGCACGTTCCGAGCTGAACTGGCCACTTCTTCCACGGAACCTCAGTTTCACTTGAAAGAACGGCCAACGGACAAACTATGGTCATTCTGACTTTGGGAGCTGACAAATACTTTGTCGAGAATGAATAAAGTGAACCTTTCACTTTAAGGAAAACTGAGTTTGCTAATGATAAAATTCAAACTTTCATGAGGAAATTAGAATTTTGGAAAATTGGCATCCACCCCCGTGAGCCTGACAGCTTCCCGATACGTGCAGATTTTTCCGTTGAGACTGGCTGTGATGTTAATGAACGTGATGTTTGATACCATATGCAGACACGTGTCAACATTTAGAAGATCTGAACTCTGCGAATCAACACTTCCCAAATGATTCTGTAACCTCAGGCATGAGTAAATGATCCATTCAAAGTCCAAGATGGACCAGTGGATTTACATATAAACAGTATGAAAAGCTGACAGTGTTTCCGAGTCCACTTTCCAACTAACCTTTAGAAACTACCACCTACTGAGCTGGATGTAGTATCAGAAAGTATCGACAATTATCTGAATTAAAATACTACTCCCTCCTCTACACCTGTGTGAGGCTATATTTTCATCACACACAACAAACTGAATTCAGAAGCAGCTCTAAGAATCCAGCTGTCTTCTATCAAGCTGGACATCAAAGAGATTTGCAAAAAATGTAACCAGTGTGACTCTTCTTGCTATATTTTTGTTTTTGGAAAAACAAAGACATTATACATAAAAAATGTTACTTACGTTAACTTGTGATGGGTTTATTATTTTAAACGAATTAACACATTTTTCTCAGTTCTCTTACATTGCTACAATTCATAGACCTTATTCAGATTTCACCAATTTTTATATGCATTTGTGCGTCCCTGAGTATGTGCAAGTATTTCCATGCAGTTTTATCATATGCGTAGATTTACGTAACTACCGCCAAGATCAAGATATGGACCTTGTTCTGAGAGCACAAAGGAACTTCCGTATAGTCTTTACAGTTGTACCCCTACCCTGCCCCTAACTCCTGGCATCCACGTATCTGTTCTCCATCTCTACAATCTGTCATTTTGAGAATATCATATAAATGAAATTATACAGTAGGTAACCTTTTGAAATTATTTTTTAATGTTTTTGAAATTGTTTTAAAAAATTTAACTCTAAAAATTTAATTTTTAATATTGGCAAATTCTAATAGATAAAACCTACATAACTAACTCTCCTAGGGGCTCTCAGTAATAGTTCAGAGTACAAAATGGCCCCGAGACCACAGCGTTTGAGCACCTTGGCTTTAAGGGATGAACATCACTGTCCTTCCCCGAATGCACCAGGTGCCTTAGAGTCATGCACGGCCGTGTCCCAAGCCCGGCCTGGCGCCCCCTCTGCTTACCTCATGGGCAGAGATGTCCGCCTCCAGCAGTTGATGTTTTTTTAGCAGGTTGTTCACAGAAGCCAGGTCTTTGCCATAATCCTCAGAGGCCAGTAGGGCTTCCACCTGGCAATGAAACATGAAAGGGAAGGCTGCCATCTGGAGCGCATCCCTTTTCCTGGCAAACCCAGGATGCCCACTCGTCCCCCAGGCTCCCCCGTCTGGACAGCTGAACTTCCCTACCACACGCTGCTGCTGTGCCAGCTTGGCGTGGACCCTCCCCTGGGCAGAGAGGCAGCAGCTTGGGCAAAGACTAATGTACAGAGATGTTCACTGCAGCAAAACGTATCCCCCAAAGCTGGGAGCACCAAGTGTGGCCAACAGTATGGGAATGGTTAAATTATGGCCTAACTCTGTGATGGTCTAAGGCAGTTATTCAAATGTTCAGTAAGACTTTTCATGACTTGAAATACCACCACCAATACGTACTGATGAAAAATTACGTCATGAGCTCAAATACACATGAAAGAACAGTTACACAAAAAGTCACGGAAATAGGTGTAGACCAGAGAGATACAGAATAGTGGTCTTTAAAAATGTTTTATTTCTTTTTACTTTCTGTACTCTCCAAACAGTCTACAGAGACCGCAGGACTAACTCTGGACTCCGGGCTCTTTGGTGTTCTGGTTTCTATCTGGGCACCGTGACAGCGGCCTGCACATAGACCCCACCACCCACTCCTGTTTGCATTTTCCTATGGAAACAAGTGACCCATGTCCAACCAGAGGTAAGCTCTCTCTTGTGTAAACATTCCCTCCCTCTGACTACAAACCCCTCAGAGTACACAGCTCACACCTGATGATGATTTCTGTTAAAAGGGACGTCGGGAGAGCCCTGCCTTTCCACGGAATCCTCCAGTGGGGAAGGGAAGCCCCGCGGCCTCACCTCAGAGAGCCAGAAGTCGAAGTCCTTGATCCCAGTGTTGAAGTTCTGCTGCTTGTTGGCTTCTTTCAGCTTCTGGCTCTTCTCAGCCGACTTCTGCACCAGGAACTGCCACTGGTCAGCTAAGGCGGCCAGCCGGGCCTGGGCAAGAGAAGAGAGCCGTTGGACATGGCCAACTCCACGGTCAGCGCCCTCTCTGGAAGCCGACCTGACGCCCCTCACAGAGGAGGACGGAAGATGCTCACAGGAGCCACTCTCACTAGCATCCCCTCAGCAACGCAGCCAGAAGTCTTCTGTTTATTCTCCTAAGACTGCATTCTAGAGTCATCATCAAGCTGACGGTAACGCTGAAAGTCAAATCCAGCCCCCTCTTCTTCCCGGGCCAGGAGGAGGGGAGCTGGGGGACGGCATACCTTGACGGCGTCCTCGCTGCCGGCACAGGCCCCGCGGTCAATGAGGGAGTTGCCCATGTCGATAACCCCTCGAATCCGGTCCGCATTGGCATGCAGTTCTGCTTCGAAGGCCTGATGCTTCTGGTGCTTGCTCTGAAAACACCAAAGAAACCCTGCCACAACCTTTCGAAACCAGGTCCTGCTAGGCTCTGTCTTTTCAGGGAGAAGGGGTTCTCAGAAGGGAGGGAGTGGTAGCAGACTCGAGGAACTAGGGGCAAGTGTCAACATTTTTACAGAAGGTGATCTCAGAATCTGTGCGAAATACTTTAGGGCTCAGTCTGATGGAAGTTCAGCAGAAGGTCCGAGCTTGGAGGAAGGAAATGCACCAGCTCAGGAGGTGAACTGTGTCAACTCCTAAGTCAGCTGGACTAGCTATCTGTGAGTGAAATCCTAGAATTATACACTTTCTAACATTTTGCAGGAGCTGGTAACGGTCAACTGTAGTTTTGGACCTACTTGTGCATCAATTTCCATCCACGGCTTTCTCCTTAGTGGAAAGCAGCTCTAACTAATGACACACGTGTGGCCCTCTCATCACCTAAGGTGGCAGGCACTATGAAACAAGGTGTCCGAGGGCCAGCCTCCCCTCCGTCGACAGAGAAGAAGGCTACAGCTGCCGCAAACCCCGGCTTTGCCGGCTTCTCATCTGGCAGCTGCAATCAATCAAACCTGCTGGATTTGTCAAAATCCACGCTTGACTGTACGTAAGAATTTCTTTTTGCTAGAAGAGAGGGCTGGGAGGATGATGGGCATCTGAGGCTGGGGGGCACCACGGGAGACAAGTGGGAGGACGCAGCTGTGGGGCAGTTCTGGGTGAGAAATGCGGGGTTGCAGGCAAGAATGTGATATGGGGAAAAAAGAACTAAAAGGAAAAAAGCAGTACAACTGGGGAAGGATTCTGCATCAAATGTTTCATTTCAGGGGCAGCAACTGTCAAAAGATGGAGCCATGTGGCTGGCGAAATGCAGCACCAACCTGAAGCGTCCCTGCACCAACTCTGCGCCCAAGCCCAACTACAGAAACCAAAAGGCTCAAATGCCCACGCATCCTGACAAAAGCCCCTCTTCTTCTGTTTCTTGTTCTGATCGTTCTTTGGCTCAACTCCCATCCATTCTATTTCTTCATTTCTTCCAACCATCTAGGCAACTTCTAAGCTACGCTTTGACTGGAAAGTCTCTTTCCCTGCCCCTTGGGTAATGTTCACTTTTATCTTAACCTCTCACCCCCAGTTCCTCTTAGACTTAGGAAGCAGATCACCTGCCTCTCTGTGGATCTCCAGCTGTCCCTCTCCAGTGGCCAGCACTTCTGGATGCCAGACTGCGTGGGCAACGAAACTCTCACACCTGGCCCTGCCCTAGTCCACCGAGAGCCACGAGCCCAGAGCAAGAGGAACCCAAGTTTACGCAGAAAAAGCGATTTCATTTTTTAAAAGAAGCACACCTCTTAAAAGAAAGCAGTCAGCTACTGCCCCCCAGATCAAACACTGTGCACAACCTGCCTAAGTGATAAATTAGGAGGGGGAGGGGGAGCGAAGGGCTGCAGGCTAATTACAACAGAGAAAGCCACATCCCACGGGGACACTTGAATGGAGGCTGATGGATGATTAGAAATGAAAAGCATGGATGAGGCGACACCGGCAGAATCTACAATTGCGAGAATCTACACACAAGAGCACAAACACTGGAGCTCGTTTAACTAGAACTCTTAAAAAAAAACATAAAACTTACCAGCAGCTTGGAAAGCTACAAAAATAAATTAAAATAACGAGAGTTCAGTACACTTATGTGAATATGCACATCAGCTATTCAACAGAAACTCATTTTGCTGTCATACTTCCCCTGGGAAGGTGAACATTCAGGAACAGCAAATACAAGGGGGCCTTTTCTGCAGACGCTTTAATAGCAGACACGGTTTCAACAGAGGCAAATGAGGAAAGCGGCTTCTGAAACGGCTCTCATCATTTAAGTGAGGCTTTCCCACCGGTTCATCTTATTAAAATACTTTTTCTCGGCATCACTGAGGGTACGAGGAAGTTGTCTTAGAGGTATTTCCCTCTTTTAAAGATACCTTATTTTAACAAGATCTACTCAATAACATGGGCTACTTTGGAGATAAACAGCTCATCTGTTCAGCTCACCTGGATGTTGGTAGGATCCTTATATGACTCATCACTTGCAGTCTGTAATTTTTCACTGATCCAAGCCTCAATCTCATCCACATCCCGGCTGAACTGTTGGAGAGTCTGCGATTCTCCCAGCTTTGACCTTTTCTCAATCATCTGGGCTTTCAGACGTCGCCACCTGAGAAAGTGAAACCGAGAGCAAAGGTGAGCACCCCACAGAACTAGACAGGCTGGGCCGCTCACACAAGGGCGGCAAGACCCGTCGGCTGCACAGACCACCCACCTGTCCAGAACCTCGTTGCGCCGGCTGGAGATGTCGCCTTTGGCGTAGTGGCCGCCGGCGATGAGCTGGTCGGCAAAGGACTGCAGGGCGGCGATCTTCTCCTCCTGTCGGCAAACAAGAGGCGTGAGGTCAAGGCGGGCAAGACGACTCTGCCTCGCCTGGACTGTAGGTCTCGAGAAGAGAACGGTTATTTTGGGTGACTAGCTGGTGATACGATCAGAATACACTGACACTCTAGAAGCAGGAGTGTAAAAAGCCAGAGGAAAGCTTGATTTCAATCATTATTAGAGTAGAGTTTAACTCAAGAAGATTCCAGGTCACGCTGGGGTGGGGCCGGGGCTTGAGCACCAGCAGAGGTCACGTACAAGATTAGGTTTCATAAGAAAACATTGTCCGATTTTCAACAAAATGGTTTCTAAGCCAAGGAGTTTTGCATCTTTCTAGTTTACGTTCATGGATTCACTTACCTACCCATAAGTTTGTTTTTCTTCCCTTTCGGTTTAAAAATTTTTCCCTGTGGCATCTCTGTTATTAAAACCTCAGAAATGGGACTTCCCTGGTGGCGCAGTGGTTAAGAATCCGCCTGCCAATGCAGGGGACATGGGTTCGAGCTCTGGTCCGGGAAGATCCCACATGCTGCGGAGCAACTAAGCCCGTGCGCCACAACTTCTGAAGCCCACTCGCCGAGACCACGTGGTCCACAACGAGAGAAGCCACTGCAGTGAGAAGCCCGCGCACCGCAATGAAGAGTAGCCCCCCACTCTCCGCAACTAGAGAAAGCCTGTGCGCAGCAACAAAGACCCAACGCAGCCAAAAATAAATAACATAAAAAAAGACACAAATTGGATAACATGAACATTTTTAAAAGTATGCCTCAAACGAACAAACAAAACCTCAGAAGTGCCAGAATTTATATATAAAGTTTAAAAAACTATTAATGCACGTCACTTTTCCTAGAATGCACAGCTCTGCACTGGACCCGATGGGGATTACGCTGCTTCCTCTGTAGTCAACATCAAGTATTTTAATTTGAGGATGCTGCCAAAGCTCTGCAGCTGAGTTAAGCAAACAATAACTATTTTTTTCTCTCGTCACTGAGAAGGGAAAGGAGAATACGCCAACAGAGAGACCGAAGATGTCAACCTGGAAAGGTACGAAGGCCTCACCTGGACGTTAATGGCTTTGTCGAAGTCCTCGTGTTTTTTGATGAGAGCCTCCACGCTGTCCAGCGAGTCCCCTTTGTCTTCGGTACTCAGGAAGGCCTCCCGGGCAGCCATCCAGCTCTCAGCCTGCTCGCAGTCCCGGTGGAACAGCTGAAGAGGGGACGGGCAGGTGAGAAGACAGAGCCTGTGGCGACGAGCTACCTGGCCAGAAACCCTGCAGCAAACAGGAAGCTACTGTCCAGCACGTGTACCTGCAATTCAAGGCACTGATCCAACATCATCCTGCGCTGGACCCAGGCCTTCTCCAGGTCCGCACGCTCCTGATCTAGAATATGTAGTTTCTCCTTGATCTCGGGGCTGGCATAGTGCCCATGGGCCAACAGCTGCTGCCCAAACTGCTCGAATGCCTGGAAAGTGCCAGCCCTGGCGTCAATTTCCGTCCGGTGCTCCTGCCAAGAGGAGGGAAGGGATTAGGTACCGGCAGGAGCTGCCCACTCTCACGTCAGCTGCAAAGGCCCTCCCAGCCTGGCAGGGCAGCCAGGTCTCTGCTGCTCCGCAGGCCCACCTACCTGGTGTCGTTCCAGCAGGGCCTCGGCTCCGGTGACATCCTTGGCTAGCTCGTCTGAGGACACCAACCCTCGGATTCCATTGATCCAAGACATGAGGTCCCTGGAAACCAGATCCACAGAGGAATGGCTGTTACGCTACCTGGCAAGCAGGCCTTCTGCCCAGGAAAAGAGAGAACTACATAATTCTTATCTCAGAGGGCTACTTGGGGTTAATCTAGTTAATCTACCGAATGGGGCTAGAACTCCAGGCAAAGTATTTCAAAGCTTCTTGTTTGTCTTATTGAAATAATAAGAAAAGAAAAACTCAAGAATTCCTCAGAGGAAGAATGAACAGGTTTATAACTAAGATCTTCTCACCCTACAGAAAAACAGGTTCTTACAGACAGTAGCTGTGGTTAAGTTTTCTACAGCTTCAAACGCAAATGCTTTTCTTTAGGATTAAGTTTTTTTTTTTTTTTTTTTTTTTTGCTGTGTGGCTCGTGGGATCTCAGTTCCCCAACCAGTGATTGAACCCACACCCCCAGCAGTGAAAGTACCAAGTCCTAACCACTGGGCCTCCAGGGAATTCCCAGGATTAAGCCTTCTAAGTGCTAGATCCAGGCATGCATTTAATCCAGCTAGAAAGCCCTCTGGCCCAGAGCCAGCTTCTCACCGGAAGTCGCTGAGGAAGCGCTGCAGGTCGTGGGAATCGCCCAGCTTGGCCTTGCGCTGGTCGGCACGCTTGCCCAGGCTGCTCCATGCCTGGTTCAACTCGGTGCACTTCTCCTGCAGGTCCTCTGCCGACTCGGGGTGGGACTGGATCAGGCGCTCGGCCGTTTCCCCAAGGGAATTCACCTGGGGAAGAAAGTGGTGAGCAGCAGGGAAGGAGGGAGCGAGCGCCGCCTCGGGCAGAATCGCAGGAAGTCGGCTCCACACGCACGTCCTCTCACCTTGTCGCCGAGGGCCGCGAGGTCCCTCTCAAAGCCCTCGTGCTTGCGCTGCAGGGCTTGGACACTGGCCAGGTCGTGGCCATAATTGTCTGTGTTTAGAGCCTGGTTCTTCTCTTCGATCCACTCCTTGGTTTCGTCAGCATCTCTGCAGGTGGGACACGCGTTCAAGTTAATGAGTGCTGAGTACGGCTGCCTTAACCTCAGGTCAAGTAGGGAAACTTCATTTCACTGGCACCAGCACATGTGTCAGTGGCCCAACAAGCTCTAAACAGCAAGGAACACATATGGATCCGCTTAGCGTTACTGACTGAGAGCGCCCACCAGGTGCGAGAGCACAACCATCGACAAAAGCCAGCCGTTACCGTCGGCATGAACCCAACTGTGGCCTGCTCCCCCCGTGCCAGCCCCGGCCGTCCCTCACCTGTGGAACCTCTGCACTTCGTGGGCGCTGCCCAGGATCTGGCTCCGCTCCTCGGCCAGCTGCTGCAGGGACCGCCAGCGTTCGTTCAGCTCCTGGGGGAGGACAGCAAAGCGTCAGCCACACCAGACTCTGGGAAAAGGGCCAGAACCAGAGGAATGGTGGCTTAACGTGAAAGGAAAGGCTGGGGCACAGATGATTTCCTGTTTCCAAGCTTCCTAGTTCAGTCGATGAGCACGCCACAACAGCAAAAGTCCAGAAAGCCAGACCCTGCCACAGCTCGCCGGACGCCACGGTGCGAACACTCCACCAACACCTGACTTGCAATCACCGCGGAAGCAGCAGGAGAGACGCCGCTGACTTATCTTCACTCTCAGCGCCTAGCCTGGTGCCTGCCTCAGAGCACTGCTTCCTAACAACAACCGAGTGGACAAATCCCCAAGTCTACTGCTCCCCAACACCCCGCACGGCTGCATCGCCGGGCAGCAGCAGCAGCCCAAGGAGCACAGCGCAGCTGCAGGACCTTGTACTGGGGAGACAAGCCAGCTCGGGGTCCAGAAAGGAGGCAAGAAAGGCAGTCACTGCCTTCCAACACTACGCTCCTCGCAGCTCCGGGCCCTCCTGGGGGTGAGGGAAGGAGCTCACCAGGCTCATCGCCAGGACCAGGCAAGCTGAGCACAGCCTCCTGCTGCACAAAGAGAGTAAAGAGAGTCCTGGCCAGGACACCCTCGGGCCCAGGAGAGTGACAAGTGCTACAGTTCATACAACTAATTAGGACAAGAGCCTTGCTGAAGACAGGAGAAGGAGACAAGGAAGGAGACCGGGGAAGACAAGGAAAGCTGCCATGGTTTCTTACCTTGATGGAATTAAAGGTGGCCACGGTGTGAACCATCAGGCGAGCAGACTATGTGGGGAGGAAAGCAGAAGAGCAAACTAATCAAGTGTCTGCTGATTAAGAGAGAAATCTGAGGTGCAAGTGCTATTAATTAGGTTCCAAATGTCCACCAAAATGACTGTAAAAGGGTACCATCAAATTTCTGAGCAGAGCAGCAATGAGAGTATCAACAACTAGAAAGTCAGGCAGAAACCCAAGTGCACAATCACACCCAACTCAATGATTCATTTTACTCGAAGAGTGAAAAGAGCGGTGAAAACCACAATTAAAACGGCTGGTTGGACAGGAAAAAAAAGGCTCAAAGACTACTGATTGGTGTCTTTTTCTTGTCCCTACTACAGGAGAACAGTCCAGAAAACACACTTAGCTGAATAAATGCTGGCGGCTGGGACTATTTAAATAGTCAAGGACACCACTAATTTCACTTCTGTTCATGGTTACTGGACTGTGGTTTCTTCTAACAGTATCCCCCTTGAACTAAGGGCAGCAGCCTTACTAGATGAAAAAGAAAATACGCTGGCGAGTTAGCTTCCTTCTCATCAATGTAGTCACTTCTAAAAATCAAACGCCCCTTGGGATCTCAGAGCCTGCCTAGTTTTATCAGAAAGAAACCCTACTTGGCAGGCACTGTGATGCTCGTAATCTTCAAGTATGTAAAGAAAAGGAGAAGCTGAGCTTGGACGCAGGGAAGTTAGGCTCCTAGGATGTTCCTGTGACACACCCAGTGAAGTGCTCAACCAGTGTGGGTGCGTACAGGGTTCGGAAAGCAGACACCCATTGTTTCGAATCCTTTTCAGAAACAGGAGGTACTGACTGGTGTTTGTCAAGTCATCTGGAGTGCGTTTCTGAAAAAAATACCTGTTACCAGAAAAACTCTGGCAGGAGGTCAGACAGGTAAGGGCGCTGCTCATTCATGTCACCAATGACTGAATTTTGCTATGCAACGAAAATTAAGATCGAGAAAAGAGGAGAAAGCTGAATCCAAGGAAAAATGTCCCCTTCCTGCCGATCTGGAGCCTATTTAATAAGCAGAATGGTCAGAGCCTGGAGGGCTAAGGAGGCCCAAGAAACAAACCCCTTTCAGCCTAGGTCCTCACAACAGGTCAGACCTCATGACAGGGCTGAGAAGTACCAACCTAGGGACTGGTGTGGGGAGACTTTTTGTTTTTAGGTTTTCATGCTTTCTTCAGATTTTAGGAAGGTGTACTTTCATAAAGTAGAAATCTGCTCTTTTTAGCTTGTCTATAACTCGAGTGGCATATTCCTGAAGAGCTGGGTCAGGAGGAAAGATGCTAGAATTGGCATTTAGGCAACTAGTTCCATAATCACGGCTATAAACGCTTCACGTGAAAAAGCTCATCCCCTGTCCTCCTGGAAGTTATGCCCACCCTGGTCAAGCACCACCCCTGGATCTCTCTGGAATAATGTCCACTGCAGCTGGTAAACATCTGGTGTCCCCCCTTTATGTGTCTCGTCGGATGTGGACCTTCTCTCAAGCCTTTCTTAGGCCCCGGGAGGAAGCGGTCAGGCAGACGATGAGTGGAGCTTACGCTCCTTTTCATCCTCACATCATGTGTCCTTTTGGGCTGTAGTCCTATTGGTGGGACCATGCCTGACTATGCAGTGTGACCTCTGTGAACTGCAGTCACCCCTGTAACCTTGGTACCCGACAGAGAATGATCCCAGGACCCCCCGAGGTACTAAAATCCACAGATGCTCAAGTCCCTTGGAGCCGGCGCCCTGTATGGGCGGGTTCTGCATCCTTGGATTCAACCAACCATGGATCGGATGCTAGTATTTTCAATTGTTGGTTGGTTGAATCCGAGGATGTGGACCCACGGATGTGGAGGGCCAGCTGTGTACCCTGGCAGCGACAGTGCGTGATAAACTCGACCTAACTGAATTTGTGCTGAGCGTCTGCAGGGAGACATTTTGCTTCTGTGTATTAAGCACCCCATTTCAAGGCATGACGGATTCCAAGAATACAACACCAGGGTCAGAAAGACACCAGGCCAAACAAGTCCAGAAACAACCACAGGCTCAGACAAGCCTAAATACTCAGATAACAGGCACGCCAGAAAAGGAGGTAAAGTATTTCTGTTCCTGGAAAACCTTTGGAAGTAATAATTTGCACAGAAGCTCTTACCTTCCACGGGGAGGCCGTCTTGGAATCAGTTTCATCCTATTCAAAGAAAAAGGAGGCATTTAGGCAGCCAAGCAACTGTGCACAAAACAAAGCAGCCCCAGCCTTCCCTCTGGACGACAGGAAGTTCACAGAGAAATCAGCTGGAACAGCAATTCCCTCTGTGACTCAGAACTCAACACTGGCTGGCAGCAAACTGCAAGGCTGCTCGAGGGAAACAAAGCAAAGAAACAGGAGAGAAAAGTTCTTCCTTTTTTAATGCAGTAGGAGAGATGGAGACAATGGGGAAAGTTAATAAAATGTCCAGCGTTTCTTTATGTCATATTCAGAGGACTCTTTGAAGAGGGATAAACACACCTAAAGAATTGCTGGGGAGGGAGATCAGCTCAGCGGTTTGTGACCGCCTGGAGGGGTGGGATAGGGAGGGAGGGAGGGAGGGAGATGCAAGAGGGAAGAGATATGGGAACATATGTATAACTGATTCACTTTTAAAGCAGAAACTAACACACCACTGTAAAGCAATTACACTCCAATAAAGATGTTAAAAAAAAAAAAGAATTGCTGTGGAAAAAGTTCTAGGTAACTGAACAGAGAAAAACTCTTTTGACCTTTGGAGGATGGCCAATAGAGACCAACTTCTGCTATTTCTTTTCTTTTTTTTTTTTCCTGCTATTTCTTTTCCACAGATTTTTACACACAAAAGGCATCTCTCGAGGTTCAAGAACAGAAATCCTTATGAGGCTCTTGACTTTATCCTCTTCCCAAGAGCTAATCCTTCTCAAGTTCAAGTTCCACACGGGGCACCAGACACTTACCCTGGGCATCGCGCCGTACACCTCCTACAAGCAGAGAAGAAAACCAGTTCTATTATTAGAGGAAATACACACTTCTAAGTTACACTCATCACTGTCATGTCAAACTCGGAGAGAATTACAAAAAGACAGGCAGCCTGACTGGCCAGAGGAACTTCTTAAAGTCTATAGAGAGACCAAGTGTTCCTATGTAATACCTTTTCTTTATTTAAGGGACTGCATGAATTTATTACTAGTTAAGGACTAAAGAAACATTCAACAACTTCTACAATATTTAATGGGCATAAGGAGGACAGCTGTTTTTCCCTCCTGTCAAAGGTAACCAAGACAGTGCAGGTCACACAGAGAACCTGTGCCCTGGCCACACTCTGTGCTACGGAACACGCGTGCTAGGCTACGCAGGATGAAGGGGGAGCCAAGCTGCTTCCTTAACAGACACCGTGCAGGGGCCAGACCCCCACCTGCTGCTGCACTGCCTGCACCTCCTCCGCCATGAGACCTTCGGACTCCAGGTCTTCAGCCACCTTGTTAATGTCCTTCAGCCGTGACTCATTGGCCTTGAGATCCTTCAAAGAAAAAGACATAATAACTAAAACCCACAAGAGCAATTCAAAGGAGAGCAACAAGGTACTCATAAACTATGGTTTGAATATATAAATTTCTGTCCAATAGGTATCTTATAGTTTTTCTACTCCTTGACGGTCACCTAAATCAGAAAATGCTGATTGTCACTACCAAGGAAGTAAGAAAACAGCAGGGCATCAGAGACGGTCTGTCTCATGTTTACTGAACTACCTGTAGTTAATAATAATCCATTATTGGGACTCCCTTGATGGTGCAGTGGTTAAGAATCCACCTGCCAAAAAAAAAAAGAATCCACCCGCCAATGCAGGGGACACAGGTTGAAGCCTGGTCCAGGAAGATCCCACATGTCGCAGAGCAACTAAGCCCGCAAGCCATAACTACTGAGCCTGTGTGCCACAACTACTGAAGCCCACACACCTAGAGCCCGTGCTCCGCAACGAGAAGCCCACGCACCACAACGAAGAGTAGCCCCCGCTCGCCGCAACTAGAGAAAAGCCCACGCACAACAACAAAGACCCAACGCAGCCATAAATAATTAATTTTAAAAAAATCCATTATTCTGGTTGGAGATTTTTTTTTTTTTTTTTGCGGTACACGGGCCTCTCACCATTGCGGCCTCTCCCGTTGCGGAGCACAGGCTCCGGACGCGCAGGCTCAGCGGCCACGGCTCACGGGCCCAGCCGCTCAGCGGCATGTGGGATCCTCCTGGACCGGGACACGAACCCGTGTCCCCTGCATTGGCAGGGGGACTCTCAACCACTGCGCCACCAGGGAAACCCTGGTTGGAGATTTTTTAAAAACCTTTCTTTGTAGGGGACAGGACACATGTCAAAACTGTGATGAAATTTTAGTGCTAGCCACTCTGGGAGAAAAGCCCCTCAACCCACCTGAGTTGGTTATAAGAATACTTTTTTATTTGGCCATACCGTGCGACATGCGGGGGTCTTAGTTCCGTGACTGGGGATTGAACCCACACCCCCTGCATTGGGAGTGCAGAGTCTTAACCACTGGACCGCCAGGAAGTCCCAAGAATACTTTTAAACTGAGGAATGGATAAACAAGATGTGGTATATACACACCATGGAACATTAGCCATAAACAGTTAACAGATCACTGATCCATCTACAAGGAAGAACCTTGACAACATTATGCTCTGTGAAAGCTGTCAGCCATAAAGTACATGATCTATGATTCCATTTATTGGAAATGTCCAGAATACATAAATCCAGAGACAAGAAGCAGCTCGGTGGCTGCCAGGTGCTGGGGGGGAGGGGAGAGGGGGATAAGGAGTGGCTGCTTAATGGGTCTGTGGTCTCCTTTAAAGTGATAAAAAAATGTTTTGGAACTAGACAGAGGGGATGGTAGTGCAACACTGTGAATGAACTAAGTGTTTCTGAATTGTACCCTTTAAAATGGTTAACTCTATGTTACGTGAATTTAACCCCAATTAGAAAAACTACTTTTACACGTTTGTATGTTAGGTTTAGGAAAGTTCTTTCTTTCTTTATTTATTTATTTATTTATCTTTGGCTGTGTTGGGCCTTCGTTTCTGGGCACGGGCCTTCTCTAGTTGCGGCGAGAGGGGGCCACTCTTCATCGCGGTGCGCGGGCCTCTCACTGTCACGGCCCCTCCTGCTGCGGAGCACAGGCGCCAGACGCGCAGGCTCAGTAGTTGTGGCTCACGGGCTTTGTTGCTCCGTGGCATGTGGGATCCTCCCAGACCAGGGTTCGAACCCATGTCCCCTGCACTGGCCGGCAGACTCTCAACCATTGCGCCACCAGGGAAGCCCTAGGAAAGTTCTTAAAACAACATGTAGAAAAAACTGTATGTATTTCCTCAAAACTAAACTGGTGTGAGGAAAGTTTCGATTAAACTCGTTTAAAAATGGCTACAGAAATGAAGGAATATAATCACTGAATTTTCATTCTGGTAATCCGCAGCAAAAATCAAGAGGACCAAGTCCCTGAACAACTTTCTGTACCTTCTGGAAGTCATCGAACTTCTTCTGCAGCACTTCGACCTGCTCCAAGTCTGCGCCGACCTCCTCGCTCGTCAGGGCCGCTTCCTTCTCGTTGATCCACTGCTGTAGCTCATTCGCTTCACGGAACAGCATAAACTTCTTACAACTCTTCTCCAACATGCCTTTACGCTTCTCCCCCAGTTCCAGCAAAGAATGGTACCTGATGTAATTCGAGAGGGTGACAAGAGGGGGCAGGGGAGACAGTTAGCTTCCTACAGTGGCAAACTACCAGCTGTCTCCAAGATGTGGGTCCCAGGCTGTGAGTCGGTAACGATGATGCCCTGGTGACAAAGTATTGGAAGGCAGACGAAGACCCCGAGCACCCACAGACAACCTCAGGGACAAGCACACACTGCACTGTTCACAACTGGGTGGCTGGGTGGCCCGGCACACTCATGCCCAGCCACGTGCGCACTGACATCACAACCACAAAGGACCGAAACCAAGCGTTTGGCACATCACCACAGGCTCCATGCGACTACAGCTGCGAGATGAGATGAACTTGCTGCGCGTAATGTATACAGAGGGCTTGTTCTCCTGCCGTGTGATTCTGCCAGCAGCCCCCAGGCGGTGGGGGAAGGTATGCTGAGCTATCTTAAATAGCTTCATACAGGATTTTAGTATCTCCGGAACAGTAGGAAATTTCTACTGTTTCTAAAATAATACATTTATTTCTCAGAAAGTTTTGGCCACTTCAGAAGGAGAAATCACATAAATCCCATTTCATTAGCTGAACGTTTCTTATGAAGAGACTCAAATGACACTCTCACCCTGGGGAACTAAAATACAAAAGACTGAACTTCTGGTATCTTTAGAGATGTGAAAATGACAAACTTAGTACAACTGAGTTAAAATTCCAAAAAAAAAAAAAAAAATCTAGAATCCATTCTAAGCTTCCAGAAGTGAAATAAAAAAGGAACGAACTACCAAGTATCAGAGCACTTTACGAGGCATGTGGTTTCCTGCCTACTGAGGGCTATGGCATCATCGGCCTCCGGGTCTGCTGAGAGCGGCTGGTCCAGCACAAAAGCCACCAGCAGGGGAACCAACAACACTCTGAACACACAGCTGCACAGAAGCAACCAACGAGAGAAGCGGCCACAGCTGACACAGCTTCACCCAAACCCCTTCCCTTGTGAGCGAAAGCTGCTGCCGGAGACGGGCCCCTCCCGCCCCTCGCCTTCCTGGACCCACGAGCGCCTTCAAGAGAAGCGGCAGCGGGAGGATGGACGGGGAGCCAAGGGCGGCGCTCGGCAGAGCTTCCGGCCTACTCACAGTTCTTCCACCTGTTTCATACGCAGAGACACGCTGCCGGCCTCCTTAGTTACGCGCGTCCTGCACAGAGGGGCACAGCAAAAGCACGCACGGATTAGTGGGTTAATCCACGGGGATGGAAGGCGGCGGCTCCGATGGGTGCTGTGACGGCGGAGGCTTTGAGTGGGGAAAATTAGGGAGTCATTCAAGAGCTCTTGGAAGCAGGCCAGGCCGGGAGTAAAATCACAGTATGGAAAGAGCAGGAAAATCACATTAAATTAGGGGGTTAGTTCACCTTCGTTTTCTTGACGTCTGCCACGCTTAAGGCAGTAAACGTTCCTGTGCTAGAAACACTGGTCACTTCGCAGAGCCAGGCCAGGGGATACAGTGACCACCCCGAGGAAGAGACTCTCCTGAGGGCTAACACGCAACTGTAGTCAGATATCTGGTCCACTGCTTTGCTCTCGTATTTATGATCCAGGCCAAAACCTCTCATTCTTCTCTTAACAGTAACAGAAAACGTCTAATTAAGTGTATAAATAACCGATCTCCGCGGGGATCATCAGGGTCAGAAAAGTTCTATTATTCTAAACTCTAGTGAGGATGTATTTTCTGGATCTCTCCCAAGTGCCTAAAGCCTTTGATTTCATTAGCAGAGTAAGATATACCCTAAAGGAGGGACATAGGTCTTTATGGGGGCTTAGCTACAGTAAAGAGGACAGATCCGATTCATAAAAAGTATACTCCATTCTCAGAGCACAAAGTCGATAGACGAGACGCTCCCTACGCGGCCTTTTACAAAGGGCAGAGCAGGAGGGGTGTGGAACAGCTAAAAACCCATTTCAAGAACATCTCCTGACCCGAGGACAAAGACTGAGACGGTAATAATTTGCAAATGTCTAGGAAAAGAAACTTGCCAATGCAGGGGAAGACAACAAAACAATGGAAAACAAAGGTACGGGTCAGGGATTTTAGGTTCCAACAGCGTTGTGTGGGTTAGAAGCGACTTGGGAAAGGCAGGAAGAGTGGTTCTTGAGTGCAGACAGGCATCATAAGAGCATTTGCTCTGGAGCCTCAGGACGCTGCCTAAACCTCAGCCCATGCGCGACGCAGACTAAGCCCCAAGCGGTGCTGGGCCCTTCGTGCCCGATGGCGAGACCCTTACTGGTTGTCGATCTGCTCCTGCCGCAACGCGATGCTGCCCTGCTCCTCCAGGAGGTTCTCCCGG